>NC_052157.1:149930340-150230340 GCF_902713615.1 Scyliorhinus canicula | reverse complement strand
GAACAGTTCCTCAACCTGAGGGATAGGTCTGCCACGCTGCTTCGTTACCACAGTTGGTTGTATAGGAGCCGAACCCTTAACATGTTCCTGAATTCTTAGCTTATCTTTAAGGATAGCCGTGATAGCCGTTCGGGGGAAAGCCAAAGATCTACCAGTTTCAATGTGAGTCTTACCTTTCCCGCCTTAATAATTTTAGTTTTTGTTTCCATAGTAATTGCTCTACATTTCTTAGAAGCAGAAACAACTCTTGCACCAAATTTATGCTTTTCTGCCATTAGTATGGGCAAATAAACTCTAAATTTTAAGGAAGAGTTTGGAAAAGCAAAGACACTAAAAGCAAAAGTGCGTAGAATAACAACTGAGCACCGATGCACACATATGAAGGCCACTGTATGTCGATGCACATGTATGAAGGCCACTGTATGTCGATGCACATGTATGAAGGCCACTGAATGTCGATGCACATGTATGAAGGCCACTGATGTGGCATCGTAAGGTCAAAACAGATATGGAAAGGGCAGCACGGTGGTGCAGTGGTTAGCACTGCTGCCTCACAGCGCCAAGGTCCCAGGTTCGATCCTGGCTCTGGGTCACTGTCCGTGTGCAGTTTGCACATTCTCCCCGTGTTTGCGTGGGTTTCGCCCCCACAACCCAAAGATGTGCAGGGTAGGTGAATTGGCCACGCTCAATTGCCCCTTAATTGGAAAAATGAATTGGGTACTCTAAATTTATAAAAAATAATTTTAAAAAACGATAAGGAAAGTCGAAACGGTGTCAATTTATAAATGCCGGGCAGCACAATGGCGCAGTGGGTTAGCCCTGCTGCCTCACGGTGCCGAGGTCCCAGGTTCGATCACGGCTCTGGGTCACTGTCTGTGTGGAGATTGCACATTCTCCCCGTGTTTGCGTGGGTTTCGCTCCCACAGCCCAAAAATCTGCAGTGTATGTGGATTGGCCGCGCTAAATTGCCCCTTAATTGGAAAAAATTAATTGGGTATTCAAAAAAAAATTATAAATGCTGTATGTGCCTTTCGTCAGAACTCAAATGTCGTAAAGTCAAGGACTGCCTGCACTGGAAAAAGAGCCAAAAGGATCTGTAGAGCAAGGCGGTAGAGTAGCACAGTGGTTAGCACTGTTGCTTCACAGCTCCAGGGTCCCAGGTTTGATTCCCTGCTCGGGTCACTGTCTGTGCGGAGTCTGCACATTCTCCCCGTGTCTGCGTGGGTTTCCTCCGGGTGCTCCGGTTTCCTTCCACAGTCCAAAGATGTGCGGGTTAGATGGATTGACCATGCTAAATTGCCCCTTAGGCTGGGATTACAGGGAAGGAGATTGGGCCCAGGTAGGGTGGTCTTTTGAAGGGTCATTGCATATCTGATGGGCCGAACAGCCTCTTTCCGCACTGTAGGAATTCTATGATTTGTTGCTTTTCGACAATATTCCTGGTCATCCAACCATTTTTGATGACATGCATCCTGACATAGTGTTTCTGCCCCCCAACACAACATTGTTGTTGCAACCCGTGGACCGGGGGTAATTGCATCCTTTAAATACTACTACCGTAGGCGCACATTTGCTCCGGCCATCAGGGCAACTGAGAAAGAAGGTAAACCGGCTCTTAAGGAATTCTGGAAGGGCTTCAAAATTTACCATGCAGTTAAGAACATAGGTGAGGCATGGAATGAAGTCACACAATCAAATTTAGCACGGTGTTTGGAGAAAATTGTGTCCTGAGGTTCTATGTGGCTTCCAAGACTTTATGGAAACTGTTGAAGAGGTGACCAACGGTATTGGGCCAAGAACTCAACTCAGATGTCGCATCAGGGGATGTTGATGAGTTGCTGGCATCACATTCTCAAGAATTAACTAATGGGGACCTCATTGAATTGAACAGCCAAATATGGCAGACGAAGAAGAAGATGCAGCCAGTATTGAAGTTCCTCCTCGTACATTCTTAACCGCACACTTGTTGGCTGGGGCATTTCAGCATTTGGAAGCTGCCATATCCCTGTTTGAGAAACATGATCCTAAAACTGAAAGCAAATAGATGATTTGGAGTTGGGGACCAAGTGTCCAAGTTTGCAGATGACACTAAGATGAGTGGTAAAGCGAAAAGTGCAGAGGATACTGGAAGTCTGCAGAGGGATTTGGATAGGTTAAGTGAATGGGCTAGGGTATGGCAGATGGAATACAATGTTGACAAATGTGAGGTTATCCATTTTGGTAGGAATAACAGCAAACGGGATTATTATTTAAACGATAAAATATTAAAGCATGCCGCTGTGCAGAGAGACCTGGGTGTGCTAGTGCATGAGTCACAGAAGGTTGGTTTACAGGTGCAACAGGTGATTAAGAAGGCAAATGGAATTTTGTCCTTCATTGCTTGAGGGATGGAGTTTAAGACTAGGGAGGTTATGTTGCAATTGTATAAGGTGTTAGTGAGGCCACACCTGGAGTATTGTGTTCAGTTTTGGTCTCCTTACTTGAGAAAGGACGTACTGGCACTGGAGGGTGTGCAGAGGAGATTCACTAGGTTAATCCCAGAGCTGAAGGGGTTGGATTATGAGGAGAGGTTGAGTAGACTGGGACTGTACTCATTGGAATTTAGAAGGATGAGGGGGGATCATATAGAAACATATAAAATTATAAAGGGAATAGATAGGATAGATGCGGGCAGGTTGTTTCCACTGGCGGGTGAAAGCAGAACTAGGGGACATAGCCTCAAAATAAGGGGAAGCAGATTTAGGACTGAGTTTAGAGGGAACGTATTCACCCAAAGGGTTGTGAATCTATGGAATTCCTTGCCCAGTGAAGCAGTTGAGGCTCCTTCATTATATGTTTTTAAGGTAAAGATAGATAGTTTTTTGAAGAATAAAGGGATTAAGGGTTATGGTGTTCGGGCCGGAAAGTGGAGCTGAGTCCACAAAAGATCAGCCATAATCTCATTGTATGGCGGGGCAGGCTCGAGGGGCCAGATGGCCTACTCCTGCTCCTAGTTCTTATGTTCTTATGTTCTTATGTTCAGTGAATAGAAGCATTTACAACACGTACAACTACGACAGAGAAATTTACAAGGAGCAGAGGAGAACATCTGTCAAAACATCCTTTGACACTTTCTTTTAAGAAAGCAGAGACGATTCCAGAAAAACCTGAAGCCAAGAAGCAGAGTGGCACAGTCGTTAGCTCTGATGCCTCATAGCGGCAGAGACCCAGGTTCGCTTCCTGCCTTGGGTGACTGCCAGTGTGGAGTTTAGACGTTCTCCCAGTGTCTGTATGGGTTTCTTCCGGGGCCTCCGGTTTCCTCTCCAATGTTAGGTGGATTGGTGGTTAGGTGGTTTCCTTTGCCTGTTAGGTGGATTGGCCATGTTAAATTGCCCCTTAGTATCCAAAGATGTGCAGGTTAGGCGGATTAGGCATGTTCAATGGGCGGGGTTACAGGGATAGGGTGGGGGGTTGGATTTGGGCAGGGTGCACTTTCAGATGGTTGATGCAGACACGATAGGCTGAGTGGCCTTCTTCTGCGCTGTAGGGATTCTACGGAGGACTCCAGCCAAGTCAAGCCTCTTCAAAATCTCCAATCAAAGGCCAGCAAAGTCACCTCAAAGAGATCCTTCCCCTGAAAACCTCAGCCAGCCAGACCCGTCCATGAACACTGTAATGATAAAGGCAAATTACTGTAAGGCTTTAAAAAATTGTCTGTACCTTTTAGATAATTTGTAGGTGCTGTACATTTCTAGGATTCTTTTTTAATGCCAGTTAATATGTTAGTGATATATTACTCTCTATAATTGGTTGAGTACAACATTCAGTACAATATTTTGGTGAAATACTGTTCCATTGGGAAAATCAGTTTCAAGTTGTGACATTTCGACTTAAGACATGGGGCTGGAAATTCCGTTTCTGAGACTAAGTGTTGACGCCAACACAGAATTCATGGACTTTCACAACAGCAAACATGGAACAGTTTTGTTACTGTTAAGGGGCCAGTACCGATTCCACGTGGAGCACAATCGATTCCAATGAAAACGGTGCGGGATTCACCGCGTCCGTGATTGACACTCAAGAGACTGACAAGCTGCAGCCACACACACACATTACACTCTCCACACACACTCATCTCTGCCAACAAGGTGGCACTGGTTATGCTGGAGCGCGTCCATCCCGCTGATAGGTCAGCTGGGGCCAGAGGGCACCGAGGGGAGTGACCTGGGGGGACACCTGTATGATCCATGACCCTATGGTCACAGTGGGCTGTTAGCGGTGTGCGCAGCTACATGGCTGCCTTGCCGGCTGCGGCAACAGTGTTCCGTGCCCGCCTACCTCGTCTACAGCCCACGTCCTGGCCACACCCCGCTATTCCCCCAGGCACTGGCAGAAGCCCCTTGGCAAGCAGCACAGCTGTCAGCAAACTATGCCAATGTTGGACAATTTCCGTACCCCTTCTCTCTCCCTCGGCAGCCTTCACACCGGTTTCACGATTTTAAAACGCACACGTGAACCGCACCGTTGGGAACTAGGTCCATTGGAGGCGGAGAATCGCGGAGGCCCTGGAGAATATAATGATATGCAAATGGTGTTTACTGTACGTGAGCTCCGGTATGCATTGACACTGATGACGAGGTGACGGAGAATCGCGATTTGGCGTCAAATGGATGCCTGCCGCAATTTTGGCGTTGGAACCGATTCTCCGCTCAATGGCGTTTGCCAATTTCGGTGTCGGCCAACGGGGAATTGTGCCCATGGTTTTTCAGGAACCAATTGTGTCGTAAGTCCGAGGACTGACTGCTTGTCTTTTTTATTGTATGGAGACCAGAATCACGCACAATACTAAATGCATACAGAGGCCGCGAATTAACAGTCTCGTTGCGCCTGACTTGGTGTTCGGATGAGGCCTCCCTGAGGTTGGGGATGGGTCGAAAACAGAGGTGGGGGGAGGGGGAGATGGTGAGGAGATCGGGGCAGGCAAACAAAATGGCGCCCTGATCTGCAAGAAGCCTTTCCTGCTGGGCCCGCCAGCCGGCAAAGGCTCAAAGAGCGGCCTCGGCAGAGAGAAACTCCCCGAGGCCAAAGAAAACGGCAAATTGCCGTTGAATAGCGGGTGTTCTCGGCACCGCAGCGGTGGAGAAACACTCCGTTAAACACGCCCAAAACAAGACATAAATCTTTTTTCTGGTTAACCTATGCCCAGAGAACGACAAGGCAACATTTCCTGTCTGCTCTTCAGGGATATATTATCTGTTATGCATTCAAGTAACACTATTGGCTGGTGAAATGGCAAGTGACACGCAGTGACGTCAGTGGAGCATTTCCCGAGCTTCTGAGGAGTTTATCTATAATAATAATAATCTTTATTATTGTCACGAGTAGGCTTACATTGACACTGCAGTGAAGTTACTGTGAAAAGCCCCTCGTCGCCACATTCCGGCAAGGGAAAATTGAGAATGTCCAATTCACCTGACAAGCACGTCTTTCGGGACTTGCGGGAGGAAACCGGAGCACCCGGAGGAAACCCACACAGACACAGGGAGGATGTGCAGGCTCCGCACAGACAGTGACCCAAGCCGGGAATCAAACCCGTCGACGCAACATCGCTTAATAAACCCCCCCACCTAT
Organism: Scyliorhinus canicula; assembly: GCF_902713615.1. Classification (NCBI taxonomy): domain Eukaryota; kingdom Metazoa; phylum Chordata; class Chondrichthyes; order Carcharhiniformes; family Scyliorhinidae; genus Scyliorhinus; species Scyliorhinus canicula. Next base: position 150,224,730 of record NC_052157.1, on the reverse strand, counting down.
GTTTTTACGAAATTAAACCCCTACTTCATTTTCTTTTTGTGCCTAACAACAAATATAAACATTATCAAGAAAGATCACAAGATGCAGAGAGGTGCGAAGATGTTATGCCCATGATTCAATGAAAAGTAGATTGCCTCCAACTTCAGTTGCTTTTTAAGGTTTTGATTTTCACTGCTCCAACTGCATACCCTTTTCAGGTTTTATTAATCTTTAAAGAATTTCCTGCCATCCGCCCTAAGGTTGTCTTTTTTTTTTATTACTTTATCAGAGTTACAAAGCCAGAGCTCAGAGTGTGGACAGGAGCAAACCCCTAATCCAGTTCCTCGCCTGCTCCAAAAACCAATTCAAATTGAATCCAATTCATGATCCCTACAGGACAGACATACCAGATCCAGGCATTACACCTGACCTCGCGCTCATCATGAACATAGAACATACAGTGCAGAAGGAGGCCATTCGGCCCATCGAGTCTGCACCGACCCACTTAAGCCCTCACTTCCACCCTATCCCCAATAACCTCAGCACGCTAGCATTGTGGATAGCACAATCGCTTCACAGCTCCAGGGTCCCAGGTTCGATTCCTGGCTGGGTCACTGTCTGTGCGGAGTCTGCACATCCTCCCCGTGTGTGCGTGGGTTTCCTCCGGGTGCTCCGGTTTCCTCCCACAGTCCAAAGATGTGCAGGTTAGGTGGATTGGCCATGATAAATTGCCCTTAGTGTCCAAAATTGCCCTTAGTGTTGGGTGGGGTTACTGGGTTATGGGGATAGGGTGGAGGTGTTGACCTTGGGTAGGGTGCTCTTTCCAGGTGCCGGTGCAGACTCGATGGGCCGAATGGCCTCCTTCTGCACTGTAAATTCTATGAACCTTTGTGGTCACTAAGGGCAATTTATCATGGCCAATCCACCTTATCATAGCCAAAATGTGTTCAAAGCTGTGTCCCTTGTCCTATGATTAATGTATTAATTGCCCACATAAAGGCCTCAATTGGCTGTGGGGCAGAAAGGATATGTGTGTGAACCTTCCTGCTCCAGACGCAATTGGGGTGGAGGCAGGAAGGTATCGGGACCCCACCTGTCACCCTCCCTCCTGCTTAAATGCACCCCCTACCATCAAACCCGGCCGGGGCGATGGGCACAATATTCCACCCTATAAAGCTGAGCCTTTACGCAGCCAGCTGTTCGTTTTAGAATTTAGAATTTAGAATAGTACAGCACAGAACAGGCCCTTCGGCCCTCGATGTTGTGCCGAGCAAATGATCACCCTACTCAAACTCACATATCCACCCTATACCCGCAGCCCAACAACTTCCCCCTTAACCTTACTTTTTAGGACACTACGGGCAATTTAGCATGGCCAATCCACCTAACCCGCACATCTTTGGACTGTGGGAGGAAACCGGAGCACACACGGGGAAGACGTGCAGACTCTGCACAGACAGTGACCCAGCCGGGAACTGAACCTGGGACCCTGGAGCTGTGAAGCATTGATGCTAACCACTATGCTACCGTGCTGCCCTGCTGTTTTCAAGTGTCTATTTTTCCTTTTCCAATGCCTCCCTCCCTCTCCCGACAATGCTGGCACATGATTTCCTTGCGTAGGATTCCATAGAATCCCAGCACAGCAGGAGACCATTGAGCTCCTTGTCCTTGTGTCAGTTCTTTGGAGAGCTATCTGATAAGTCCCAGTTCCAAGTTCCTTTCCACAGCCCTGCTAACTTCTCCTTCTCAGCCTCCAATCCCACTTGAAAAGTTGCTATCGTATCTGCTCCCGTCACTCTTTCAGGCAGTTCAGTCCAGACCATAAGAACCTCACAGAACCGCAGAATTGTTACGGTGCAGAAAGGAGGCCATTTGGCCCATCGTGTCTATACCGGCTCTCCGAACAAGCATTATGGCTTAGTGCCATTCCCCAGACTTTTCCTCAGACCCCTGCACATTACAGTGCAAAAAAAACCCCCCTCCTGGTTCTGAGATCGTAGTTGAGCTGCAACACATACTCACCGAAGCTCAAACGCGTGCACCTCCCAGCGAATCAGCTGCAGAGAACACCTCAAGCAAGAAATAGTTCTTCGAACACTAATCAATGGCAGTGTGGCCAATTGTGGCCATGTAAAGATGTTGGAGTGGAATATTTCCACTCTCTTTTTAACCCCTAATTGGCCCAGCTTTTAATCTTTCATTTGTTTCCCCCAGAAAATTACATAATTTCAATGAGATAGTGTCTGTCTAAAAGGCATCACAGCGATATGTTACTGGCTAGGTGGACCAGTGTTTTCTTCCCCTTTCTCCCACTTGATTTTCTTTCTATGCTGGTGTTGAAGACTTGGATCACTGGCTGTTTGGATGTCATTCATGTACGAAACAAAAAAAACCTTCAGAAACGGGATGGGAGCACAGTGGTAATATCTCTCGGGTAGTATCCTTGGCCAAGCCATCTGCATCCTTCCAACATACACCAGAAGTGGGGATATTTGCTGATGAATGCGAAGTGCTCAGTACCATTCGGAGACAGGTCCGAGGCTTAGAACCCTGTTCTAAGAGGCTTAGAACTCTGTTCTAAGAGGCTTAGAACTCTGTTCGCAATGAGTAACTCATCTCCTGACTTCCAAGAGCTTGGCCACCAAGTCAGGAGTGATATGGAATACTCTCAAGGAGCTCTATACCATTCAGGACAAAGGAGCCCGCTTGATCAGCCCATACATCAACTTAAAAGTTCATTCCCTCTACCCCGAACAGGCGCCGGAATGTGGCGACTAGGGACTTTTCACAGTAACTTCATTTGAAGCCTACTTGTGACAATAATCGATTTTCATTTTCATTTCATTTCATCAGTGCACCGTGCATCAAAGGTTATCAGGCTGGCTGGGATATGGAGCTGCAGCCACAATCCAATCAGACATGGTCTTATTGAATGGCGGAGCAGGTTCGGAGGGGCCGAATGGCCTATTCCTGCTCCTAATTCACATGTTCGTACGTGCACCACATACCAGATACACTCCAAGAGTCCTCCAGCAGCACTTTGAAACCCGTGACATCTTCCACCGAGGTGAACAAGGACAACAGGTGCGCAGGAACGCCACCGCCTGCAAATTATCCGCCAAGCCACACCCTATCCTGACTTGGAATATATCCCCTTCCTTCACTGTCACGGGTAAAAACCCGGAAGACCTTTCCCCACAGAACTGTGGGTCCACCTACAGCACGCAGACTGCAGAGGTTCGAGAAGGGAGCTCACCACCACCTTCTCAAGGGAAATTAGGGATGGACAATCAATACTGGCCCAACCAGCAGTGCTCCCAAGAACGAATAAAAGGAAAGTTACTGCTGGTATTTTCCAAAGATTTAGACAGATTGACCTCTTTAGTTGATTTTTACATATCAAAATATTGAAGTTAACTCCAGAATTCAAATTTAAATGAATCTGCACCGAATGAAAGATAAATGTGATTAGAACTGTTTTTTGCTTTAATAGAGTGCGAGGTTATCACCAATCATTTGGGCTGGGTGGCTTATTTGAGTTGTAAAATCAATGTATCTTACACGTATTTCAGTACATTTCCTGAAATTCCTTCATATCCCCAGAATTGCCACACCCTGCGAAAATTTACGCCTGAGCAATTTATTTTTGTACACTTTATTTCCTCAATTTAAAAAAAAATTTCAGCCCCCGAATGCATTGACTCATGTTCTGTGCATGGGTTCAGTTCCTCAATTGCCTCCAATACCTCATTTTACAACAACTTGCATTTATATAGCATAGAAGGCATCCTTTACATACAGAAGCATTATTTTAAAAAATGGCACTGAATCAAATTAAGTGAAGCGAGGGCAGGTGGGCATTCTCTTGATTGAAGAGAATGGTCTCAGGGGGCATCTGAAGGAGGAGAGATAGGCAGAGAGTTTTCAGGAGGGGATTCCAAAGCTTAGAGCTTAGGAAGCTGAAGGCTGGAGCAATTAAAAGTTAGGGATGCTTAAAAGAGAATTAAATATGTGCAGATATCGTGGAGGGGCTGGAGGAGGTTACAGAGATAGCGAGAGAAGAGGTAATGAGGGATTTGAAAATAAGGATAAGAATTTTATAATTGAGACATTGTTTAACTGGGAGTTGTTCATGCCTATCAGTTTCCTGTTACTAGTACAATTTTGTTTCTACAATGGGAGAGAACTGTTGACTCTGCTTGATTGAGATCTTTAATTGGTTCCTCCTGTGATTTCTCTTGTCAATGTCTCAAGTTCAAGGGGCGTGAAGCATTTGAAGACTCCGTGCGCAATCTAAAAGTTTCTAAGTGCCATTAGCTGTCTCAATCCAATAGGCAGATTTTCTAGAAAGTGATCCTGCCCACAATGGGTTAGATCGTGTGAGGTGTAGCGAGTCGGGGCGATCCCGGAAATGGGATCTCTCGACATCTACCGATTGCGTTGCATTGCGCTGCTTTTTGGGTGCAATGCAACCAGTAGATCCCGCCCTTAGAATTATTTTCATCACTGGGGAGCTGAACCCCTCTGGCCAGACCGGCTCCTCAGAGATCGGGCCACCATTGTGAAAGGGTGCTCCGATCTCGAAGAGGGTTCGTCACCCCCATCCATGGGCAATGTCACCCTCCACACACAAGGGCATAGCATTACCCCACAACCCCCAAGTGATGGCACCCCACTATGGGTCGCTGAGGGCCTCTCCTTTCAAGTTGGTGCCGTGGCTTAGTTGGTTAAAGCGCCTGTCTAGTAAACAGGAGATCCTGAGTTCGAATCTCAGCGGTGCCTTCTCCACAATCGGGCATTTTTAATGTAATTCCACACAGCAACTCGTGGGGCGGAGCGGGGAAGGTCTTGTTGGTGAGACTGTTGTATCGTCCAATTTACTCTGTTGTCAAGTCGCAAACCTCTGATATAATGAACTTGGGGGCCTCACGGTAGCATGGTGGTTAGCATCAATGCTTCACAGCTCCAGGGTCCCAGGTTCGATTCCCGGCTGGGTCACTGTCTGTGTGGAGTCTGCACGTCCTCCCCGTGTGTGCGTGGGTTTCCTCCGGGTGCTCCGGTTTCCTCCCACAGTCCAAAGATGTGCGGGTTAGGTGGATTGGCCATGCTAAATTGCCCGTAGTGTAAGGTTAATGGGGGGATTGTTGGGTTACGGGTATATGGGTTTAAGTAGGGTGATCATTGCTCGGCACAACATCGAGGGCCGAAGGGCCTGTTCTGTGCTGTACTGTTCTATCTAAAACTTCCCACACCCATTTTAGGCACCCACTTTCAGGACTCCCCCCTTCCCCCCCCCCCCCCACCTTACTGAGGTGCCTTCATACCCGCTCTGCACTCCCCACCCTTCATACCCTCCTCCACCCTCCTTTCATGGGTATGGCCCCCCAGGCCTGATCCTTGGTACTGCCACCCTGGCAGTGTTCCTGCCAGATTTTCAGTGCCAGCTGGGCACCTTGGCAGTGCCAGGCTGACAGTGTCAAGGTGCCTGTGTTCCAGAGGGAGGGCCAGGGTGGGGCACTCTGCCCTGTCCCTGACCGCCCAGCAGCCTCCGATGTCCCAGGAGACCCCGAGGTGCCCTTCTGTCTGGTCCATGTTTGTGTGGACCAGTACTGAATGGTGCCTGGCTGGGGACTCCCTGGGGAGGCCCTTAGACGCTGGGAGCCTGGTAGATCCCAGGCGAGCATGCCTATGTGAGTTTAAAACCAACTTAGGTGTGTGAAGCTTGGTCTGACCCATTGTGGGTAGATCGTGCAAGATGTACTAGCTGCCGGGAAGCACACAGGAGGCATGGAAGTGGCATGAGAAGTAGTTGGGGGTTGTGGAATGTGGCGACTGAGGGCTGGAGGGCCTAACAGCTTTTAATACAACATATGTTGAATTCCCTGGGAACCGAGGTAGACCCTGAAAGTATTACGTCTTGGCACTCGGCCACTCTCCGTGCCCCCTGTACTCTGCTGCTGGGGTCAGCGAGCCTGACTTTGTCCTGCACTCCCTTGTCCCCAGAGTGAAGATTGTGACATTCGGGGGTCTTTCTACCGAGGTGGGCCTGGTGAGTTTGGAAATTGGAGCTACCCACCTTGGAAGAGATAATCTGAATTGTAGACCTAGGGGTAAATTCCCAGGTCACACCCATCACGGAATTCATCGCGGGTGGGAAGGAAAATTTTCCAGACCACTAAGAGGTCTGTTGATCTCTGTTTCACCACAGTTTTCGGTGAGCTGCTTAATGTTTACAGTATTTTCTGTTTCCATTATCTAACATGGTGGCTTGTCTTGTATAGTTTGGAGTTTATATGGTAAAGCTTCTTCTATTTCTATGATTCTCAGTCTCAAATGCCAGAATTGTTTCTGAAAAAGGCAGGTTTTCGTTATTATTTGATTGAGCCTTTGGATTGTTCAGCTTCCTATAGTGTCTTCTTCTATAGTGTCTCCTTCCATAGTGTCTCCTTCTATAGTGTCTTCTTCTATAGTGTCTCCTTCTATCGTGTCTTCTTCCATAGTGTCTCCTTCCATAGTGTCTCCTTCTATAGTGTCTTCTTCTATAGTGTCTCCTTCTATCGTGTCTTCTTCCATAGTGTCTCCTTCTATAGTGTCTTCTTCTATAGTGTCTTCTTCTATAGTGTCTTCTTCTATCGTGTCTTCTTCCATAGTGTCTCCTTCTATAGTGTCTTCTTCTATAGTGTCTTCTTCTATAGTGTCTCCTTCTATCGTGTCTTCTTCCATAGTGTCTCCTTCTATAGTGTCTTCTTCTATAGTGTCTTCTTCTATAGTGTCTCCTTCTATCGTGTCTTCTTCCATAGTGTCTCCTTCTATAATGCATTCTTCTATAGTGTCTCCTTCTATAGTGTATTCTTCTATAGTGTCTTCTTCTATAGTGTCTTCTTCTATAGTGTCTTCTTCTATAATGTATTCTTCTATAGTGTCTTCTTCTATAATGCATTCTTCGATAGTATCTCCTTCTATAGTGTATTCTTCTGTAGTGTCTTCTTCTATAGTGTCTCCTTCTATAGTGTCTTCTTCTATAGTGTCTCCTTCTATAGTGTATTCTTCTATAGTGTCTCCTGCTATCGTGTCTTCTTCTATAGTGTCTCCTTCTATAGTGTCTTCTTCTATAGTGTCTTCTTCTATAATGCATTCTTCTATAGTGTCTCCTTCTATAGTGTATTCTTCTATAGTGTATTCTTCTATAGTGTCTTCTTCTATAGTGTCTTCTTCTATAGTGTCTTCTTCTATAATGCATTCTTCTATAGTGTCTTCTTCTATCGTGTCTTCTTCCATAGTGTCTCCTTCTATAGTGTCTTCTTCTATAGTGTCTTCTTCTATAGTGTCTCCTTCTATCGTGTCTTCTTCCATAGTGTCTCCTTCTATAGTGTCTTCTTCTATAGTGTCTTCTTCTATAGTGTCTCCTTCTATCGTGTCTTCTTCCATAGTGTCTCCTTCTATAATGCATTCTTCTATAGTGTCTCCTTCTATAGTGTATTCTTCTATAGTGTCTTCTTCTATAGTGTCTTCTTCTATAGTGTCTTCTTCTATAATGTATTCTTCTATAGTGTCTTCTTCTATAATGCATTCTTCTATAGTATCTCCTTCTATAGTGTATTCTTCTGTAGTGTCTTCTTCTATAGTGTCTCCTTCTATAGTGTCTTCTTCTATAGTGTCTCCTTCTATAGTGTATTCTTCTATAGTGTCTCCTGCTATCGTGTCTTCTTCTATAGTGTCTCCTTCTATAGTGTCTTCTTCTATAGTGTCTTCTTCTATAGTGTCTTCTTCTATAATGCATTCTTCTATAGTGTCTCCTTCTATAGTGTATTCTTCTATAGTGTATTCTTCTATAGTGTCTCCTTCTATAGTGTCTTCTTCTATAGTGTCTCCTTCTATAGTGTCTTCTTCTATAGTGTCTTCTTCTATAATGCATTCTTCTATAATGTCTCCTTCTATAGTGTATTCTTCTGTAGTGTCTTCTTCTATAGTGTCTCCTTCTATAGTGTCTTCTTCTATAGTGCCTCCTGCTATGGTGTCTTCTTCTATAGTGTCTCCTTCTATAGTGTCTTCTTGCATAGTGTCTCCTTCTATAGTGTCTTCTTCTATAGTGTCTTCTTCTATAGTGTCTCCTGCTATCGTGTCTTCTTCTATAGTGTCTCCTTCTATAGTGTCTTCTTGCATAGTGTCTCCTTCTATAGTGTCTTCTTCTATAGTGTCTTCTTCTATAGTGTCTTCTTCTATAATGTATTCTTCTATAGTGTCTTCTTCTATAGTGTCTTCTTCTATAATGTATTCTTCTATAGTGTCTTCTTCTATAATGTATTCTTCTATAGTGTCTTCTTCTATAGTGTCTTCTTCTATAATGTATTCTTCTATAGTGTCTCCTTCTATAGTGTATTCTTCTATAGTGTATTCTTCTATAGTGTCTTCTTCTATAGTGTCTTCTTCTATAGTGTCTTCTTCTATAATGTATTCTTCTATAGTGTCTTCTTCTATAATGCATTCTTCTATAATGTCTCCTTCTATAGTGTATTCTTCTGTAGTGTCTTCTTCTATAGTGTCTCCTTCTATAGTGTCTTCTTCTATAGTGTCTCCTTCTATAGTGTCTTCTTCTATAGTGCCTCCTGCTATGGTGTCTTCTTCTATAGTGTCTCCTTCTATAGTGTCTTCTTGCATAGTGTCTCCTTCTATAGTGTCTTCTTCTATAGTGTCTTCTTCTATAATGCATTCTTCTATAGTGTCTCCTTCTATAGTGTATTCTTCTATAGTGTCTTCTTCTATAGTGTCTTCTTCTATAGTGTCTTCTTCTATAATGTATTCTTCTATAGTGTCTTCTTCTATAGTGTCTTCTTCTATAATGTAGTCTTCTATAGTGTCTTCTATAATGTATTCTTCTATAGTGTCATCTTCTATAGTGTCTTCTTCTATAATGTATTCTTCTATAGTGTCTTCTATAGTGTCTTCTTCTATAGTAAGAAGACTTACAACACTAGGTTAAAGTCCCACGGGTTTGTTTTGAATCACTAGCTTTCGGAGCACTGCTCCTTCCTCCTTGAAGAGGTGGGTTCCAGGAACACATATATAGACAAAGTCAATGGGCAGGATTCTCCAATCCCGCGGCAGAGTGTCCACGCCAGCATAAACGCCGCCACGTTTTATGACGGCATGAATGGGCCGGTCCCATGTCTAATTCTGACCCCTACATGGGGCCAGCACGGCGCTGGAGCGGTTCGCACCGCTCCAGCTGCTGGTCCCGGTGCGAACTGGGCGCCGCGGGATCCGCGCATACGCAGTTGCGCCGGCGCCAACGAGGACATGCGCAGTGGCATCGGTGCCAACGCGCGCGTGCTCAGGGGTGTCCTTCAACGCGCTGGTCCCGAACATGGAGCAGGGCAACAAGGGCCGGCGCGTAGGAAAGGAGGCCCCCAGCCGGAGAGGCCGGCCCGCCGATCGGTGGGTCCCGATCACGGGCCAGGGCACATCAGAGCCCCCCCCCCCCCCTCCCCCCCACATACACACACAGGCCACCACCCGACCCTGACATGCCGAGGTCCGCCGGCCCAGAGCAGGTTAGAACGGTGCCGGGGCGACTCAGCTCCTTTCCTATGGCCGCTCGGGCACTACGGGCCAGAGAACTGGCGAGCCTGCGACTGGTGCCGCGCCAACCACGCCAGCGCCAATGACGGCGATTCTCCGCACCGCGGAGACTCACGTGCTGGCGTCGGGGCGCCGTGGCCCGTTCACGGGGATTCTGCGGCCCGGCGCGGGGCTGGGAGAATCCCGCCCCATGATGCAAGATGATACTTTGAATGCGAGTCTTTGCAGGTAATTAGATCTTTACTGGTCGAGATGGAGCGACTGGAGAGGGGAATAATCACAGTTAAAGAGGTGTGAATTGTCTCAAACCAGCACAGTTGGTAGGATTTTGCAAGCCCAGCCCCTCATGTCCAAGATACCGCGATGTTGGTGATTATTATTATAGCGTCCGGAGAGGAATCCACACTGAGCCCAACAGGTTGAGTCAAAGGAAAAAGGTTTGATGTAACAAAACAAGAGTACAGAGCAGTTACTCTACTACAGGAGCCAGTTCACGGTAGCACAGTGGTTAGCAATGTTGCTTCACAGTTCCAGAGCCCCAGGTTGAATTCCCGTCTTGGGTCACTGTCTGTGCGGAGTTTACACATCCTCCCCGTGTGTGCGTGGGTTTCCTCTGGGTTCTCCGGTTTCCTCCCACGGTCCAAAGATGTGCAGGTTAGGTGAAGGTTGGGTGGGGTTACTGGGTTACGGGGTTGGGGTGGAGGCGTGGGCTTAAGTAGGGTGCTCTTTCCAAGGGCTGGTACAGACTTGATGGGCCAAATGGCCTCCTTTTGCACTGTAAATTCTATGATTCTATGAGCTCACAGTTCATGGCCCTCCAGTTTTATACAGGATGTGGAAGAGGGTGCCCCGCCCTTCAGTAGGGGATATGCATTCCCCATCTTTGGGAATATCAATCCTTCAGTCTCATAAATGCCCCATGACCTACTTAACCCCAGATTATGACAATTATCATTTTGGAGACCCTTTTAGCCCTTGTTCAGATGACCAGAGAGTTCAGGGTAGCAGTTGGGTTTCTGCTTGAGTGGACTCTGATTGGTCATACCAAAGCCATGAAGGGTATGGGTTCCAGACAGACCTAAGATCCGGGCGAGGGAATTAAATCCATCAAATGCAGCATCATAAACAGTGGATTTGAGGTGCATTTTTAAAAAAAGAATCTCATATTTGCCTTGAACTGCATTAGGAGTGTGTTATTTAGTTTGATATGAAGTGACACAATTAGCAGCCACTTAAGAAGAAAGGTTGAGTGAGCTAAGGCTTTTCTCACTGGAGCGAAGAAAGCAGAGAGGTGACTTGATAGAGGTGTACAAGGTGATGAGAGGCATGGATAGAGTGGATAGCCAGAGACTTTTCCCCAGGGTGGAAATGGCTGTCACAAGGGGACATAATTTTAAGGTGATTGGAGGAAGGTATAGGGAAGATGTCAGAGGGAGGTTCTTTACACAGAGAGTGGTGGGTGTGTGGAATGCACTGCCAGCAGAGGTGGTGGAGTCAGAGTCATTAGGGACATTTAAGCAACTCTTAGACAAGCACTTGGACAGCAGTAAATCGAAGGGGTGTAGGTTAGGTTGATCTTAGATTAGGATAAATGGTCAGCACAACATTGTGGGCTGAATGGCCTGTACTTTGCTGTACTGTTCTATGTTCTATGTGTATCAAGTGATCAGGTAAAGAACGATAGTGAGATTTGCCTTACTAACTGATGTGCAAGAATGATCTGTAGTCATGTGTATCACCTAAAATAGCACTAAGCAATCCTTCGACACAATTGTATCAGTATGTCATAATATTTATTAAGCAAACTGCAATCAACACTGCCTCTAGAAGATTTGACAGGTACAAATTTCCATGCAAAATGTTGAAATGGGCAAAGAAAATGAGTTTGATAGAAAAGCCAATGCTTCTTTAAGCAGAGGCAAAATTTATATTTTGGAGAGGAAATACATGGGACATACGACAGATAGTTGAGAAGGGATGAGTTTCCTGTTGTGACTTTGTATTTTAGACCTGCTATTCGGGCTCTGCAGATCTTGTGATTATTTGCATATTTTATCTTTTCTTTATGGCTTTTGGCTGACAGGAAAAAGAGATAAGGCGCCGAATGTTCAGTCTAACGTTACCAACATGCAGAACAAAAGTGCTTCATCATTCTCCTGTCTGGGACATTGGGAGTTTCCAAGACATATTTGTGGTCTCATTATTGTCCTTGTTGTGTCCTGGTAATCAAGTGGACCAACCTGATGATTGTACTGAACTAAAGCTGTTAATAAACGCACTAATAAGTTTTAATAAGGCTTGGGAGTCCAAAATAAGTAAAAGTAAACATTTACTTTAAAAGAATTGTATCCTTGAGTACTGTGAGAACATCACCAGGTATTCTCTCTCTTTCCTATCGGTTGCTTCATGAATGGCCGACCTTTTATACAAGTATGGGTAAGCTAGCCCACCCCTAGTGGGGCAGCTTGTACTCCCTGAGGAGCACAGGGAAAACAATCACTCTCCACACCATGGGCTGTATGCCCCGCTCACTGATTTAGCTCACTGGGCTAAATCGCTGGCTTTTAAAGCAGACCCAGCAGGCCAGCAGCACGGTTCGATTCCCGTATCAGCCTCCCCAGACAGGCGCCAGAATGTGGCGACTAGGGGCTTTTCACAGTAACTTCATTGAAGCCTACTCGTGACAATAAGCGATTTTCATTTCATTTCATCCCAACGCCAAAATCGCGGCCAGCGCGGGGGGCAGAGAATCCATTTTCCTGCATGGAACCGTGACCGGTGCAGGTTCCCCAATTCTGTGGGCCCCGAAAAGCAGCGTACTCAGGTGGGAGGGCGTGCTGCCCAGGGCCTACCTGGAGCCATTGCCAGAGGCCCGCTCCGCCATTCTCCGCTCCCGCCTGGCCGAAGTCCCGACGGTGTAGAACTAATATGGTCCAGCCGGTCGGGATACTCGCGTGGCGGCTGCGGACTCAGTCCGCGGCTGCCCTGGTCAGGGGGTGGGCTGATCGGAGGGCCGGGGGGGGGGGGGGGGGGGCCTTATAGGCAGCCGGGGAACGTTTGTGCAGGTGGACAGGGTCAGGCGCGCGGCAGGTCGGAGGGTTTATTTCTCAGGTCCGCTGGAGACCGCCGCCGTGCACATGCTCAGCCTCCGACCGGAAGTGCAGGGGGGGGGGGGGGGCGTATCTGCAGCAAAAGCTGCAAGATCTATGCTGGATCCCTGCTAGCCCTTTTCAGGGCTAGGAATTTGTGGTCCTTTCATGCCAGTTTTTCTGGCGTGAAACTCCACCGTTTTGACGCCGGCGTGGGGACATAGTCCCAATAACAGAGAACCCAGCCCTTTATGTTCCATGCTGGTTATTAGAAATAGGAAGGTAGAGCAGATGAATGCAGGGCGGCACGGTGGCACAGTGGTTAGCACTGCTGCCTCACAGCACCAGGGGCCTGGGTTCAATTCCGACCTAGTGTGGGTGACTGTCCATGTGGAGTTTGCACGGTCTCCCCGTGTCTGCGTGGGTTTCCTCCCACAGTCCAAAGATGCGCAGGTGCATTGGCCATGATAAATTGCCCCTTAGAGTCCAAAAGGTTAGGTGGGGTTACTGGGCTATGGGGTGGGGGAGTGGGCCCAGGCAGGGTGCTCTTTTAGAGGGGTCAGTACAGACTCGATGGGACGAATGACCTCTTTCCCCACTGTAGGGATTCTATGACTAGAGAGATGGTACAGGAAGGAGGACTTTAGCATTCTGGAATACTGGGTCTGCTTCTGGGGTTAGTGGTACCTCTACAGACTAGACAGATTGCATTACAATAGGGCCAGGACCAATGATCCTATTGTGGCAGGAGGTTCTCAACATAATTTCTAGGCTAGTGTCCATACCATGGTCCCAATGGAAGGATTCTGAAGTCACATTCTCTGGATTAGAAGTGCAGTGATAAAAAGGCCATATTTGTCACAAGAAAGTGTAAAATTAGGCGCTGTGTAAAAAAAGGGCAACCAATCTGATCACACTCACTCTCCACCATGCACGTTAGGCTAAAATGATCCCACCCTATTCCAACAAGGTGGTCCAGAGGAATACTGCCTTTTGACCAAATATCTTATTATGTTGATGTCGATCCTCCTCCAACTGTTTCCAACATCTCCCTCTCAGACAAAGGGGCAGCTGCAGCTCTGACAAGTGCCAGAGGCTTCCTCAAAGCATAGCACACTTCAAAGGCCTTGAAATTCCTTGACAGTGTTTGAAATGCAGATCTTCCATACAATTTAACACAGCAATACTTTGCATTAGCCAGCGATTGACAATGGTATTACTCCAGGGAAAGCTGCTTGGTGGATTGTTTATTATTCGTTCCATTCCCACTTGAATAAGGGGCTGGTTTAGCACAGGGCTAAATTGCTGGCTTCGAAAGCAGACCAAGGCGCCAGAATGTGGCGACTTCATTTGAAGCCTGCTTGTGACAATAAGCGATTTTCATTTCATTTCATTTTTCATGCATCTCCATTACCCTGCTTTGATGCTAACCACAATGTTTATAAACACTCTTGCTATGTTTTACAGCCCCTCGCCACATCAAAGGCAGCTAAGTGCTTCCTGGTGTGAACAAGAGGACGTCAAAGCATTTAGCTGCTTTAAAAACTCATTGAAAAATTGCATCCAAGCGTGAAGGGAAATGAAAATAAACAATCTAGACATATGTCTGCCTTTAAGATTTGCCCTGTCAATTGCAGCCTACTAAAAGCTACTTCTCTTTGAAATTGAATAGAAACCTTGCAGATTAAAGCATCTGTGGGGGCTTAAATTCTTGTGATGCATTTTGACTTTCTAACAGCTGCTGCTTGCTAGGCATTTGTCTGAGGCAGCAGGTGTAAGGGGCAAGTAAAGAATTTTTCACTGTTTCTGCCTGGACTGATCTTTAGCTTCCAGGCAGTGGTGACTGATGGGGGTGTCTCTGATATGGGGGGCCTCTGATATGGGGGTGTCTGTTGTGGGGTCTGGTGTGGGGGTCTGATGGGGAGGTCTGATGGGTGGATCTGGTCAGGCATTCTGATGGGGAGGCTGGGCCATGGGGTGGACAGCTTTTGCATTTTGTGGGGGAGGGGCCCTCCGATGGACTTTGGGGGCACCTACTTTAAATACTTGGCCCACCACGAGGTCCATTGCATCAGGGCCACGCTGGCAAATACTTGCACCAATCCACACCCAGAGGCTAGAACAAAGAACAAAGAAAAGTGCAGCACAGGAACAGGCCCTCGGCCCTCCAAGCCTGCGCCGACCATGCTGCCCATCTAAACTAAAATCTTGTACACTTCCGGGCCCTTATCCCTCTATTCCCATCCTATTCATGCATTTGTCAAGATGCCCCTTAAACGTCACTACCACCCCTACTTCCACCACCTCCTCCGGCAGCGAGTTCCAGGCACCCACTACTCTCTGTGTAAAAAGAGCATCATGGAGGGGTGGAGAACCCGATGGCCAGTCAGTTAATAGGATGCAAATGGGTTCAAATGATCCATTTGCATCCTCCCGCTAGCGGTCCGGGGTGCAAATGGATCATTTGCATTCCAGGCAGATCGTTCCATACATGAAAAACATAGGCATATGATAAATACCGTGGGAGGCATGGTAGTACAGTGTTAGCACTGTTGCTTCACAGCGCAGGGTCCTAGGTTTGATTCCTGGCTTGGGTCACTGTCTCTGTGGAGTCCGCAAGGTCTCCCCTTGTCTGCGTGGGTTTCCTCCGGGTGCTCCGGTTTCCTCCCACAAGTCCCGAAAGACGTGCTTGTTAGGTGAATTGGACATTCTGAACTCTCCCTCTGTGTACTCAAACAGGCGCCGGAGTGTGGCGACTAGAGGCTTTCACAGTAACTTCATTGCAGTGTTAATGTAAGCCTACATGTGACAATAAAGATTATTATTATTAATACACAAAGTAAATACATAGACATAGACATTGGGTGAAGCATACAGAGTGCACTACTACTCAGTAGAGAAGATGCGTGGAGAGATTAGTTCAGTCCATAAGAGGGTCATTCAGGAGTCTGGTAACAGCATCCGGTGTACCCAAAGGTCAGTTTTGGGGCCATTACTCTTGTTTTTCCTTTGAGATGCAACTCAATCTCGGGTTCAGGGGGAAGATTATAGGGCGCGATTCTCCCAAAACGGGAGAAATCGTAAACCTGCCGGGCGGGTTTTACGGCAGCACGCCCCTTCCCAACGGGGGACCGATTCTGGTCCCCGGTCGGGGCTAGCAGCCCGACGCCGTAGGCTCCGGCAAGACGGGCTTAACGAAAATCGTTAAGCCCGCTTGCCGGAGTTAGCGCCGGCTGACGCGTCATATGACGTCAGCCGCGCATGCGCAGTTTGGAAGACTCCAACCCGCGCATGCGCGGGTAACGTCATCGCGTTTTTGCGCGAAACACGCGCATGTGCGGGCCGGGTTGCCCCTCAGCCGCCCCGCGAATGGATACTGCGGGGCGGCGGAAGGACAAGTAGTGCGCGGGCATCGGGCCCGCTGCCCGCGATCGGTGCCCACCGATCGCGGGCCCATGGCACCCTTGGCACAGCCGTGGTACGGCCGTGCCAATCGGTGCCATGTTTATTAATAGCGAGTTAGTCACGCCGTTTTTACGAATGGCAAGACCAGGTGTGTTTGCCGTTCGTAAAAACGGCGGAAAGGGCTGGGACTTCGGCCCATCTAACAGCTGAGAATCGCTGCCGGCCGTAAAAAAACGGCGGCAGCGATTCGGGTCGGGACTTCGGCGGGGGGGGGGGGGGAGAATAGCGGGAGGGCGGCAAAAATGTCGGGAAGGCCCTCCCGCTATTCTCCCACCCGTCGTGGGGGCGGAGAATTTCGCCCATAATGTTTGCAGATGACATGAAACAGGGGCTGGTTTAGCACAGTGGGCTAAATAGGTGCCTTGTAAAGCAGACCAAGGCCAGCAGCGCGGGTTCAATTCCCGTACCAGCCTCCCTGAACAGGCGCCGGAATGTGGCGACTAGGGGCTTTTCACAGTAACTTCATTTGAAGCCTTCATTTGCAGCAGGGTAGCATGGTGGTTAGCATAAATGCTTCACAGCTCCAGGGTCCCAGGTTCGATTCCCGGCTGGGTCACTGTCTGTGTGGAGTCTGCACGTCCTCCCCCTGTGTGCGTGGGTTTCCTCCGGGTGCTCCGGTTTCCTCCCACAGTCCAAAGATGTGCGGGTTAGGTGGATTGGCCATGCTAAATTGCCCGTAGTGTCCTAAAAAAAAAGTAAGGTTAATGGGGGGGGGGGTTGTTGAGTTACGGGTATAGGGTGGATACGTGGGTTTGAGTGGGGTGATCATGGCTCGGCACAACATTGAGGGCCGAAGGGCCTGTTCTGTGCTGTACTGTTCAATGTTCAATGCTCCTCGTGACAATAAGCAATTTTCATTTCATTTTCATTTAATTTCACTTGGCAATGTAGTGGATAGTGACAAGGATTATTGTAGACATATCTACATATCATACGGACAGGATGGTGAACGGAGTGTTGCTGGAGTTCAATACAGGGAAGAGTGAAGTGATATATTTGGGAGGACTAATATGGAAAGACAGTAAGGACACTATAAATGACACAATTTTGAACAGTATTAGCGAGCAGAAAGGCTTTGGTGCTCAAACAGACAAATCGTTAAAGGTGGCAGACCAAGTTGTCAAGTTTCATTTCACCTGCAACCATTAAATGAGACAAAGCTGCAGAAAGCTTCAACACAGAGGGATTTGGTTGGGTGGAGGGGGGGGGGGGGGGGGGGGGGGGGGGTAATCAGGAAGGCCAATGGAATGTTGGCCCTTATTTCAAGGGGGTTGGAGTATAAGAGTCGGGAAGTCTGGCTGGAACTGTACAGAACAAAGAACAAAGAAAATTACAGCACAGGAACAGGCCCTTCGGCCCTCCCAGCCTGCGCCGATCCAGATCCTTTATCTAAACCTGTCTCCTATTTTCCAAGGTCTACTTCCCTCTGTTGCCGCCCGTTCATATACCTGTCTAGGTGCCTCTTAAATGATGCTATCGTGTGCGCCTCTACCACCTCCGCTGGTAAAGCGTTCCAGGCACCCACCACCCTCTGCGTAAAAAGCTTTCCACGCACATCTCCCTTAAACTTTTCCCCTCTCACCTTGAAATCGTGACCCCTTGTAACTGACACCCCCACTCTTGGAAAAAGCTTGTTGCTATCCATCCTGTCCATACCTCTCATAATTTTGTATACCTCAATCAGGTCCCCCCTCAACCTCCGTCTTTCCAACAAAAACAATCCTAATCTACTCAACCTTTCTTCATAGCTAGCACCCTCCATACCAGGCAACATCCTGGTGAACCTCCTCTGCACTCTCTCTAAAGCATCCACATCCTTCTGGCAATGTGGCGACCAGAACTGCATGCAGTATTCCAAATGTGGCCTAACCAAAGTCCTATACAACTGTAACATGACCTGCCTACTCTTGTACTCAATACCCCGTCCGATGAAGGCAAGCATGCTGTATGCCTTCTTGACCACTCTATCAACCTGTGTTGCCACCTTCAGGGTACAATGGACCTGAACTCCCAGATCTCTCTGTACATCAATTTCCCCCAGGACCCTTCCATTGACCATATAGTCCGCTCTTGAATTTGATCTTCAAAAATGCATCACCTCGCATTTGCCTGGATTGAACTCCATCTGCCATTTCTCTGCCCAACTCTCCAATCTATCTATATTTTGTTGTATTCTCTGACAGTCCTCCTCGCTATCTGCAACTCCACCAATCTTAGTATCATCTGCAAACTTGCTAATCAGACCACCTATACTTCCTCCAGGTCATTTATGTAGATCACAAACAACAGTGGTCCGAGCACGGATCCCTGAGGAACACCACTAGTCACCCTTCTCCATTTTGAGACACTCCCTTCCACCACTACTCTCTGTCTCCTGTTGCCCAGCCAGTTCTTTATCCATCTAGCTAGTACACCCTGAACCCCATACGACTTCACTTTTGCCATCAACCTGCCATGGGAAACCTTATCAAACGCCTTACTAAAGTCCATGTATATGACATCTACAGCCCTTCCCTCATCAATTAACTTTGTCACTTCCTCAAAGAATTCTATTAGGTTTGTAAGACATGACCTTCCTTGCACAAAACTGTGCTGCCTATCACTGATAAGTCTATTTTCTTCCAGATGTAAATAGATCCTATCCCTCAGTATCTTCTCCAACAGTTTGCCTACCACTGACGTCAAGCTCACAGGTCTGTAATTCCCTGGATTTTCCCTGCTACCCTTCTTAAACAAAGGGACAACATTAGCAATTCTCCAGTCCTCCGGGACCTCACCCGTGCTCAAGGATGCTGCAAAGATATCTGTTAAGGCCCCAGCTATTTCGACCCTCGCTTCCCTCAGTAACCTGGGATAGATCCCATCCAGTCCTGGGGACTTGTCCACCTTAATGTCTTTTAGAATACCCAAAACTTCCCCTTTCCGTATGACAACTTGACCTAGAGTATTTAAACATCCATCCCTAGCCTCAACATCCGTCTTGTCCCTCTCCTTTGTGAATACCGATGCAAAGTACTCATTAAGAATCTCACCCATTTCCTCTGAGTCCACGCATAAATTCCCTCTCTTGTCTTTGAGTGGGCCAATCCTTTCCCTAGTTACCCTCTTTCTCCTTACATACGAATAAAAGGCTTTGGGATTTTCCTTAACCCTGTTAGCCAAAGATATTTCATGACCCCTTTTAGCCCTTTTTATTGCGCGTTTGAGATTCATCCTACTTTCCCGATATTCCTCCAAAGCTTCATCAGTTTTGAGTTGCCTCGATCTTACATATTCTTGCTTTTTCATCTTAGCTAGTCTCACAATTCCACCCGTCATCCATGGTTCCCTAATCTTGCCACCTCCTATAATTTCTATCTCTCATTTTCACAGGAACATGTCTGTCCTACACTCTAATCAACCGTTCCTTAAAAGACTCCCACATTTCAAATGTGGATTTACCCTTAAACAGCTGCTCCCAATCCACATTCCCTAGCAGGGTACAGGTGATGCCACATCTGGAGCATTGTGGGCAGTTTTGGTCCCCTTATTTAAGGTAAGACATTGGAGGCAGTTCAGAGAAGGTTAACTAGGATGATCCCCGGTATGGAGTGATTGTTTTATGAACAAAGGTTAAGCAGGTTGGGATTCAACTCATTGGAATTTAGAAGAATGAAAAAAAAAATGAAAATCGCTTATTGTCACGAGTAGGCTTCAATGAAGTTACTGTGAGAAGCCCCTAGTCGCCACATTCCGGCGCCTGTTCGGGGAGGCTGGTACGGGAATTGAACCGTGCTGCTGGCCTACTTTAAAAGCCAGCGATTTAGCCCAGTGAGCTAATCCAGCCCCTCAATGTTTCAATGAGATTGAAACATTCTTCAGGGGCTTGACAGGGTAAATGCTGAGAGGATGTTTCCCCCTCACGGGAGAGTCTCAGACCAGAGGGCGTAGTCTCAGAATAAAGAGATGCCCATTTAAGACTGAGATGAGGAGGAATGTCTTCTCTCAGAGGGTTGAGAGTCTTTGGGACTCCTTGTCACAGAGCGCTGTGGGGGCAGAGTCCTTGTGTAGATTTAAGGCTGAGATGGATAGATTCTTGATCAGTAAGGGAATCAAAGGTTCCAGGAAAAGGGCAGGAAATTGGACGTGAGGAAAGTTGGATCAGCCATGATCCTATTGAATGGCAGAGCAGACATGAGGGGCCGAATAGCCTACTCCTGTTCCTATTTCTTATGGTCCTAAGGTAGTTAAAATGCACATGGATTATTTTGGCTGACAAATGGAGGCATTGAATATAAAAGCAAAGAGGTCATGCTGCAGCTTTATCAATCACTGGTTAGATCTCGGCTGAGTGTTGTGGAACTTCTGGAAAGCTGCAATGTTCTTGGAAGGGACACAGGGATGTTGCCGGGCTTAATGACTTCACTGATGAGGAGAAATTGGAAAGGTTATGTGTTCTCCTCAGAACGGTGGAACAAGCTGGAGAGATAAAATAGCCCCGTCCTGTTGCTGTGCTCCAAGACTTGGTGGGCCTGTCTGTAAGTGGCCTCTGGCCCATATGCTGGTGCAATGCAAGGAAATGGTGCAGGTTCCTAAGCTCTTTAAGATGAGGGGGAGGGAACTAAATTACATTGAAATCCAGCAAACATGGCACGATCAACAGCGGGATTGAGACTTCTGTTTTTTTTATAATTAATCTCAGCTGTGGCCTCAATCGCTTCAGGAGCGGGTTATTTAGTTTGATAAAAAGTGACAGAATCAACTCCGTATGTGTATTAAATGATCTGATAAACAGCGATAATAGGGTTTTCTCTCACTCACTGATGTACAAGGATTATCTATGGTCATGTATGTCACATAAAATGTCACCTCAAAAATCTCTGGACACAATGATATCAGCATTTCACAATATTTATTATACATACTGTCGCCAAGGCTGTCTCTCGAGTGATGAAGTTGGGAGTAAACTTTGAAAAATGCATTTAATTTATGCTTGATGTAGAAGTTAATTAATGTCTGTGCAACCTGAGAACATAATTATAATTTAAATGGAAATGATCAAGTATATATGACCGATACTTGGCAAGGAATGACTTATAGCTATTTCCTGCCATGATTTTATTTATTAAACATGCCATTGATCTCTGCAACTCTTTTGTTATTCCATGCACTAATTATGGCATTTGCTTACAGGGTGTGGAAATAAAACCACATTTAAAAAAAACAATTCTTGAAAGCAGAAGGAACTGGGAGAATGTAAGAGTCCTTACGGGCACGGGCCCCGATGATTTGCCCGTTTCTGGGTCCCTTATCCTCCAGTCCCCCTCAGCACACGCACGTTTAATCCTCCCCCTCACATCCTTTGAGTGGCCAGAATTGGAAACCATTGACACAGTGAGGTTGAATTGTTTTTTTACAGGCTTAGCAAAGGTTATTAGCTGTTGTAAAATTTTCCAGCCAATCCTGGTCCCAGTGATGATGTCACCTTCCCCCCTACCCACCCCGCCCCCGTGCCCCACCATGGGGGCAGCAGAGGGTGTGAACAATGATAAAACCCATTGACAGCGATGGGCCCAGAAGAATCTGCTACTGGCTGCTGCAGTTACAAAACACACAGCGGGGTGGGAGATCCCAATCTATTTCTAAAGTTCATCGAAAGCAAAAGGTTCAGCACTTTACAACCACAGCTTTGCCAGACAATTGCAAACAACTTAGTCATTCATATTTTTCAAGCCACTCCACTTTTCTGAAGCTGCCCCTATGGAAGAAGCAGACCGCACCCCCCAAAAGACTTGGGCCACAAGCACTGCAACCAACAATCCCGTGGACAAGTAAGAATATCTGAAACTCAGTGTCACATTCTATTGACACATGACTTTCACTTCCGAGTTTAAAAATGACAAAACCTTCCAGTAAATTGCCACCAATCAATTCACCAGCAATATTGTGCTATTTATATCCACACAAGTGGGCTTGATTGATGAACATATTCTTATTTTAAATTGAAACCAAACGCATTTACAAATGCCCAGCGTGAGGTGTATAATAGGAAAGGGAATGCAGGTGATGGAAATCTGAAATATAAACAGAAAAGGGTGGAACTGCTCAGTCGGCCAGGCAGAATCTGTGGATGGAGAAAGTCAATCTTTCAGGCCTGCACTCTTCACTAGTTCTGATGAAGGCTCATTGACCTCAGTTCCTCACTGCACAGTTGCTGCCAGATGCTCTGAGCATTTCCAACATTTCCTCTTTCTATTGGGACAAAAATAATTCCTTTTGGTCAGTCCTTCCAAAAAGCAATCAGACTTCTTGCAAACCTCTCAGTTCCGCCTCAGCAAGAAAGGCAGCAGCAGCTGCCTGAGATCTAGTGTGGAGCGACGCTAAAGATGAATTAAAAAATAAAGATGTTAAGTTACGAAGAAAACATAAACAGCTCGCTGAGCAAAAGTAAATTAATATCTAAGCAGTATATTGATCATTTTTTCAAGAAGTGTCCATTAAGAAGTGCCAAGCACCAGGGCTAACTAATAAAACCTTTTTTTTTGCCTTTTCGATAAGAAGCAGAGCTAGAGACAGACGGAGCAGGCCACGATTCCTGGTCTCCAGGGAAAGGGGGAGGGGGACAGGGACCGAGATATGGAGTTGGATTTAATCAACACCGACCTTGCGTCAGCCTCTGGTGGCGCAAGCTCTTGAGCCGGGTCAGCAGAATTCGTACGGAGGTGGGGCTTGGAAGCGGGTGGCGCCTCAGTCCGGATTTTCCTTCACTCCCACCCCAAAGTGTAGATAGGTTTTTAGGGAGGGAAAAGGAGGAGGGAGAGGGTATATTTGTCCGTCCCCCAATATCGAACAGCCTGTGTGTATGTGTGTATATGGGTGCGTCTGCATATGTGTGTGTGTGTATATGTGTGTATGTTATGTAGTAAAGAGAGTAGGTGAGGCGTGACAAAGGGAGTGAGATGGACTAAGAGAAATCATTTAGAATTGCCACCCTATTATCAGTGGCCATTGGATGCTGTGTGCTGACCATCCCTCGATTGTTTGGCAAGGTCTTATTGGTTTGCAACGCAAGTTGGCACTGTAAGGATGAAGAAAGTGAAACTTCCGATGTCAGTGATTCTGAAACAAGGCTTGTGCAACTCCACCATTGAATTCAGCGTTACGCATTCTATTCAGAGTACTGAGAATGCACCCACATTTACAGAGATTGAAGATACGTTACAGGATATTGCAAAGAGGGAGAGGCTTGAAAAGTTAACCTTTGAAGGGAGCATTCTCCACGAACCGTAAGAGAGAAAACAAAGCACACAAGTTGTTTTTTTTTACAATACTTTATACCGTTTTATATGCTTAATACAAAAGTGTGACCTACAGATTCTGTTCCATTTTTGCAAGAATATAAAAGAAGCATGCTATCGAAATGCTGAGAGATTGCCGAACTCTGAGATACAGAGGGATCTGGGTGTTCTGGTGTACAAATTGCAAAAGGTTAGTGTTGTGTCCCTTGTACTTTATGGAGTAACTCACCAAACAGTTCGATATGTCCAAACCAGGATCCTTTTATTGAGTCTCGTGTGGTAAGATGGCAATCTGATACAGAGCACGTTATCATGGAGTCTTACTACTCCTCTGGAACTTACACCTAGCACTGACCAATTGCATGTGCGTCTTATTACCCTCTCAATCTTCTTCTGAAGATGGCCGGATGTGTCTCCCTTTATATTCGGGTCGCAGGTCACATGACCGTGGTCTGGAGACCGCATGGTGTGCCTGTACCGCATCCACCTGCTGGTTGGAGGTCGTACACCATCCAACTATGATATAGCCATCGGTATATCACCACAATTAGTGTGCAGGTACAGCAACTAGTTGAACACAGAAGTAGAGAGGTTATGCTTCAGTTATACAGGGCATTGGTGAGACCACATCTGGTCACCTTATTTAAAGGAAATGCATTGGAAGCAGATCACAGAAGGTTTACTAGACTAAAAAGACAGTAAGGCCATCAGAAATAGGAATAGGACAAGGCCATTCAGCCCCTCGATACTGCTCCACCATTCAATGGGATCACGGCTGATCCGACATTCCTCATGTCCACTTTCCTGCCCTCCCCCCTCCATTAAGTCTTGATTCCCTTACTGATCAAGAATCTCAGCCTTAAACACACTCCTGCACCGGGATTTTCCGTCGTCGAGATCCCCCGCTTCGCCAGCATTGCACCCACGCCCGCCGGTTTCCCGACGGCATGGGATGGCTACAATGGGAAACCCCATCGGCCAGGATGCCGGAACAGGCAATCCCACTGCTGGCGGGGGCGACCCCCGCCTGGAAGCCCCCCATAAGAGAGAGCCCTGTCTGGAAGCCCCCCATAAGAGAGAGCCCTGTCTGGAAGCCCCCCATAAGAGAGAACCCTGTCTGGAAGCCCCCCATAAGAGAGAGCCCTGTCTGGAAGCCCCCCATAAGAGAGAGCCCTGTCTGGAAGCCCCCCATAAGAGAGAGCCCTGTCTGGAAGCCCCCCATAAGAGAGAGCCCTGTCTGGAAGCCCCCCATAAGAGAGAGCCCTGTCTGGAAGCCCCCCATAAGAGAGAGCCCTGTCTGGAAGCCCCCCATAAGAGAGAGCCCTGTCTGGAAGCCAGAGGGAAGTCCAGACAGAGGCAGTGACAATAAATCACTGCTTTAAAACCCACCTGGGCAATACACCTGCTGACTCAGGCAGAGGAAGCAGCTCTCCTTTTCTACACACCTGCTTTCGCTGGGCTCCTGCATTCTCTGTGTTCCTGCTTCCTCTGCGCTCTACTCCCTTTGTAATCCTGCCCTCTTCCTCCATCATAAAGTCCAAAATGGGGATGTTTCCCTATTACTGCACAATGTTCTGCACCATTCAGGACTCCTCAGTAATTGAAGCAGTCTCTGCTCATATGGAACATGACCCAGTCAACATTAAGGCTTGGGTTGATGTAATTTTTGCAACACACAAGTGCCAGGCAATGACCAAGCGAGAATCCGACCATCCCTTTTACATTCAATGACATTGCCATCACTGAATCCTCCGCTATCAACATTCTGGGTGTTACCATTGAAATACTTTGGCTGCAAGAGTGTCATAGAGTCTGGGAGTTTGACAGCGAATAACTCACCTCCTGATTCCCCAAAGCCTGTCCACCATCTACAAGGCACAAATCGTGAGTATGATGGAATACTCTCCACCTGCCTGGATGAGCGCAGCTCCAACAACATTCAAGAAGCTCGACACCACCCAGGTCAAAGCAACCAACTTGAGTGGCACCCCGTCCACTACCTAAAACATTAATTTTCTCCACCACCGACGCATAATAGCAGCGGTGTGTACCACCAAAATGCATCACAGCAATTCACCAAGGCTCCTTCGACAACATCTGTCATAGTCATAGAATATACAGTGCAGAAGGAGGCCATTCGGCCCATCGAGTCTGCACCGGCTCTTGGAAAGAGCATCCTACCCAAGGTCCACACCTCCACCCTATCCCCATAACCCAGTAACCCCACCCAACACTAAGGGCAATTTGGACACTAAGGGCAATTTATCATGGCCAATCCACCTAACCTGCACATCTTTGGACTGTGGGAGGAAACCGGAGCACCCGGAGGAAACCCACGCGCACACGGGGAGGATGTGCAGACTCCGCACAGACAGTGACCCAAGCTGGAATCGAACCTGGGACCCTGGAGTTGTGACGCATTTGTGCTAGCCACAATGCTACCGTGCTGTCCAAACTGGATACCTCTACCACCTCAAAAGACAAGGTCAGCAGATGGAGGGAGCGCCACCACCTGTAGTTCCCCTCCAAGCCACATACCATCCTGATGTGGAAGAGTACCGCCGTTCCTTCACCGTCGCTGGATCAAGACCTGGGCACGAGCTCCATCCCAAACAGCACCACGGGTGTACCTACACGACATGGCCTGCAGCTGTTCATGAAGGCAGTTCACCACCACCTTCCCCAGGGCAACTTGGGATGGGCAATAAATGCAGGCCTAGCCAGCGACGTCCACACCCCGTGAAAGATTTTGAAAAGACTCTTGCTTCCTCCATGCCCCTGCTCATTGTGTGGTATGTTTCCTCAGTGCCCCTGCATTGTCTCTGCTGCCCTAATGCTTACTGGACTGTCGGCTCTTGCTCGCTCCATGCTCCTGCCAAGAACTGCCAAGCTCCTCACTGAGAAGCGGGCACACCCATCTCGCTGATACCTGTAAGAAAATACTTGTTTCTTAAAAAACATTATTAACACTCTGCATGTGCAAGATTTTCAATGCAGCATTATATTTCAGCTTACTAATCCAACTGAATAAGGTTCTGTCAACCAAATACATTTGAGAACCATTAGCTTAGAGGGAACTGGGGTGAGATTTCACCCCCCAGGCAATAGGTTGGAGATGGGTGAGCAGACGTGAATAGTGGAGGAAAGGAGTGTATGAGGAAGTGATCAGAGATGGCCTTTTCAACAATTAGAAATTGCAACACATGCTTTTAGTTTGAAGTTAAAAATGGGAACACCAAACCAAGATCAAAGAACAAAGAAAAGTACAGCGCAGGAACAGGCCCTTCGGCCCTCCAAGCCTGCGCCGACCATGCTGCCCGTCTAAACTAAAATCTTCTACACTTCCTGGGTCCGTATCCCTCTATTCCCATTCTATTCATGTATTTGTCAAGATGCCCCTTAAACGTCACTATCGTCCCTGCTTCCACCACCTCCTCCGGCAGCGAGTTCCAGGCACCCGCTACCCTCTGTGTAAAAAACTTGCCCTGTACATCTCTCCTAAACCTTGCCCCTCACACCTTAAACCTATGCCCCCTAGTAATTGACCCCTCTGCCCTGGGAAAAAGTCTCTGACTGTCCACTCTCTCTATGCCCCTCATAATTTTGTAGACCTCTATCAGGTCGCCCTTCAACCTCCGTCGTTCCAGTGAGAACAAACCGAGTTTATTCAACCGCTCCTCATAGCTAATCCCCTCCATACCAGGCAACATCCTGGTAAATTTCTTCTGCACCCTCTCTAAAGCCTCCACATCCTTCTCGTAGTGTGGTGACAAGAATTGAACACTATACTCGAAGTGTGGCCTAACTAAGATTCTATACAGCTGCAACATGACTTGCCAATTTTTATACTCAATGCCCCGGCCAATGAAGGCAAGCATGCCGTATGCCTTCTTGACTACCTTCTCCACCTGTGTTGCCCCTTTCAGTGACCTGTAGACCTGTACACCTAGATCTCTCTGACTATCAATACTCTTGAGGGTTCTACCATTCACTCTATATTCCCTACCTGCATTAGACCTTCCAAAATGCATCACCTCACAATTGTCCGGATTAAACTCCATCTGCCATCCCGCCGCCCAAGTCTCCAAACAATCTAAATCCTGCTGTATCCTCTGACAGTCCTCATCGCTATCCGCAATTCCACCAACCTTTGTGTCGTCCGCAAACTTACTAACCAGATTGGGAACATCTTCTATTGGATTTTCCACGTAACCTGCCGCGTGTTTTGCTGTGGCGGAGGCACACCGTGATTGGTCGGTGGTGGGGCCTTCTGCTCCCGCCTCCCGCTGTTGTCAGCGGGCTGTCCTGTTGAATGTACCGCTCGCTATTGGGAAATCCGAGGCGGGGGTGCGCTGGGGTGAATGACTGGAATTCTATAGTGAATTCTGTGGCGTCTGGATCTTTACATTTTAAATAAATGTTGTTGTCATTTTTAATCCTCTAATTAAATTACACTTGGGATCATTCTTAACTCCGGCTCAGATAACTATGCTCCTGATTATAATCTCCACTTAATGAAAGGAAATATTTTGGGCTGTGTTCTCTGTTTCAGAGACTAAGTGCTGATGCCGGGACTGAATTACGGGACTTCTCCGGTGACGATGGGAGTGTGACTGCCGGAGCGATTTAGGACATGCTCATGGGCCAACCCACGCTCCATGTGGAACTAGTGCAATTCCAACAAATGCCGGTGTCGGATTCGCAGTGGTCGGGATTGGCACTGGAGAACCTGACAAGCTGGAGCTGCGGATAAGCAGTCCACTCCCCACACGCTCTCATTCCAGCCAAGAAGATGCCACCTTGGAGAGCGGCCCCACGATTCGCTGATACAGAGCTGGAGACATTGCCGGATGCCACGGAGGAGAGGCAGGACACGCTGGGCGCGATTCTCCGACGGCACGAAACAGGCGTGGGCACTAGCGATTCTGGCCCCTGACGCTCCAGCCCCACTTCCTGCCGCGCTCTGGGGGCAGCGCCAACCCGCACATGCGCAGTGGCAACGTGCCAACCCGTGCATGCGCACTGGTGATGTGCCAACCCGCGCATGCGTGGTGGCCTTACTGAACTCTCCGGCCCGACGCAACATGGCGCGGGGGTTCTGGGGCCGGACGCGCAACAAAGTAGGCCCGGGGAGGGGGGGGGGAGAGGCCGGCCCGCCGATTGGTGGGCCCCGATCGCGGGCCAGATCCCATCGGAGGCTCCCCCCGGGGACGGAGCCCCCCCCCCAGGCAGCCCCCCGACCCTTCGCGCAGAGTTCCCGCCGACAGTGACCAGGTGTGGACGGCATCAGCGGGACTTTGTCGTTTCCGCACGGCCGCTCGGCCCATTCGGGCCGGAGAATTGGCGGCCCGGCCGCAGATAGCGGCCCGCGACTGGCGCCGCGCCAAATGGGCCGGTGCAAATGCCACCGATTCTCCGCACCTCGGAGAATCACGCGCCGCCGTCAGGGCGGCGTGGAGCCCCCTGTTCTCCGGCCCGGCGCGGGGCCGGGAGAATCACGCCCCCTATTCCCTGGGGTGGGATGGAGGCTGCCATCCGCTATGTTAAACGAGCCTGGGCGCAGGTGGCAGAGTCCGTGGCCGTTGTGGACCCCACCAGCAGTACCGGACAGCAGTGCTGGAAAAAGTTGCACAACCTCCTCAGGACGGCCAGGGTGAGGTCACCACCGTGATCCTGGTACTACCCCTGTCCCACAACACAGCCCCCCCCCCCCCCACGACACCCCTCCCTCCGCAATGCGTCCCTGACTCCGCCAGTGCCCATCACCAGGGAGCCTCCTGCACCGCCCCCCGTTCCTGCCATCGGCACATTCTGTGGCATCCAACCTGTACCCTCCCATGGGGTCTACCTTGGGTGCCTTCCTTGGGTGGGCTGTGTGCTACTCTGTCTGCAGGGTGCCACCTGCTTGCGGGGGGAGGAGGGTGCCATGCGTTGTGCTATGCATGCAGGCAGGGATCACGGACAGGGCTAGGCGAGGGAGGTGGGCACCCCTTGTGACCATAGCTGTAGTATGCCGTAGGTCCTCTGTGCGACACAAATGCTGTAGCCACCTATCTGGGCAGGGTGGATGGGAGCAGGAATGCAGTGGGCAGGTAGGGCCTGGTGCCAGGTGGTTCTTGCAAGATGGGCTGGTGGTAGTGCCCCTAGTGGGGCATCTGCCCTGGGGGGCAGTGTGCCATGGAGAGTGAATGGGGCCGCGGTGCATGCGACCGCTGTTCGGGCTTTGCTCTACACCTTCCCACCATCCATCCTAATCCCTTGCATTGGGGCAGTGCCACAGATGGGTACGCTGAGGGATGCCAATACCTGTGGCCACTGGCCACGCCGGGCCACGTTGCTGGGCCGGGGGTTCCTGGGGGGTAAGGGGCACCCATATGGCAGGTGGAGCTCGGCGCCTTCATGGGCCATGGTGGGCAGTCAGTCGAGTGCGCAGCCAGATAGCTGCCTGGCAGGCTGTGGCAATGGCGGTCCGTGGCGGCCACTCTGGCCCCATGGATTTTCTACTGGTCCCCCACCCCACTACTCCTGCACACCCCCCCCCCCCCCCACCCCCCACCAACAGCGGCGCAACTGCAGCACGCTGCTGCGCCTTTGGAAACTTTACTCACCTCCTCTCTCTCCCTCATCCGCCAGGGTTCCCGTTTTAAAATACCACAAGTGAATCTCGCCGTTGTCACGACCGCCTGGCGGAGACGGACAATCGCGGGAAGCCGGAGACTACCAAGTCTGTCCCGTTAATGAGATACTAAGGCCGTTACTGTACAATTTGCATGCCGCGCTGGCGTGCAGCGTGGAACGCATTCATGCCGCTGTCGAGGCACTGGAGCCTGGTGCCAACTTTGATTTTCCGCTGGCGCGTGATTCTTCGCCGGATCGCGGTTTGTGATTCCGGCGTCGGCCAATGGAGAATCCGGCCCATCACGTGCTACATTATGGAGACATCATTAGACACAAATCACCTGCAATTCTTGACCCTGATAGAACATAGAACATAGAACATAGAACGATACAGCGCAGTACAGGCCCTTCGGCCCTCGATGTTGCACCGACATGGAGAAAAAAAAAACTAAAGGCCATCTAACCTACACTATGCCCTTATCATCCATATGCTTATCCAATAAATTTTTAAATGCCCTCAATGTTGGCGAGTTCACTACTGTTGCAGGTAGGGCATTCCACGGCCTCACCACTCTTTGCGTAAAAAACCCACCTCTGACCTCTGTCCTATATCTATTACCCCTCAATTTAAGGCTATGCCCCCTCGTGCTAGCCACCTCCATCCGCGGGAGAAGGCTCTCGCTGTCCACCCTATCTAACCCTCTGATCATTTTGTATGCCTCTATTAAGTCACCTCTTAACCTTCTTCTCTCTAACGAAAACAACCTCAAGTCCATCAGCCTTTCCTCATAAGATTTTCCCTCCATACCAGGCAACATCCTGGTAAATCTCCTCTGCACCCGTTCCAAAGCTTCCACGTCCTTCCTATAATGAGGCGACCAGAACTGTACGCAATACAGGGAAGCTGGCGACCACTTTTATTATATTGAATGGTGGATTTTATAAAGCGTTTTTTCCTAAACTTTCATTTGCCAATCTGATCAATAAACCTATTGTGGGAGGGGGGAAGTGGGGGTTGAATGTTCTCTGAGCTCATCCTATTCTGCTGCCATACCATTACCACAAATCCCACTCCCCGGGCACCTTAACCTCTTTGGCTGAGGCCAGGCTCTGCCAATCTGCCAAACCTATTCCATCATCATTTGAAGGATCGACTATCACTCTTCCACTAATTAATTCAATCGTGTTGCAAAAGAAGCTGGCGGACAGATTGATAAGCAGAAGGCACAGATTTAAGGTGATCGGAAGAGGAACCAGAGGTCGCATGAGGACAACCTTTTTTGTGCAACGAGTGGTTAGGATTCGGAATGCACTGCCTGATGGGGCAGAGGAACCTGAATCAGTGACTGCTTTTAAAATGGAAATTGGATAAATACTTGAAGGAGAAAAAAAATCAAGGGGTGTCAGGAAAGAATGAAGGAGTAGAGTGAACTGAATCGCTGCTCAAAAGGGCTGGCACCGACTTGGTGGGCTGAATGGCCTCCTTCTGTGCTGCGCTCTTCTATGATTCTAAGAGGGA
Source organism: Scyliorhinus canicula (assembly GCF_902713615.1). NCBI lineage: Eukaryota > Metazoa > Chordata > Chondrichthyes > Carcharhiniformes > Scyliorhinidae > Scyliorhinus > Scyliorhinus canicula. The sequence goes on along the minus strand of NC_052157.1, from coordinate 150,193,204 downwards.
CCCGTACACAGATTCAGAAACGCAGCAAAACCAGAGGGAGCACATCAGGGGGCTAACTCTCTACAGGCTATGGGGCTGTGAGTGGGGGCGCTCTGCTCTAAGCAGGTTTTGATACAGGTGGGAAAGGGCAGTCAGCAGCTGAGTCACCGTGGCATCGCTGTGAAGCAGCACCCAGCCACAATCTTCCTCTCCTCTATTTATCTCATCCATGGTCAGGCTCGCCCTCATCCACTCTAAGGTTGCTCCCACCTTCATCTGAAGATCCACCGCAGCAGCGAGGCAGCAGATGATGGCACAGAGGACAGAGAGAATAAGGAGCAGGGCTGCAAGGGAAGGAAATTCTTCCTTGTGATGATGACAATGATGATGAGGATAATGATGTAATGTCGCCATAGTCCCAGATTTCTGCGTCCCCCTTTTGAGGGGGGAGAGTCGACTGGTGGTGATTTAACCTGAGGATCACCACACCTCAGGCGGGGGGGGGGGGGGGGGGGGGGCAAGGTTGAGAAGGCGGGGCCTCCATGAATAACCTCAGTCAGTACGGGGATTGAACCCACGCTGCTGGCCTTGCTCTGCTTCACAAACCAGCTGTCCAGCCAACTGAGCTAAACCGTGATGAGGAGGGAGATGTTAAGGTGAGAGAATGAACCCAGTCACAAGTACGTGGGACAAGATCAAGCACCAGGTACCTCTACCCTCCAGCCACATTGGCACGGTGGTTCGCACTGCTGCCTCATAGCACCAGGGGCCCGGGCTCAATTCCAGCCTTGAGTGACTGCCTTGGGTGGAGTTTGCACATTCTCCCCATGTCTGCGTGGGCTTCCTCCAGTTTCCTCCCACAGTCCAAAGATAGTCAAGTTAGGTGGATTGGCTATGCTAAATTGCCCCTTAGTGTCCAAAGATGCGCAGGTGAGCTGGGGTTACGGGGATAGGCGGGGGAGTGGGCTGAGGTAGTGTGCTCGTTTAGAGGGTCGATGGGCCGAATGGCCTCCTTCTGCACTCTAGGGATTCTATGATTTTATGATTGTTTCTGTTCAGGTGCAGTAATCATCTAATGCCCGCTTGACTGCCTCGATTGAACCTGCCTCCACCACACTTCCAGACAGTGCATTCCAGACCCCAACCACTTGTGTGAGAAAGATTTTTCGCGCATCACATTTGCTACTTTTGCAAATCACTTACAATCAGTGTCCTCTCGTTCTTGACCCTTTAATGAGCAGGAACAGTTTCTCCCTACCTACACTGTCCAGTATAATATCTTCAGGAGCCCTGAGAAGGTTACACAAAGAAGATTTATTTCGGCAAACGAAAGCAAAGGCCGCAACACGGCACACAGATCTAAGTCCCAGCTGGGATGGCCAGTCCCAATTCGGGCCGGCTTTTAAGCACAAGATTCATGAGCCCCAGCTGCTAGGCCTCCGACCCTCAGCGGGGGAGCTCGTATTCCACGAGCCCCAGGGGGAGAGCAACTGGGTCACCCCCATAGGTATCATGAGGGTTATTACATCCAGCTGTGGTGATGTGCCTGTGCACAATTTTGTACACAGTTATCTATTAATGAAAATAGTTATCAATTCGACCTCCAACCAGCAGGTGGCGATAGAGATCTACCACGTGACTCGATATATCTGGCAGTTGGTAGTAAGTCGTACGAGAGGGCAGTCACACTAGAAGTAGCTCCAGGAGAATTCACTGAATTCACTTACTCGTTACCGTTTGTATCATAGTTCGTTAGTTATCGTTCCACGTGTTCATTCTGTTTATAAAGTATCTTACTAGTCAAGGAACTAGATGTTCTGTCTGCATTTGTACTATGGCCACAACATAGAACATAACACCAGTACCTTGTGATTTTGAAAATCTCTTTGGTTTGAACCTGGAAGGATCAAAATAAATAGCACTATTAGATGTCACTGAGGGAAGTACAGCATGATGTGTTAAAAGAAAATGTCCACTTTCATCATATTTTTCTATTCATGGAGATTAGTCATAATGGAAAGGGTTGGTTTATTTCATTCTGACTTATTCAATCGGATAATTTAGACTTATGTGGTAATGCGGGGTCCAAAGTCTGATCTGACAGGATATTCTTGGATTGGTTGAGTATTCATCATGTATTTGAAGGGTAGGTGGAAGAGTAATTGGAGAAAGGGTTTTGAAGCTGTGTAAAGATGTATTACATCAGCAGGGTTGCCTGAAATGACCCAATACCATCGAAGTGGGGGCGATATTCTCCATTTGATAGTTGGCGTAAATTGCAAACGTTCCTTTGGTGAAGCATATTCCTCTTCAGAGAACTCCTCACTCAGGATTCATCGTGACTGAGCGAGGAATGGGGACGGTGTTGGTAGTGAGAGGGGGAGGGTGCATGGGTATTGGATGTATGAGATCCTGAATGACACATTCTCCGCATGTTACCTCATTTTCTTTCCCCTCCATCTTCACCTCCTCCTTCTCCTCTATCGTAATGGTGAATAGAAGAATGCCAGATAATGACTCCATACTGACCAGCTGAATTTTACCAGCCCTCGAAGAATGGGCTGGGTGGTGGGGAACGACATGGAATCTACTATCCTCATTCAACTGAGTATTACAGACTATCATAAAACATTGAAGTCAGTGAAGAAAGATTTTTGAAAACATTTTGTCTATAATGCTTTCACTTGCGAATTTAAAAAAATGTGCAGGAAATAAAGAAAACACTTAAAGGATAAGCAGATATAAAACTGTCCTACGATTTGTACAAGTCAGTGACAGGTGACAACTGTTGTCTAAATATGGAAATTCTGCGTCAAGAGTCCAGCTGGCATTTTAGCTGACTGGTCGCGACACAGTAGCACAATGGTTAGCACTGTCGCTTCACAGCGCCAGGGTCCCAGGTTCGGTTCCCGGCTTGGGTCACTGTCTGTGCGGAGTCTGCACGTTCTCCCTGTGTTGGGTAAGTTTTCTCCGTGTGCTCCGGTTTCATCTCACAGATCCCGAAAGACGTGCTTCTTAGGTGAATTGGACATTCTGAATTCTCCCTTAGTGTATCCGAACAGGCGTCGGAGTGTGGCGACGAGGGGATTGTCACAGTAACTTCATTGCAATGTTAATGTAAGCTTACTGTGTTGTTCTTTGCCTTGCTCTATCCATGTCATTAACCCTCACATTACCTTCATGTATGAATAATACCACACTTGTGACAATAAGGATTATAATATTATTATTATGTCTTGATTTTGGGACCTCACAGGCAGAGCCAGTATTAACTGCCCATCATTGGCTGCCTGTAGTCATGCCCCACCTTCTAGCGGTTTGATGTAGTAAGTGAGTGACCTGTCAGGACATTGCGGCGAGGTATTTAGGGGTCACCCACATTGGTATGTGACTGGAGTCACATTGTGCATGGACGGCAGGTTTCCACCACAAAAAAAACATTAGTGGTCACTTTACTTTACTGATCTTTATTTCCAGGTTTCTTTTTAGCTGAATTCAAATTCTTAACCTAGCGTGGTGGGATTTGAACTCTATAGAGCACTAATTCTCCGAATTAATCTGTTGATCTGCCTCTCGTGAAAGTGGTTTGCATCTTGATGCTCAACTTTCATCTCCTATTGTGACCCCGAGCCCCAATCTAACATGGCAGCCTCTGCCATACTTAATAATAATAATCTTTATTAGTCGGCTTACATGAATGCTGCAATTAAGTTACTGTGAAAATCCCCCAGTCGCCACATTCCGGCGCCTGTTCGGGTACACAGAGGGAGAATTCCGAATATCCAATTCACCTGACAAGCACGTCTTTCGGGACTTGTGGGAGGAAACCGGAGCAACCGAAGGAAACCCACGCAGGCCCGGGGAGAACGTGTAGACTCCGCACAGACTCACCCAAGCCGGAATCGAACCTGGGACCCTAGCGCTGTGAAGCAACAGTGCTAACCACTGTGCCACCCACTTGCTGCAGATGAAGGCAGAGGGATGAGGAGGTGGATGATTCACTGACTTCTGCTATCTCTGAGCCTTCATTTTAGCCAGCTGAACTTTCCTTTCTCCTCACTTCTCTTAAATAGGGGGCTTAAGTAGGGTGCTCTTTCCAAGGGCCGGCGCAGGCTCGATAGGCCAAATCGCTTCCCTCTGCACTATAAATTCTATGATCTATGATCTATGGAAAATAATCCTGTGCAGAGATTGATGTCATGCTGAACTCAAATCCCTCTTCCAGTAACAGAAAAGCCATTGAAACCGAAAGTTACATCAGGTCTGAGGGAAAGACCAAGATGAAGTGGAAGAAAGCCAATTTTCAGTCTGGCAAGAGCTGAGCATTGGAAACCAGTCAGGGTACAAACCTTCAATCCTCTCAACAGGAGTCAGCCTACATGGAAACTTGGCACATGTGGTGAGAAATTGTCACCTCGATTGTACGCAGTGAAGTGAACAACCAAATATACCAGTGTAAACAGCAAGCAAAGTTGTTTGTTGGTCTTATGGTTCCGTTAAGAGACCAGCACAGTTTAAAGTCTGTGTACAATGCGTGTGCAGAGACTGACTAGTAAACCAAACAGTTGTTAATGCATGAGAACAGTGGGTATATAATGGGTAACTTGGGCAACTCAGCCACACAGGATCACCCATACAAATGTGCCTTTTGTTCACTGAGATAACGCGGATGTTTGTATTTTATTTTGAAATGAGACAGTGCAAGTTTGGGTTTGGGAAATGCAATACTATACTGACTAACTGGCTTGCCATAGACTGCCCCTGTCTACATCAATGGGAACGAAGTAGAAAGGGTCGATAGCTTCAAGTTTCTATGTGTCCAGATTACCAACAACCTGACCTGGTCCCCCCATGCCGACACTATAGTTATGAAAGCCCACCAACGACTCTACTTTCTCAGAAGACTAAGGAAATTTGGCATGTCAGGTACGACTCTCACCAACTTTAACAGATGCACCATAGAAAGCATTCTATGGATCCTGCTCTGCCCAAGACCACAGGAAACTACGAAAGGTCATGAATGTAGCCCAGTCCATCATGCAAACCAGCCTCCCATCCATTGACTCTGTCTACAATTGAAACTGACTACTGCTTGGAATGTTGTACTGGCCTTATTATGATAACAAGTGGTTCTTCTAAAGGACAACAAAACGCATACTCGAATTGTTTTTAAACTAATGGCAAAACATTCATATTTCCTCTTGCAAATGTTCTCAAAGTTGTTCAGTTCACACTATATCAGTTTAAAAGAAAGTAACTTTACAAATAAGAGTAATTGAAATATGAAAAAGTTTTTAGATTGCGTGAAAAGATATAAATGGCATTACGCTAAGTTCTCCGCCCCTTAGATTCTGCAGGAAACATTAACCATTTCAGCAGACAGTTGGTCTTTTCTGAATTGACAAACGAAGAAATACATCTCAGAGAACAGCTAATGCCTCTAAGATTAATCAGTGCAAATTGACTTAAATGGAATAACACAGATAAAGTTTTCGAAAGAGAATGAAAAATTTTTGTTCAAAATTTGTCCCCAAGGACAAGGGCTGAGTCCAAGAGAGAGAAAGAGAGACAGAGGAAGAGATTGAAGGAGAAAGAAAGAGCCAGCGACAAGAGACAGGAACTGTTAGAGAGAGCGAAAGAGAGCGAGTCAGGGAGAGGCAGAGATGGAGAGGTAGGCAGATAAAGAGAAAGAGCAACAAGAGTTCCAAAGACAGACAGAGTTATGTAGAGAGGGAGAGAGATAGATAAGAGAGAGAGGGAAAGAATTCATATTTCATTTTTCAGACTTTGACTTTAAAAATTATGTTTCAAGCTGTGATGATTTGAAAGAGGTAAAGAGATATCGATGCCAACATGGTCCTTGTTATTACCTGAAACCTTCGCGATAAAAGGTTCCCGTTAACTTTGTACGGCGGGTTACATAGAATCTTTACGGTGTCACCTTCGAGCTGTTAATTGGTTTGTACGGAGTGCGATTACTCCGTGATTTAAATTATAATCTCCTGCAGATGCGGATAACTCTGCTTAATAACACATAAACAGGGCAAAAAGCGTGCGGACCCTGACATAAAACATCACACACGTAATTTCCTTAATCAATTGTTAAAATTGTAACGGAAGGACCATCTGGCATCAGACAAAGTGTGCAATGGATAAAACTTTAGATACAACTTTTTAAAATGGCAGCGTACTGCAAACGCTGGGTGAACAACTAAAGACCTATCAACAGTAATAGAAGCTCAACAAGTGATTTGGGAAAATAATAGGGCGTCAACTGCTAAAAAGTTAGTTGCTCTATGGAGGGAATATTGTCCAAAGTTGAAGGATGCCTCCTTGTTAGCCAGCTGGCAGGATAAAGAATTAAAATTGGGAATCGAATTGACAGGTCAAGTTAGGCTATCCACCTTGATTAGAAAGTTGCTAAAACACTCCATTAGTTTTTGTTCAGGAATATCTGAGGATAACAAATCTCCCAAAATGAAAAAAAAGGGGAGCAAAGACAAAACAAGATTACGGTTAGGAACTTAACAATGGATTCTTGTCTAAAATAAGTCTAAATAAGTCTAAAATATGTCCACTGTGTGGAGTCTGCACGTCCTCCCCGTGTCTGCGTGGGTTTCCTCCGGGTGCTCCGGTTTCCTCCCACAGTCCAAAGATGTGCGGGTTAGGTGGATTGGCCATGCTAAATTGCCCGTAGTGTAAGGTTAATGGGGGGATTGTTGGGTTACGGGTATACGGGTTACGTGGGTTTAAGTGGGGTGATCATTGTTCAGCACAACATCGAGGGCCGAAGGGCCTGTTCTGTGCTGTACTGTTCTATGTTCTATAACTTCAGATCGTTTCAGGCTGTCCAAATAGACTCGGCGGTGGTTCAGTTCATTTGAAATGAAAAGAAATAATAAACATCCAGTAATATCTCTTTCCAAAAAACTGGTTAAATAGCAAATATTGAAAATTGACTGAAATATGTCCCACTCATAGCTTTCTCGCAGTAAAGATGTACAATAACTAACGACACCTGACCTTATTAGGCAGACAGACACTGCAAATTCGGAGCGGTAATACAGTGCATTGATAATGGTATGTTTATAGAACTGTCTCAAATACGAGGTCACCAGCTGCAAGATTTAATAACTTTTGTGCCTGCGCCTGATTGCTCTGTGTTCTATGCTGGCAGCTAACGTTAACCCTGAGTACCACTGTTTAAAACACCCGATAGAGTCCAGATGAGAGAATATAGTGACCCAAGCCTTGATAACGGCATTACTATATCACCTATCCCGCAGGCCCAGCTTCGAAACTTTCCCCTATTCACTACTCCACAGTGGTGGTCGATTGATTTTGATCCCTCACACTTTTCACCCCCCTTAGATATTCCCAATCCACATGTCACTCTTTGCTACGATCATACAGTATGCTCGCCTGATTTGGAGAGCATTTACCAAGACAAAAAAAGGGTCTGCCTTTCTTGTCGATTTACCCCGCAGCCTATGGCGTCAGTTGAGACTTGTGTCACCCCACGTGACCCTTTCTGTCAACGAAGGCTACAGTGCCAAGTCCTTGGAATTTCTGGCAGCTGCACTACGAGGACATGCTGATCCTTTCCTTAATGATAGTCAAACCCTACCCGCAGGCACTTTAGAATATTTTAAATGCCCATTTGTCCTCATTGGCACACTGCACCATCATCATTCAACCCAATCTACGACTCCTGAACTACCTGCAGATTTATGGGCAGCCTCCAAACACGAAGTTGGTCTCACTAATGTCCCTCCCGTTGTTATTAGAATCAAACCTGATATGCCCTTGCCCTCTATTTCACAGTACCCTTTGCAGCCCGAGGCTGAAGAAAGAGTCTCGGTTATGATTCAATCGTTCCTTCAACAGGGAATTCTGATACCGTGCCAATCGCCCTGTAACACCCCGATTCTTCCAGTATCTAAGATAGGTAGACAATCCGAATGGCGTTTGGTCACTCTCAGTTAGCGACATTAGCACCTCCTGGTGGCTCCACCATCATTCAATATGTTGATGACTTACTCCTTGCCAGCCCTGATTTCATCACTAACCAGCGTGACATCTTTTAGCTGCTCATCCGTCTCCATTTATGGGGATATGTGATCCCGCCCGCTAAAGTTCATAAAGGCCAACGACAGGTCAAATTTTTGGATGTCCTAATAAGTGCTACTGATCGCTCCCTTACTCAAGAACGCATTACTCCTATACTGCAGACCCCATTTCCTACATCACCCAAGCAGGTGCGAGCCTTTTTAGGATTAGTGAACTTTTGCAGACAATGGATTCCGAATGTTACTGTATATACTAAAGAATTAACTCCGTACTCCTCTCAAAATGCTCCTCTTAAGTTTGAACTACCTGATTCAGCAAAGCAATCTTTTATTACCCTGAAAAACGCCCTGGCTACCGCCCCAGCACACGACCTATGTATGACAGACCTTTTCAGCTGTACGTTAATGTTCTTGATAAATGTGCCACTGGTGTTCTTACACAAGAACATGGTGACCGGCGTCGTCCGGTCGCCTACTATCCTACCAAATTAGATCCTGTAGCTTGTGGTCTACTTCCCTGCACCCAAATTCTTATGGCTGTCCATTTGTTAGCACAGGCAGCCTCTAATCTGACCCTTCACCAGTCAGTACAAGTGCATACTTCACACTCTATTGTGGCTCTCCTAATGTCTCAGCAAACCCAGCATCTGACTCAAGCGCGCTTGAGCCGCTATGAGGTTTCACTATTGCAAAACCCCTACCTCTCGTTTCATTATTGTTCAACCTTAAATCCTGCTGTGTTCCTCGAACAGCCCCCCGATAACCTTGGGGACCCACCACACGATTGTTTACTTCGGAATCACTTCCTTACCGCACCTCGCCCGGATTTAACAGACAGGCCTATTGATAATCCAGATCTAATTTTTTATTTTGATGGCAGTTCTTCCATTTCCCCATTTGGTGTCCCACAGTCGGGATACGCCGTGGTAACCGACACTGACAGGCAGGAAGCAGCAGCCTTCCAGACCCCTGTCTCGGCACAAAAAGCCGGGCTATTCGCCCTTACTCGAGCATGTATTTTGGCCACAGACAAAAGTACTAATGTTTACACTGATTCTAGATATGCCTTTGGCATGACCCATGATTTTGGCCGCCCCTTTGGGTTAAAAATCTCCTCGATGCTATTCAGCTTCCCCGTCAATTGGCAGTTATTAAATGTGTTGCGCACACGAAGGGTGACACTCCTGTTCAATTAGGAAACGCCCGTGCTGATTCAGCTGCTAAAACTGCTGCTTCATCAACCTCTTTAATTGTTCCCAGTGGGGCTAATCAGGCTTTAAACCAGGTACCTGCATTGTGGACGAAGGGCATGCCAGAGATAGCTGAAGTTCAAAATTTGCAGAGGGACGCATCTGATTCTGAGCAAACACTATGGAAGTCAATGGGGTGTTCGCACTCCTTGCCACGAGACCTCTGGCTGACTCCAGTTGGTCAAGTTTGTATTCCGAATTCTTTATTGCCGTTACTTGTTGATTATTTGCATTCTTGTACCCATCTTGGCAAGGAGGGAGTGGTACAGCTATTCCTAAAAACTTGGTGGCACCCAGATTTGAATACAGCAGCGCAAACGCGGCTGGATCGATGCGTCATTTGCATGAAACATAATAAGGGTAAAGGTATTAAATGCCCTCCGGGAACCACCCCCTTGCCAGATGGTCCTTTTGCTTGTATACAGCTTGATTTTATCGAATTGCCAAAAGCACAGTGTTATAAATATTGTTTAGTAATAATCGATGTGTTTAGTAAATGGATTGAAGCCTTCCCCACCACTAATCGTACGGTACATACAGTAGTGAAGTTGTTGTTAACGGAAGTCATCCCTCATTTTGGGGTACCCAAAATGGTGAGCTCAGACAATGGACCACATTTTGTAGCTCAGATCAATACTGAATTGTGCAAAGCACTTGTAATTAAACAGCAACTGCACTGCACGTATCACCCGCAGGTAGCAGGAATTCTGGAAAGAGCCAACGGGACTTTAAAAGAAAAATTATCTAAATTAACTGAAGAAACTGGGTTAAATTGGCTAAAAGTATAACCCCTGGCACTGTTTCACATGCAAGTGACTCCCCATTCGCGGACCGGACTGTCAGCTGCAGAGATAGTCTATGGTCGGCCAATGAGGACTCCCTGGGATGCCCATGAAAAGCCCCTAGAGGGAGTAGACCTCCATGTGATGGGGGAACAAATGCAGAACTATTTGATGCAATTAACACTTTCTTTGAAGTTTCTTCGCTCACAGGTAAAACAGGCACATCTCCCAGTAACAACAGGGACAGCCGTCCCTCGATATCCAGTGGTCAAACCCAGAGACCTCGTGTTGGTAAAAAACTGGGACAGAAAGAAACTAGGACAACGCTGGAGTGGACCCTTCCTCGTACTACTGGCACGCCAACTTCGGTCAAACTTGAAGGACGTGCCCGTTGGATACATCTATCCGATTGCAAGAAGATAGTCTCCAACCCAGACAAGAACACAGGATGAAGATCTTCAGTATAATTTTTGGACTTTCTGGACTACTTAGCCTTAATGGCCACTCGGTAGTAAAAAAAAACGGACTAAACGAGACCTGCCTTCCAATACCTATTTACATATGTCATATCTTTACGCCGAAAAATTGAATATTAGCAAGTGTTGGGTTTGTACCCACATTCCTGTCCATTCAAGGGAAGGAATACCTCTTCAATCTCTCCCCTTTCATACCGCAGAAACAGTTGAATGGATTTTACGACAAAATCAAACAGGAATCAGGGGAGATAGGGGGAATATGAAAATATGGAGATCTGCTGGCTATGACATGACTAAATTTTCAGCTTCGTATCAACCTACCTATAATCATGTCCTGACTCCACCCTCCCTCACTGTCCACTCGTATAATGTTCAAGGTTCCATATGTTTTAATAAAACAGGGAAAGGAAAGTTAATGGGGCAAAGTAGGTGCAACCTACCAATATAATCCCCTGGATGACATCGGCTGATGATTTTACAGCCTACAATGGAACCTATTTCATATGCGGCACTAAAGCATATCCGTGTCTCCCCATTGATTGGACAGAATCCTGCTTTTTGGGATATGTCATACCCCAAATGACCCACCCTTAAGCACTCCCCCTCGCGAGCAAAAAGAACAATTTCTAAAACGGAACGGGCAAGGCTTCCAACGAACTGATCTACATGGCCTCAGCATTGGAACATCTGGCAAACGTAACTGCAACAGAAGCCAGGGACACTGGACAGGCACTGGCCGAGGTCTCAGCTGAGCTAGTGGCTGTCCGGACCGTGGCATTACAAAATCGACTGGTTTTGGATTATCTGTTAGCCTCGCAGGGAGGAATGTGCTCTAACATAGGCCAAGAGTGCTGTACTTACATTCCAGATGGCTCTGAAAATATCACTAACCTGGCCGACCATATTAAGAAACAGGCTGCTCAAATTCAAGAAATTGGCAGTGAATTTCACGACTATAACCTGCCGGGTTGGCTAGGGTGGTTGGGTCATGGATTATTTGACTGGATCTTTAAGGCCTTTATTCTACTGCTACTAATGCTATTAGGGATAGGATTGCTTGTCTGCTTGTGTAAATGCATTTTCAAATGAATTATGGATATACCTATTTAGCTGGTTGTCATGATATGACAAAAGGGGGGAGTGCGATATTGTGTGAAGCAAATAATTGCATGATGGGAAAACTAGTCAAGTCTTCTTAGTACAATTGAATTTAAACGGATTTTCACATAACCTAAGGCACAGATTCAAAATACACAGATATACACAGCCGATGTGGACTTGACCTAAGAACCGAGTGACTCTGAAATTCTAAGATAAGGTGTTTTCATCTTCAATGGGGCCTCACGGTAGCATGGTGGTTAGCATCAATGCTTCACAGCTCCAGGGTCCCAGGTTCGATTCCCGGCTGGGTCACTGTCTGTGTGGAGTCTGCACGTCCTCCCTGTGTGTGCGTGGGTTTCCTCCGGGTGCTCCGGTTTCCTCCCACAGTCCAAAGATGTGCGGGTTAGGTGGATTGGCCATGCTAAATTGCCCGTAGTGTAAGGTTAATGGGGGGATTGTTGGGATATGGGTTACGTGGGTTTAAGTAGGGTGATCATTGCTCGGCACAACATTGAGGGCCGAAGGGCCTGTTCTGTGCTGTACTGTTCTATCTATCTATTCTATCTATCATGAGACTAAAAGTAGTCTCAATACATACCAAGCTGATCAATTGTCTCTTCCTGTATGTAAACAAGTTTGTCCATTTCTTAAAACAAAGACAAGATAATGATATGAGACTCCAGTCCCCTAAAGGTCAGCAAGGTGACGGCATTGTAACGATTGTTACTTATGTTTTACTTTCAATCAAATTCCTGACCAAGCTGTATTCATGTTATCTTGATCCTATAATGTATAAAAATCGCCTTATTCTTCTGTACTATCGCAGACTTGGGACGGACTCAGCAGTTTATACTGACTGCCTTCCGACTTCAAAAGTCTCAGTCATTACTGCTAGCAGTCAGTTCTAATTCGTGAATAAAGTTCAGTTTTGCTTACCTAGTGAATGCTGTTTGAATTTCTCTATCACAGTCAAGAAGCGGGGAAAATATTGAATATGACACCCAGTCAGTAATCTCTATACAATAGGGAGGCAGTGACAAAGTGGCATTGTCACTGGATTAGTTATCCAGAGTCCCAGGGAAATCCTCTGGGGATCTGGGTTTAAATTCTACCAGGGCAGTTAGTGGGATTTGAATTCCCTTGCAATTTAAAAATCTAAAGAAAACCATGAACCCATTGTCACTTATTGTAAAAACCCATCTGGTTCACTAATGTCCTCAAGGGAAGGAAATAAAGAACAAAGAACAATACTGCACAGGAACAGTCCCTTCGGCCCTTCAAGTCTGTACCAGTCAGGATACCACCCTTGGCCAAAACCCTCAGCACTTCCTAGTGCTGTATCCCTCTATACCCATCCTATCCATGAAATCTGTCATCCTTACCTGATCTGGGCTACATGCGACTCCAGACCCACAGCAATGTGGTTGACTCTTACGTTCCTCGGGTGATTGCTAATAAATGCTGACCCAGCCAGCGATGCCCATGAATGGATAAAACAAATGACGAGTGATTTTGCCCATTTGCCCATTTTACACTTCCAGTGGGGTGCTTTCACTCTGAAAACTCTGTTTCCCTCTCCATAGATGCTGCCTGACCTGCATTTTCTGTGTGTTTTACTTCGAAGTTGTTTTACCTCGAGCAGAGTAGGATAAGAGGAGATTTGGGTCGGGATTCTCCCGTTCCTCAGCCGCGTGTATCTCGGTGACGCGCCGTTCGCCGGCAGAGGGATTCTCTCTTCCCAGTGCTGGTCAATGCGATTTCCCGTTGAAGCCGCCCCCACGCTGCCGGGAATCCCACGGGTAGGAACGCACTGCGACCCTGAAAATTCCGACCCTGACAAGAGGTTTTTAAAATCATGAACAATTCTGAGAGGGCCATGAACTGTTTCCAGAATGGTTGGTAAGTTGAGTTAAAATGATTGGTACAAGTGCCAGGAGTGACGTAAGGAAATGTTTTTTACTGAGTGAGTTTTTGCGAACTTGAATGCTTTGCCTGAATTGATGGTAGAAGCAGGTTCGATGGTAATCAAAGGAAACTTGGATAAATACTTCGAAGGGAAAGAAAGCAAGCAATTGGGAATAATTGGATAGCTGTGGCACAGGCATTGCATGCTGAAGAGTTTTCCAACATGATGTGTCATTCTCTGAATCCATGATTCACATTCAGTGCTCTCATTTCCTTGCGTCGAATAAAAGCCAGGAATTGCTGCTGACTTTTAAAAAAAAATTTAGAGTACCCAATTCATTTTTTCCAATTAAGGGGCAATTTAGCGTGGCCAATCCACCTACCCTGCACATCTTTGGGCTGTGGGGGCAAAACCCACGCAAACACACGGAGAATGTGCAAACTCCACACGGACAGTGACCCAGAGCCGGGATCGAACCTGGGACCTCGGCGCCGTGAGGCAGCAGTGCTAACCCACTGCGCCACCCTACTGTCCTGTCGCTGCTGACTTAATGCAAGATCCAATACCTCAGATAAATAGATGACTCCTGTAACAGGGTGCCAAGTGAAAGTGAAACGAAAGGAAAATTATAAAAATAATAATCTTTGTTTTGTTTCACAAGTAAGCTTACATTAATACTGCAATCACTTTACTGTGAAAACTGTCTACAAAGCTGTCTGTCTACAATAACAGTGATTCATACACATGCTTACTTTACTTTTCAACAGATGTGAATGGAACGCACAGGGGAACTTTGTAATCAAGGGATTACAGACAGTTGCCATTGTTCACAAGGTTTTCCAGAAGGATGCAACAGGAAGCATTTGTAGTGTAGTGAAAATTCCAGCCTAATTGGTGAAAATGGGTGGGTCAAGTGGTCAGTGCATTGTCCCTCATCTCTGGTTTTGGAACTGAATACAAACCAAATTAATGAAATGAAATTTGTATTGTCATGTAAGAAGACATGAAAAAATATTTTATTTATAGATATTCATATATATATATATATATATACTGTCTACTTTATATATATTTTTAAATAGGATGGACACTGACTGAAGTCATGATTGGCTATGACTCGCACAAAATAAATGTCCACCCTTCAGAAAACCACAGCAACCGCGTTATCTCCGAAGATGCGCTAATGCCCCCTGTCACGGCAGAATTCAAATTCCAAGGAAATGCACAAAGGCTCCTTCAAAAGCACTGGCCAATGGAGAAGACAGAAGGATCCTGAATCTTCTGGTAAGTACATTAATGGACGAAACATTAACCATCTGAAGAATCCAGACCCCAGGAATGTACATCCTGGGGGGGGGGGGGGGGGGGGGGGGGGGGGGGCAGGAGAGCACGGGTGGTGTGGGAGTTGTGGTGGGACGTTGCAAACCCTCTTCCCAAGTGTGAAATGTGTCAAATTAATTTATAAATGAACC
Source organism: Scyliorhinus canicula (assembly GCF_902713615.1). NCBI lineage: Eukaryota > Metazoa > Chordata > Chondrichthyes > Carcharhiniformes > Scyliorhinidae > Scyliorhinus > Scyliorhinus canicula. The sequence goes on along the minus strand of NC_052157.1, from coordinate 150,178,169 downwards.
CAGGGATAGGTTCCCAGATTTGTTACTCTCAATCCCACTGTGGGAACTAACTTGGCATGAGCTCCAATTTGTTAAACTCTGGGTGAGAAAACCTGGTATTGTGCACCCCACCCCTCTTGCCAGGGGAGGAGGGATGAACTGACTCAGCGGCCAATCCTGCGGCCAAGTTCTGACGCCGGCGTGAAAAGTGGCGTGAACCACTCCAGCATCAGCAGTCCTCGATTGTCAGGTATTCACCCCTTCCTAGGGGGCTAGGTCGGCGCCAGAGTGGTCTCCACTGCTCCAGCCGGCCCGGCATGACGGCGGAGTCCACGCATGCGCGCTACGGCCGGCGCGAGTCCACACAGGCGCGCTACGGCCGGCGCGAGTCCACACAAGCGCTTCGGGTTCGCGCATGCACGTGGGTTCCCGTTTCCACGCCGGCCCCTGGGAAATGTGCCGGAGCCCTACAGGGGCTCGGTGCGGAGGAACATAGGCCCCCATGGAACCAGCCCGCCTGCCGATCGGTAGGCCCCGATCGATGGCCAGGCTACCGTGGCGTGACCAGACGTGACTGCCACGCAGGCGCAAATTACTATTGGTTTATAAAAACAGGAACCGGGCGCCATGGCCCCCAAGAGGGAGGAAGGAGGTGAGCCCCAGTGTTGGCACTGAGCACCAGTCTAAGGGTAGAGCCCGCCGATCAGCTCGGGGTTGGAGGGGAAGGGAGTGCATGGATGGGCTTTGGAGGCGGGGTGGGGGGGGGGGGGGGGTCAGGGGCTGTGAAAGAAAGAGGAGGGCAGCTGTCATGGGCATAAGTCATGGGGGTGGGGTGGGGGGGTTGCCGTTTGAGTGGGTGGTCCTGAGGTCTGCTGCCTGTGCTGTTTCAGTCAGCTTTTAGGGCTGCGTAAATCTGCAGTCTGCGACATGGGGTAGGGGCAGCTGTGGGACACATGGCGAGGGGGGGGCAGGACTAATGGGCTGACTGGATGAGACCCCGAAAGAGAAGGTAATGTGGTATCCACCTTTGTGGAGAGAGGACGGCGAGGAATTCTCAGCCTCTGGGATAGGTGTCCAGGAGACAGAAGTGTTGAGGCAGAGCAGCATTGAGATCCCTGAATGATACAGCCTGAGTAAGAAGGATGCCTATTTGCTCAGCCTAACACTGAAGCATAACCCTGTGCCCACTAACATCCCTGACACTCACGCTCGTCGCACTAATTGGCCACGAAGAGTTCATCCGTTTCTAACGGCGACCGGCGATTCTCCATCCCGCATGGGCCGAGCGGCCAGCCGAACCCGACCAGTTCACGCCAGCGCCAACCACACCTGGTCGCTGCCGTCGTGAACATCGCACGAGACCGCTGTGTGTGGGGCCTGTGGGGGGGCGGAGGGAGGATCGAGCATCAGGGGCGTGCTCAGGAGGGGTCTGGCCCACGATCGGTACCCACCGATCGTCGGGCCGGCGTCTCTGAAAGACGCACTCTTTTCCCTTCGCTACTCCGCAAGATCAATCCGCTATGTCTTGTGGGGCAGCGGAGGGGAAGACGGCAACCGCGCATGCGCAGGTTGGCGCCGGCCAACCTGTGCATGTGCAGGTGACGTCATTTAGGTGTCGCCGGCTGCGTCATTCAGGCCGCGTCGCTTTGACGCAAGCATCAAGGCCCGGCGCGCGGGATTGACGCGCCGCTGCTCCTAGCCCCCCGGGGGTGGGAGAATAGGGGCCGAGATGCGGCCTCCGACACCGGAGTGAAACACTCCGGGTTTCACTTCGGCGTCGCCACTTTGTCTCCCTTTGGGAGAATTCCGCCCAAGATGTCTGCCTTTTTTGCGGCCTTTTGGTGTCCGTGGACCATGTCTATGTTACATTTTTTACTGCACTCCTTTATTAGTTTTTTGCCAACTTTATATTAAAGTTTTGTTTGCACTTCAGACCCATGCTCCTGATCTACGGGCACTCGGTACGCAGAGGGGTGGAGAAGGAGGTGGACCTCCTCATGAACCTGCTCCTGGGCCTGGCGAAAATTGCCATCACCAGGTCCAGGCAGCGGGCGATCGAGGTGGTCGTCCGACCCGACTGTCTGCCCCTCTTCCTCAGCTTCACTCATAGCCGGGTGTCCCTGGAGAGGGAGCATACAGTGTGCACGGGTACCATCGAGGCCCTCCTTGCCCAGTGGGCACCGTAGGGTCTGGGGTGCTTAACAACCCTTTGAAACATCTTTTCATCAGATGTTCTTCAGTTTCAGTTGCTCTTTGTTTTCGTTTAGGGCAGTGTTCCTTTAAGGAGCGGCCCCTTTTAATTTGTCCCTAAGTTTGTTCAATTTAGTTTAATTAGTATGAACACAAAATAGTTCAGAGTCAGGGAATGGGACGAATAATCAGGGTTTAGGGCTCAACGCTTGGTTGCTCGGGATCAAGTGGCACTGGGCTCACTTCTCTGCCGGGACCCCAATGCCTGCCAGTCAGAATCCAGTAGCCCCCATGGTGGACATCACCATCCGGTTGACCCTCGCCATTCGGGATGAGGGAGCATCGAACTCTTGTGTCAGAGCCCCTAGTGTTAACCTAAAGGAGGAGGGTCTACAGGACTCGTGTGTCCTCATGGACAACACGTGCTGTTGAAGACTCCACCTCACAAGGGAGACTGTGCGGCCCGTGTGCCACGTCCTCGTGGACCACAGGGTGGCGGAGGGAGCCCACTCCCTGTAGCAGCCACGTACTTCGCCGCAGGTGGGTCCTTCCAGGATTCCATGGGTGACCTGTGTGGAATATTATAGGCATCCACCCATAAGTACATTCCATGAAGTTACGGATGTGCTTCATGCCAGAGATTCCCCCTGGAGGCCAGGTTTACTTTCAGATGGCACTGGTGGCATTATCCTGTTCTGCCCACTGTGCCTGAGTCTCAGGTAGGGGGGGTTTCAGATTGGCTGGTCACTCCTAGGGTCTCCTGGGTGGAAGGCCCCGCGATGTGCTCCAGTGGATTCTCCTTCCTCCATGTGCTCATTGGACCCTATGAACACCGTCTGGGAGGAGGGAGTGTTGCAGCCCGACCCGGTGCCTTCCTCCAGGGGGGAATGGGACAGTTCAGCGCCGACGTTTCAGCGCCGACGTTTCAGCGCTGCCGTTTCAGCGCCAGGACGTTTCAGCGCCAAATATTTCAGCGCCAAATATTTCAGCGCCAGGACGTTTCTGCGCTCATTCATTCAGAAATCATTCTTGAGTATGGTCACAGGTATGACACAGGTATACCAGCTTTTACACTTAGTTATTTGGTCGTTTCATCGTTCTAACTGTCTTTAGATTTTGTTGGAGTTTTATTATGATTACTGTTTAGATAATGTTAGAGTTTTGTTAACAAGTTTTTATACTTACGTAGTTATTTGGTAAATTTCTTTTGATAAATTTGGTAAGTTCCATATCTTTAAACCCATGGCTGAATCAGTGAAAAGCAAGTGAGGCAGAGAGAAGTTTTGTCATGAAGGTTTTATATATCGTTTCGACAAAGAAAGCAAGAAACAAAAGCAAGTTAAGTTTTGGCGATGCCATGAGGATGGTAGGTGCAAGGCCCGCATTCACTCGTTAGAAAGAGAGGTGATCGAAAAGATCAACGAGCATACTCATCCCCCATCTGCAGTTGCTATCGAAGTGGAAAAGGTCATAACTGATGCGAGAGACCGGGCTGAAAAGACTTGTGAGCCTCCAAGTACGATTATCAACAAGTGCATTGAAAAAATGTCCGTGGCAGGTATGGCACAGTTACCAAACAGGCAGGCAATGCGAAAAATTATTCGTAGAAAACGAGACGAAGTTAATCAGGTCCCCGATAATCCAAGATCGATTCAAGAGCTTCAGTTACCTCATGAATACATGATGTATAAACCCACCCCAGAAACCGAGGAAAATTTCAGTTTAAACGATAGTGGTACGAACAACGAACGGATTATTATATTTGGGAGAGAGAGTTGGTTAGAACACATGGCAACTTCCACGACTTGGTATGCTGACGGAACATTTGCGGTAGCACCACATCTATTTTATCAAGTTTATATCATCATGGTTAGGAAAAATAACGGAGTTCACCCTGTAATGTACGCGCTTTTACAAAACAAACAGTATGCGACCTATATGATGTTGTTTGCGATGGTAAAAGAGATGATTACAAACGCAGGACCTGCCATTATCAATTGTGATTTTGAACGCGCTGCTTTTACCGCCATGAAAGACTCCTTCCCCAAAATAGAAGTAAGAGGCTGCCTTTTTCATCTGTCTCAAAATATACTTAGGCAGATAAGTGGTTTTGGTCTCATGTGTTTATATAAGAGCAATCCCGATTTTGCATTACATTCGAAAATGATAACTGCCCTATGTTTTGTGCCAGTTGACGACCTTGACAGTCACGTGGATTCTTTAGCAGGTAACTTACCGGAGGAGTTAATTCCGGTTTTAAACTATTTCGAAGACAATTATATCGGCCGTCCTAATCGCCGAGGAGCAGGCAGACGAAGTCCTTTATTTCCTACCGAGATGTGGAATATGTATCAAAGAACATTAGATGGGGATGACAGAACAAATAACAATGCTGAGGCAGCCAACAGGAGATTGAAAAGTGAACTGTTAATGTCACACCCAACTATCTGGAAGTTCATTGATGTCCTTAAGCATGTTCAAAAGGGAAGAGACGAGCACTTCGAGAAACTTTTAGCTGGCAATGAACCTCAATTAAAATTACTTAAATATAGAAAAGCTGATGAGAGGATATTGAAAATTGTTTCCGAATATGGTAGCAGGAATGAAATTGACTACCTTCGTTCAGTAGGGCACAATTTAACAAACTAAATGCGTTTTTTCTAATGAATATCCAATGAATGTCCAATGAACTTTCTTTTTAATGATTGATTTTATGAACTTACAGATTTGTAAATTGTTTTAATGTACTGTTTTGGGATCTTTATAAGTGGATCTTTTACAATAAAAACATTTTGTTAACACTTGAGTTTTATTTCATTTTATGAACTTACAGATTTGTAAAGTTCTGTCATAACTATATGACAACATTGGAGAATTTTTTTTTTCTGGCGCTGAAATGTCGGCGCTGAAACGGCGGCGCTGAAACGTACCGCAGGCGCCCCTCCAGGGAGACGACGGCGAGCTCCACCTCATCCTGATCCCCCCAACCAACACCGAAGCCTTTTAAGGTCAGTGGGCAGAACAGGGTGGCACGGCGATGCCAGTGGCACTAGTGTGGCCCGGGGCCCCTCAGGCTCCAGGCCCTCCAGAGGATGCCCACCAAGAGCATCAAAGGCCACAGCCCGTGAGAAGCAGCAGGCTGCCTCCACCTCTGCAACCTGGGGGACACACCTAGGCATAACAGCAGAGCACAGAAGCTGAAGAGGATTGAGGATCACTGAGTGGGCACAAGGGAGGGGGACAGGTGGAGTGGGGTGGGGGGGGTAGGCACCACCTGTAGCCCGGGACAATGAGGGATCCGAATAAAGGAGGAATTTGGGAAAGGCGAAGGGGGGAAAAAGGTGGAGAAGGAGGGATTGGGGAACAGGAGGGATTGGGGCAGAAGGAGGGATTGGGGAAAAGGAGGGATTGGGAGGAAGGGGCAATGAGGGGAGAGGGGGTGAGCTGACGAACAAAGCCTTGTCCTATGAGAAGCGGGCGAGGATGAGGCCCTCTCTGGTCCTCTGGGCATGCCGGACACTTGCCCCGGACTTGTCCTTCAGCCCCTCCTGGTCAGGTGCCTCATCAGACAAAGCCGCAGGGCTCCTCGCCTCCCACCTCCTCAAACGACCGACCACACCTGTACACCTTTGGCTGTGGCTGCCCTCCCCCTTCTGGGACCCTCCCCAGCCTGATGGACAGCCGGATGTGTAGGGTGTGTGGTGGTCCCCTGCACATGTGGTGCCACCTCGAGCTTGCGTGGAAGCTGCCGCCTCCTCCGGCCTCTGGCCGCCTGAGCTGCCACCAGCACCGTGATGGCTATCACTGCAGGGTCAACAACAACATCTGTATTGTTACATCTGTAAGGAATTGGAGAAGGTGGGAGACTGACAGTCAGTTAGGGCTTCCACCCCAGTACTCCTAAATCCCCCAAGCCTCCCCCACCCCTTATGTGTCCCGCCTTTTCTCAAAGTGCCATGTACCAAGCCAGTTGTGTTGGTGGAACCCTCACTGCACACTCACCCCCGATCACATCAGGAGCCCGTAGATTCCAGGCCCCTGCTGGGAACACCCAGGGGTCCATGCTCAGGTACCTCCCCCCTCCTCCCGGGAGGGAGGAAAGGGAGGGAGTCAGTGAGGGGAGGGCTGGAGTGAGGGTTCAATGTCCAAAAGTAGCAGTTGCTAGGCGACAAACAGCCCTTGCTTCACCTGGCGCCTGGGCCTCCTCACCTGCACCAGGAGGTATGTTTGCACCAGGCTGCATATTGGCCTCCTCCAACTCATCCATTTCTGGTGGCGTCAGCTTCTGAGTGAATGCTCAATTCACGTTGAAGGACAAAGCTAGGCACTGTACAACACACTACAACTGTCGTGAGTTTCATCTTCGCTGTTAAGTCAGCGTGGCAAACCCAACTTCTACCAAGACCACATTTCCCAGGACCCGAAAAAGGTAGTCCCGCTCCACCCTATCGAATGTATCTCAGCATACATGGACACAATCACTCCTGCTTCGGAAACTGAAGAGTGGGGAAAGGGCAGTATTCAGTAGCCGTCGTACATTAGCGAATAGTTGCCGACCCTTAATGAAGCTTGTTTGGTCGTCTGCTATCACATCCGGGACATAGGGCTCCGATCGCAGCGCCAACACCTCAGCTAGTAGTTTGGCGTCAATGTTCAGAAGATATATTGGTCTGTATGAATCATATTCAGTGGGTCCTTGTACTTTTTCAAAATGAGAGATATGGAGGCCTGTGAGAGTCTGGGGAGCAAGGAATCTTATGACAAGGAATCATTAACCATGTCGACTATCAATGGTGTCAACTGGCTCACAAATGTCTTAGAAACTTTGATGGGAAACCCATCAAGACCGGTGGCTTTACCCGTTTGCATCAATCCAATGCCCTTCAGTTCTTCCTCAGGACTAAACAGAGCCTCTAGCCTTCCTGCTGTCTCTCTCCACCATCGGAAAGGACTTCCCATCTAAGAACGCCAACATGGCTAAACTATTATCCGAGGGCTCTGATCTGTAGAGGTTCCTTCAAATGCTTCAAAAACTGCATTGACTTCACTCAGGTGGAAACCAAGCTGCCCCATAGGTTTTTGATCTGTATAATCTCCCGGGAAGCTGGTGGGCTAAAAGATGGCTGGCTTTCTCCCCACCCGAGAAAACCCCCCACTTGAGCAGCGGAGCTGGGCTACCACCTTCCCTGTTGACAACAAATCAAACTGAGTTTGTATCTGCCTCCTGTTTGTCAGGAACCCTCCGGGGTAGGATCACACGAATATTCCTGATCCACCTCAAGAAGCGCTCCAACCTCGCTGTCCTATCTAAATGCATCTTATAGGAGATTACCTCCCCTTGAACAACTGGCTTAAGGGCATCACACAGTGTGGAGGGAGAGACAGAATCATTCCTAATGAATCTAATACACTCCTTGATGGTTGCGGACATGCGCTCACAAAACCTTTTCTCCGCAAACAGCTCTACATCCAACATCCATGGCGGGCACTAACGGGGATCTGTCTCCAAGACAAAGTCCACAAAATGTGGAGCTTGGTCCGAATACGATTGTTGGGTATTCCGCTCTCCATGTCCAAGGTAGAAGGGTCCTACCCAATAGGAAGAAGTCAATCCTGGAATAAACCTTACGTACATGGGAATAGAATGAGACTATCCCCTGGGTGCAAAAACCGGCATGGGTCTGCTCTACAAAGGCCGGGGGGGGGGGGGTCTGTACGGGGTTCCTGTACCAGCCTCCCCGAACAGGCGCCAGAATGTGGCGACTAGGGGCTTTTCACAGTAACTTCATTGAAGCCAGCTCGTGACAATAATCGATTTTCAGTTTCATTTCGTCGACATCGCCGAGAGAGCAAACTACATAGGCCTGGATCGATCTAGCTTTGGATCCAGTACACAGGTGAAGTTCCCTCCAACAACCAGTTGGTGCATATCCAGATCAGGAATGGATGCCAACAGTGTTCTAAGAAATGCCACATCGTCCCAATTTGGCGCGTAGACATTACCAGTACTACTGACTATCACAGATCTGGGGTGGGCTTCTCCGACCCCCTCGGGGGGAAAATCGGCGGGGGCGGGAATCGCGCCGCGCCAGTCGGCGGGCCCCCTGCGCCGGTCGGCGGACCATCCGCGGCGATTCTCTGGCCCGCGATGGGCCGAAGTCCCGCCGCTGACAGGCCTCTCCCGCCGACGGGAATCAAAGCACCGACCTGACCGGCGGGATTGGCAGCGCGGGTGGGCTCCGGGGTCCTGGGGGGAGGGGGGGGGCAGGGCACGGGGTGATCTGACCCCGGGAGGGTGCCCCCACGGTGGCCTGGCCCGCGATCGGGGCCTACCAATCGGCGGGCGGGCCTGTGCCGCGGGGGTACTCTTTTTCTTCCGCCTCCGCCATGGCCGGAATAGACCCCCCTCCCCTGCGCATGCGCCGGTATGACATCAGCAGCTGCTGACGCTCCGGCGCATGTGCGGACCTATGCTGGCCGGCGAAGTCCTTTCGGCCCCGGCTGTCGTGGCGCCAAAGGCCGTTCACGCCAGCCGGCGGAGCGGGAACCACTCTGGCGTGGGCCTAGCTCCTCAATGTGAGGGCTTGGCCCCTAAAGGTGCGGAGAATTCCTCACCTTTGGGGCGGCCGACGCCGGAGTGGTTCACGCCACTCCGACACGCCGGGACCCCCGCCCCGCTGGGTAGAGGAGAATCCGGCCCTGCTGTTTGAATCCGCCACCGTTTTGATGGCCAAAAAAATAAGCCATTTATTAACTAAAATCAAACCCTTCCATCAAAGTCTGAATGAAACACTTGGCTCACCCACCCCTTTTGCAGTCTGGTCTGATCCCTTACCCGCAAGTGAGTCTCCTGCACAAACACCACATCAGCATTTAGATTTGTTAGGTGAGCTAAAACCCTCAACCTTTTTAACAGGCCGACTAAACCCCTTTACGTTCCAGGTGACCAACTGAATTGGGGGTCTTCCACGCATACCTCCCCTCCCCCCCACCTCATCTCCGAGTCAGTCATTTCCAACGCAAGGTCAAATACCTACTCAAAAAATACAGGCCCAAGGCCTACCCAAGATGGCCACCAAACCCACCCATTGATGAAACAAAGAAATCTCATAGTCACCATCAGCAAACTAACCTTTCCACTCTCTCCCCCACTCCCCAACATCAACCCAAATATACAGATTGAAGCCCTACATATCACCCAAACCTGCTCCCCCAAACCCCAACCGCGCACATGCCAAGCTCATCAAACCAAGTGAAACTGGTCAAATGGCATCAGCTCCTTCCCTCATCTCGCTCCCATTAACCAGCTGAATTTAATGCCAACTGGGAAGTCCTGCCCCAGGGTAGAGAAAAAAACAACAATTTTTTGTCTGCCCCGAGAATAAAACATACCTCATAAAACAGTACTGCTACAGAACTAAATTCCCAACAGGAGCAATATAATTCCAATCATCATGCATGAAACAGCACTTCTCATAGTAGTTAGCCCCCCACCAATAAACATACCACAAGTGAAGCAAAAATCCCCCATCATCCCCCAAAACACATAAACACGAAAAATGTTGCCATCAAATATCGACAACTATATACAGGATACCCCAACACACTTCCCAACTCACAGCAGTCCAACACTACGCATAGAGCAGTCAATTAGAACCGAGGTCATGCTTTTTAACAAAGGATCCGCCTCTTCCGATGCATCAAAGTGAAAATCCTTCAATTCACTGACGACGCATAGCCTTGCTGGATGTACCGCCCTAACCCAAACTCCCTTCTGGTACAAGGTGGCCTTAGCCTTGTTAAAGGCTGCCCGCTTCCTTACCAGCTCAGCTCCCACATCCTGGTAGACCCAAACGAGAGCGCCCTCCCACTTCCAATCTCAATGTTCCTTGACCCACTTCAGGACCCGCTCCGTTTCCTGGAAATGGAAGGGAACGATAACTATGCTTGACGGTTCGTTCAGCCAAGGCATTTGACGAAGTGCCCTGGCTAACTCCGGAGGGGACATGAGATCACCTCCCTGCATTATTTTCCCAAACGTCTGTGAAAAATATGCAGTGGGATTTGGGCTCTCTGTCTCCTCGAACAATTCTCAAGATCGTCGACTTTGGCCTTCAACCTCTTGTCCTTATCAGCCTCCACCGCCATCTCGGCTTCCAGCGAAGCAAGCTGCTCACCATGGCTCCACAGTGCTTTCTCCGTACCGGCTAGCACCTCGCCACCCCTTTTCACCATCTCAGCAGCATTTTCCAGTAGCAGCCGGACAGGCCCCAGGGCTTCATTGAATGACTTTCGCAAGTTCTCTGCCATCAATATCCACTGTTTGTCAGAGTGGACATCGAGTTCCTTTGCCAGCACTATGCTCAGCCAAATACGTCTTTCTGCAAAGGTTTCCGGGCAAAAAGAGATCGAAAACATGGATCCTGGTGCGAGCTGCCTGGTGAACGACCTTGCTTGGCATGCCGCCATCGGAAGTCCATCAAGGATTTCCACTTATAAAGCTCCATTCATGACCTCAAGATGTCCTAAATTGTTTTTGTGTCAATAAAGTACATTTTTGAGATTTTGCTGTAGACGTGATTCAGCCAATACATAAGTGATTGCAGCATATATTTTGAATTGATGAAGGTCATTACTAAAGAAACCTTATTAAAACAGTACAATCATCAAGTAAGTAGTGAGTGATTTGTGTTGTATGACATCAGGAAAAGGTTATTCTGCCCATTCTGGACAGTTGACTCAATCCATAGAAGAATCCATAGAATCCTTACAGTACAGAAGGAGGCCATTCAGTCTGTTGAGTCTGCACCAGCCCTCCGAAAGAGCACTCTACCTAGGCTCACTGCTCCGCCGTAACCCCATACATTGATCATGGCAAATCCATCTAGCCTGTGCATCTTTGGACTGTGGGAGGAAACCGGAGCACCTGGAAGAAGCCCACACAGACACGGGGAGAATAAGCAAATTCCACAGTCACCCAAAGCCAGAATTTTTTTTATTTAAAAAAAAATTTAGATTAGCCAATTATTTTTTCCAATTAAGGGGCAATTTAGCATGGCCAATCCACCTACTCTGCACATTTTTGGGTTGTGGGGGCGAAACCCACGCAGACACGGGGAGAATGTGCAAACTCCACACGGACAGTGACCCAGAGCCGGGATCGAACCTGGGACCTCAGCGCCGTGAGGCGGTTGTGCTAACCACTAGGCCACCGTGCTGCCCTCCCCAAAGCCAGAATTGAACCCGGTTCCCTGATGCTGTAAGGTGCCAGTGCTAACAACTGTGCCACCATGCCGTCCTACTTTTTAATAAAACTCTCCCAGTGGTTTTATCTTGTGTTCTTGGCAAAATAGTGTCTATATGTAGACTGAATGTAATAGAAAATGAAAATTGTAACCTTCCATCTGCTATAAATAGACTAAGTGTTGTCCTAAGTCTGTGATATCGAACAGTGGAGATCACCTGGGGTGTTCATCAAATTTTTATTGAAAAGTAGAACATTTGACAAGTACAAATAATCTAAACAAATGGGTCTAGTTAAAGATTGAAGGAAATTTGGACAGTAAAACATGATGGCTAAGTGTGCAGTACTTATAGAACATGGAACAGTACAGCACAGAACAGGCCCTTCGGCCCTCGATGTTGTGCCGAGCAATGATCACCCTACTCAAACCCACGTATCCACCCTATACCCGTAACCCAACAACCTGGGACCCTGGAGCTGTGAAGCATTTATGCTAACCACCATGCTACCGTGCTGCCCTTACCGTACTTAAAAATATTAATTGAATAACAAAATTTAAGGCTCAACCTTAGCAGCACGGTCGCATTGTGGATAGCACAATTGCTTTACAGCTCCAGGGTCCCAGGTTCGATTCCGGCTTGGGTCATTGTCTGTGCGGAGTCTGCACATCCTCCCCGTGTGTGCGTGGGTTTCCTCCGGGTGCTCCGGTTTCCTCCCACAGTCCAAAGATGTACAGGTTAGGTGGATTGGCCATGCTAAATTGTCCCTTAATGTCCAAAATTGCCCTTAGCGTTGGGTGGGGTTACTGGGTTATGGGGATAGGGTGGAGGTGTTGACCTTGGGTAGGGTGCTCTTTCCAGGAGCCGGTGCAGACTCGATGGGCCGAATGGCCTCCTTCTGCACTGTAAATTCTAAAAACCTTTGGTACACCTTCTTGGGGTAATTTGAGCCTGAGCAAATCCTTTTATTGCATGAGTCAGAGTTCTGAACCATAAAAACTTTTCCTACTCATTCATTGAGCGCAAACTCTGCATCTTGACTTTGTTGTCACTGAAGAAAAAATGTGGTGCTCCCTTCCACTCCGTTCCCAACAGATGGGTAGCACATTGGTTATCATAGTTGCTTCACAGCGCCTGGGCCCCAGGTTCAATTCCCAGCTTGGGTCACTGTCTGTGCGGAGTCTGCACGTTCTCCCCGTATCTGCGTGGGCTTCCTCCGGGTGCTTCGGTTTCCTCCCGCAGTCCAAAGATGTGCAGGTTAGGTGGATTGGCCATGATAAATTGCCCTTAGTGTACAAAAACAGGTTGGGTGGGGTTACGTGGATAGGTTTTTTTTGGGCCTCAGTGAGGGTTAGGGTTAGGCTGCACAGGCTGCACAGATTGGGGTGTATCTTTCGCCCCTCCCCTCTTCAGCGACCCCAGTGCAGCCTCAGGACCCCACCCACTATTGCATCCAACGCACTTCTTCCAGGGTCTTCAAGGCCTCCTTCACTCCACCTTTGCTGGGCAAGGCACCTTGGACCCGATTCCTGGCATAGGCAACCTGGCATCCTGAAATTTTGGCACAGCCAACTCGCACCATGGCACTGCCAGGGTGTCAGGGTGGCAGTGCCAATGTGCCAAGCTAGCAGTGCCCAGATGCCAGTGGGAGTGCCACGGTACCACTCCGCCAAATGTTCGAACGCATGGGGGTCTCCAATGGCTTGGGAGGCCTCCCCAGGGGCCATTACAACTGGTCCACGTTTGTGTGGACAAGTACTAAACTGGTGCCCTGGCGAGATGCCCAGGTGTGACTGGTGAATCCTGGGCCCGGGACAATATGGTGAAGACAAACTTAAATTAGCCTAATGGTTCATTGAAATATGCATATCTGGATCTCGCCCAGCGAGAGTGAGATATAGACCACGACATCCCTCGAGACTCCGTTGAATCCCGTGAATCTCACAAGAGGCCACTGGCCTTGTCCTGACAATGTGTCGGGTGCGGCGAGGCCGCTGAACCACACTCATAGTGGAGAAAACGTCGCAGTTGGTTTGCACTCATCAAGGTTGCACAACAACAAGGTAGCATATTTACCAGCATTCCTCTTCACCTACCTGAACGTTCATGCTTGATTTACTGAACATAATAATATGTGATCTATTTCAAGGAACAACAGAGATTGATCTCAAAAAATCACACGCAGAGCATTTCAAATACTTTCGGTCACTAGTTACAGATTAACAGATCCTCATTGCAATACCATTAACGCATTAAAGGTGAATGTATTTGATTTTGCATTTTTTATTATTGTCGAGTCCAATGGATGAGGCGTAGTAACGCACGGTAGGACAGGATTGACAAAGGTTTATTACCGTACACACGCAATCACAAAGCTATAACTCCTTTCCCTGAAGGGCCAACCTCCCTGACCCTCACCCAGGCCAAGGGTTTTATACCGAGATGTTCCTCCTTGTTAAGGGAAAAGCCCTCCCCAAATTACCGGAGGAAGTTCATATTCTGAGGTGAAAGGGCGCAATTGGATAGAGCACAGTCCTTGGCACCTTAAGGGGTGTCGTAACAATTATCGTGATGTCAATGGTTTATGAAGAGGTTGTCGTGCCATTAGTCTTGAACTTAAGATATAAATTCTACCTTGTATTGAACCTCCATTCAATCAGAAATGTCTTTGCAATCTCCTTTCTTGCCAACCCAAGCTCCGCTCTATATTCTGCAGCAACTCCCATCTTTCCTCCTAACCCTCTTAAATAGTTTTTTAAAATGAATTTTATTCCAAACATATTCAAAAATGTAAAAACGTAAATTATCTGGGAACATTCTCCCCAGCTCACAATTTTACAGTCTGTACAAATTTGTCCCCTTTTTCACCAACCCCTCCAGCGATGAACAATTCCCCAAACATGGTCACAAACGAACCCCACCGTGCCTCGAAGCCCTCCACTGAACCCCTCAATTCAAACTTAATCTTCTCTAACCGGAAGTCCTCTAGCCAGGCCGCCACCCCCATTGGCATTGTTGACCAGCATTCCAGGAAAATTCTTCACTGGGCAACTAGAGAGGCGAAGGCCACAACATCGGCCTTCCTCTCCTCCATCAGCTCCGGCATTTCCGATACCTCAAAAATCGGCACCATAGGGTCAGGCCTGACCTCTGCCCCCAGAATCTTTGCTAGCGTCGCGAACACTCTGGCCCAGTATCTCTTTAACTTTTCACACTCCCAGAACATATGTGTGCGGTTTGCTGGTCCTCGCCCCACACTTCTCACGCCCATCTGCCACCCCTGAAGGACCCGCTCATCCTCACCCATGTCATGTGCACCTTGTGTACCACCTTAAACTGTATCAAACCCATCCTCGCACACGAGGAGGTCGAATTCACACTAAGCTGTGCCTCACTCCACACTCCCCATTCTATCTCCCCCCCAACTCCTCTTCCCATTTTTCCTTGATCCCCACCATCTGTGCACCCCCCAGCTCCTCCAGCCACCCATATACGTCCCCAATCTTACCCTCCCCTTCCACACCCGGAAGCAGCAGCCGTTTCAATAGGGCATACTTCGGCAGCTTGAGATCTTCTGTGCAAAGTCCCTCACTTGTAAATACCTAAATTCACTCCCTTTCGGGAGCACTACCCTCTCCCGCAGCTCTTCCAGACTTGCGAACCTCTACCCCAAATATAAATCCCTCGCCCTCACCAACTCCACCTCTCTCCACCTCCTGTACATACCATCCGTCTCCCTGGCTTAAACACGTGGTTCTCACACAACGGCGCTAACTCCGACAGCTCCTCCATCTTAAAGTGTCTCCTCAGCTGGTTCCACACTCTAATCGTGGACCGTACAACCGGGCTCTCCGTGTATATCCTCGGTTCCAGTGGTTGCTCCATCGTCACCTGGACCCCCTACAGAACTCTCCATCCTAACCCATTCTAACCCTTCTCCTTCACACCATCACTTCGCTTTCTCCACATTCGCTGCCCAATAGTAGTGCAGCAGGTTTGGTAATGCCAACTCCTCTTTCTGCCTCTGTAGCAGGGTCCTCTTCACCCTTGGCACCTTCCCCGGCCATATAAACTCTGAAATAACTATGTCCAGCTTCTGGACAAAGGCCTTTGCAATAAAAATCAGGAGCGTTTGGAATACAAATAGGAACCTTGGCAGGACATTCATTTTCACCACTTGGACCCTCTTGTCAACGTCAAGTGCAGTGTATCCCACCTCCTAAAGTCCTCCTTTATCTCCTCCACCAACTTTGTTAAGTTCCATTTGTGCAATGTTGCCCACTCCCCGGTCACCTGGATCCCCAGATACCTAAACCTATTCTAGGCTACCCTAAATTAGCTCCCCGACACACCTCCTCCACTGGGAACACCTCGGGCGAAATTCTCCGACCCCCACGACGGGTCGGAGAATAGCGGGAGGGCCTTCCCGACATTTTTCCCGCCCTCCCGCTATTCTCCCCCCCCCCCCCCCCCCCCCCCACCCCGCCCAACTCCCGACACGAATCGCTGCCGCCGTTTTTTTACGGCCGGCAGCGATTCACAGCTGTTCGATGGGCCGAAGTCCCAGCCCTTTACGCTGTTTTTACGAACGGCAAACACACCTGGTCTGGCCGTTCGTAAAAACGGCGGGAACAACTCGCTTTTTATAACCATGGCACCGATTGGCACGGCAGTACCACGGCCGTGCCAAGGGTGCCATGGGCCCGCGATCGGTGGGCACCGATCGCGGGCAGCGGGCCCGATGCCCGCGCACTATTTGTCCTTCCGCCGCCCCGCAGTATCCATTCGCGGGGCGGCTGAGGGGCATCCCGGCCCGCGCATGCGTGGGTTTCGCGCAAATACGCAATGACGTCATCCGCGCATGCGCGGGTTGGAGTCTTCCAATCCGCGCATGCGCGGCTGACGTCATATGACGCGTCAGCCGGCGCTAACTCCGGCAAGTGGGCTTAACGAAATTCGTTAAGCCCGTGATGCCGGAGCTTGCGGCGTCGGGCTGCTAGCCCCGACCGGGGACCAGAATCGGTTCCCGGTCGGGAAGGGGCGCGCTGGCGTCAAACCCGCCCGAGTTTGACGCCAGCCTTACGATTTCTCCCGTTTTGGGAGAATCGCGCCCCTCATTTTTCTCCACTTTCAACTTATAACCCGAGAAAGCCCCAAACCTCTCTAACAGGCTCATAATCCTCCCTATACTTTTCAGCGGGTCTGACACATATAACAGCAAGTCGTCCGCGTACAGTGCCACCTGGTGCTCCCTACTCCCCCTCATAATCACCTGCCATTCTGCTGACCCGAAGGGCCATCTCCAAGGGCTCTATTGCTAATGCAAACAGCAGCAGCGACAGCAGACGTCCCGGCCTCAATCCCCAATGCAACCCGAAACTCCATGAGCTCACCTCATTGGTCCGTACACTCGCCACCGGAGCCACATACAGCAGAACCACCCCATGCCACAAACTTTGTGCAGTGAATTCTGATTCACTGGAAATGTTCAAAAGAGCGA
The DNA here is from genome assembly GCF_902713615.1 of Scyliorhinus canicula. NCBI lineage: Eukaryota > Metazoa > Chordata > Chondrichthyes > Carcharhiniformes > Scyliorhinidae > Scyliorhinus > Scyliorhinus canicula. Next base: position 150,161,257 of record NC_052157.1, on the reverse strand, counting down.
CGTAGCTATGATTAACCTCACAGTCTTCAGAAGGCATATTGAGTAATATGTGCCCCAGTTCTTATGTGCTGTTGGGGGTGTGTTTAGCTCACTTATCTAGACAGCTGGTTCACGATGCAGAGCAAGGCCAACGGCGTGGGTTCAATCCCCGGACCGGCTGAGGTTATTCATGGAGGCCCCGCCTTCTCAACCTTGCCCCTCGCCTGAAGGGTGGTGACCCTCAGGTTAAATCACCACCAGTCAGCTCTCCCCTTCAAAGGGGAAAGCAGCCCATGGTCACCTGGGACTATGGCGACTTTACCTTTGTGTGCCTTCAAACTTAGTTGATCTCCTTCAAGATTCTAAATTATCCTAGGTTTTTTTGGTCTTCTTTTAGCTTGTGTGACTGGTTGGTGAAGGAGTGGATTGATGATGTGTCTAAGTTGCACCGTAACAATATGGAACAGTTGTCTTTTCCGACTTGCTGTTTTCATGTTTGCATATCCATCGCATATCCATCCTCCCCCTCTACCCTTGCTAGCGCTGCGAACACTCATGCCCAGAATCTCTCCAACTTTTCGCAGCTCCTGCCCACACTTCCCACACTCGACTGCCATCCCTGAAGGAACCCACTAATTTTTGCCCGTGTCATATGTACCCTGTGTACGACCTTGAACTGTATCAGGTTCATCCTTGCACACGAAGAGGTCGCATTACCCTTTGTAGCGCCTCACTCCATACTCCCAAGTTTATCTCCCCTCCCAGCTCCTCTTCCCACTTCTCCTTAACCTTCACCACTGGCTCGCCTCCCTGCTCTCCCAGCCACCCATATATGCTCCAATCCTGCCCTTCTCTTCCACATCCGGAAGCAGCAGTCGCTCCAGCAGGATGTACCTCGGCAGCCTGGGGAAATCTTTCCAAACCTTCCGCGCGAAGTCCCTTACCTGCAGGTACCTAAACTCACTTCCTCTGGGGAGCTCTACCCTCTCCTTCAGTTCATCTATACTGGCAAACTCTTCTTCCAGGTACAAATCCCTCACCTTAACCAGCCCCACTTCTCTCCACTCCCTATACATGCCGTCTATCCCCCATGGCTCAAAACCGTGGTTTTCACACAGCGGCGTTCGCACTGACATCCCCGCTATCCTAACATGTCTCCTCAGCAGGTTCCAGATCTTCACTGTGGACTGCACCACAGGGATCCCCGAGTATCTGCTTGATGCCATTGGCAACACCACTGTCACCATAGCTCTTAATCTGGATCCCCTGCAGGATTCCTCCTCCATCCTAACCCATTCTATCCCCTCCCAATAATGCAATGTCTGTTGGTTTGTGCTGTACCTGCTGTTGCCATGACCCCCTGGGCTAGTGTGCGGTCAATTACAGCCCCACTTGACCCAGAGTTTCAACACAAGCAATGTTATTTTAAAATATCAGAGGACCCTGGCTGAGCCCAATAAACCGCAGTCACCAGGTTTGTAACTTTAAGATAAGTAATCTTTTATTATGTACAGTATTATAATTAAATAGGCACAAAATATACAACTGACTATTTAATACTCCTTCTGAACCCCCCCCTTTCTAACTACTCCCACTGTACACACACACACAAACAAACAATACTGAGGTAAAGGGTGATTGAGAGGTGAAGAAATTATTAACAAAATAAAAGGATAAAGGATGTTTGATGGACAAGGATGACTTCTAGTTATGTCTTTCTCAAGGTTAGTCCTGCAGTTGGGTACTTTCTTTTCCTTCAGTTTGTAATGATCTTCACTGCAGACTCACAGAGACAGCCGGCAACTGACAGCAGAGAGGGGGAGCAAGCTCAGCTCTTAATACTTCATGAGTCATAGAGGCTTCTGGAAAGGTTGTCTACTTTTTCTGTAGATTCAGGATCATTTCAAGTTTGCAGCAAGGATGGCTTTAGAACAATAAAGACGTTCCTTCCGCAGCAAGAAAGAGTGAGACCTTTCCTTTCACTTCCATGGTCTAAACACTTCTGCCAAGCGCACTCAGCAAGCATCACACAGGAACCAATCACTGACTGTTGCCAGGCAGAACACTGTCCTTGGCCAACCCAGTTGCCGCCAGCCAACCAATCGAATTGATTTCCTCCAAAGCTGGTTCCCAAGATTCACTCGGTGCCGAAGGGTCTGGTTTCCCCTTTCCAAAACAAGCCCTTGGATCACAATGTGCTGAGAAGCAGGCTGCTTCAGCTTAAGTCCTCCGCTTCAAGGCACATTCCAATTATGGGTCCACGGACCAAACATAATAAAAGGAAAGTAAACAGGAACAGAGGAAATTAACAGGAAGTGCTCTTACACTGTACATTTATACCCATAGCTATCTTTCTACACTTTCTGCTTTTGCTTGTTTGATGTAATGTTTTTGTAAAAAAAATTGAAAATCCCAATAAACAGGCATTAAAAAAATGTACATGCCCAAATGTGTAGCTATAGTTGTGAATTATTCCGAGTTGATAATCGAAAATTGCACTCAGTCAGCATACTCCACGTGGCGGGAGGGAATTTTCAGCTGGCCTTTGACCCCGGGCAAAAATTGCGACGTTGGCAGAAAATCCCACGAGACTGAGAATCTCGCCGGCTAGATCTCGTTCTGGGATTTTCCCTGTCCATTGCTGGTGATGCACCAAAAACCACGACCCCAGATCTTCTTTTGCGCTGGGTGCACTAAAACCTGGAGAGAAAACTTGGCTGTGCAACTGGTGAGCTACACAACGCCATTTTTCTCACCTCAGCCAGCACTTGATGCACGGAGAGGAAGATTCCACCCCATTGTGTTTAGCCAGTCGTGAGTGAGCCAGAAGGAAAGTTACAAGCTCACAAAAAAATCCCCAATCTTTTTGTCCCTCTTAGATTATTCCAAACATGCTTTACTTTTCCAGTGAAGATTTTCCAGACATTTGTTCTCGATTCATTTTTCATTATTTTAATCCCTCAGTTTGAGGTTTCTTGGATTCATTATGAATGAATGGATTTGCCTCTTTGTTCTGTTTTTTTTTTAAGGTTTTATATATCTGAGTGAGTTTCTCCAGTTAGGGTAAGGTTTCCGCACAGACTTTTCCACTTGCCCACCATAACTTTGGTGGAAGAGCTGTAAAAACCCTGGGAAAATCCCAGCCGTTAGCAGTACAGTAATACTCTTTCCTGGAGGTTTTGCCAATTTTCTATTGGGGTAATGCAAAACAAATTGCTTGATTTTCTTTGATGATGTAAAGTTTATGATTCTCTAATCTTTATTTGACAAGAGTTACTGTATGACAATACAAGATATTAGAATGTGAATAGTGACAGAGCGAGGACTCTCAGAACAACAGCCGTCTGGGTTGTTATATTGCCTTGTGTAATATAGTATATTACTCTTTTGAATCAGCCAAGTTGATGAAATGAACAATAGCTTTCTTGTAAAGATAAACTGTTTTATTGAGTAATATAAATAATATTTGTGAGACCTTTTTACTTAACACTCAACTAGCAAAGAAATAAAATATAGTAAGGGGCTGGTTTAGCACACTGGGCTAAATAGCTGACTTGTAATGCGGAACAAGACAGCAGCACGGTTCAATTCCCATTCCAGCCTCCCCGAACAGGCGCCGGAATGTGGGGACTAGGGGCTTTTCACAGTAACTTCATTGAAGCCTACTTGTGAAATAAGTGATTATTATTATATTATTATCAGATAACTAACTAACTATACAATGTAATCATTAAATAACTTATAACTTCCCTCTAACTAGTTATTCTATGTATTGTCTGTTCACTGTCCTGAAGCACACTCTCAGAAAGAGCGGGAAAGTTCTTTTTATATCACCTGATAGTGAGACATCTAGTGTTGAATTGACTGTACTCATTTTACAGACATTGATCATGTATATTGATATACAGAGATCACTACTAGGTTATCACAGCATTATTGTGGTGGAGAATTGTCTGGTAGAGAGCATCATCAAAATAAGGTCACACAGCACAATGTAATCAAAATGCTGAAGGAAAGCTCCATTGTCATCTAGCGCAATTTAATGGAAATGTTTCTAAGTGTGGTAACGAGCGGGAACTATCGTGAGCTCCCGAACATTTGACCCAGCGAGGCCGTCACCGGTAATTAACGAGGCCCCGCCCACCCCCACGGGCTTCACACCGCAAATGATTGTCCAGCCGACTGATTCGCCGGGACCGCGCCTGCCAGCTCCCTGGTGGAATTTAAACCGATCCCGCAGAGCAGATACCAGACAGCACACAGCCATGCCACCGCGCAGACCCACTCCACGTTTCGGGGATGCTGACCTGGCCAGAATGTTGGATGCGGGCGAGTCCAGATGGGATGTCCTGTTCCCCCAAGGGGCCGGATGGCCAGCCACAGGGCAGCCAGTGCCACCTGGGAGGAAGTGGCAGCAGTCGTCATCGTGGGCAATGTCACCTGTTATGGGTCATGATTTAGAGAACTCCAAAGTGTATCATGGAATTCACCTGACCCACAACTTTTAATAGATTGTGGTATGGGGAGCACACGGCCCACTCTACAGGTGTGGGACAGCAGAAATGGAAAAGTATTTTTTAAAGCAAAACAATGTTTATTCGATGAACTCAAGTTAACCTTTTTAAAACATACAATGAACATCCTAGCAACCATTAATTCAAATACAACCCCCAAAGAATACAACACCAAGTAATCCTGTAAGCTTTCCTTTTAACATCCATAAGACGTAAACACCTTTTACCAGAAGCACATCAGGTTAAAGTCACTACTGTTATTAGTTTTCAATCACCAGGATCGATTTACAGTCTTTAGATTACAGAGAGAAATTCATACACCTTCTGGCTGTGACTGCAGCTATTCAGCTCTGAAAATGAAACTAAAACACAACCTGCAGCAAACAGCCTAAAATGAAAGTAAAAAGCTGACAGACAGCCCAGCTCCACCCCCTCTGACATCACTGCAATAATAAACACCCATTTCTTAAAGTCACTCTCACTACAGATATTTATATACACACCCAAATACAAACACCCATTTCTTAAAGGTACTCTCACATGACAGCAGCAGTCGGATTTTGCTGGATCTCAGGACCCAGCTGGGTCCCACTCAGATGCTGAGCCTCTGAACCAGGTTTGCCTGGAGCTGATGCAGTCGATAGGGTGCGGCTGTGAGATTCAGAGGGGGATGCCAGCGACACCCCAGCAGGTCCGTAGCCGATTGGCGAAGTCCCAAAGGCTACGGATGCAGCGAAGTGCACCAGCCTTGCGTAGCACCAAGGATAACACTGCTAGAGTGGTGACTGCTGGAGAGCCTGGTGCACGACGCCGGCAGCATGAGTGGACGTGTCCAAGGCGTGGCTTCGTCAGTGATGACCATGGCCGAGGCCCTCGGTAGTATGTCCGAGTTGTTGGGGGGCATACACCGCAGTCCCAAGTGGACCTTCCTGAGACGCTGCGGAGCATGTCCCAGTCTCAGCTGTGCATTGCCAAGGCGCTGCGGAGCATGTCCCAGTCTCAGCTGTGCATTGCCAAGGCGCTGCGGAGCATGTCCCGGTTGCTGCGGAACGTATCCAGGGCTCAGGTGCATCTTTTCCGTGCACTGCGGCGCTGAGGGTGCCGACGCCATTGGGGAGCCGCCAGGGCTGGCAGAGCCAGATGACACAGGGGCATCCAGAGCTCAATCCAGCTGCCCCTCTGTCCCGAGGTGAGCCCAGGGCCCTACGGGCACTGCCAAGGGAAGGGGGCACTGGTGCCACCCTAGGCCTCCCTTTGGGGTTGCAATGGTGGGCACCAGCTCCCCCAAGCTCCCATTCCCCCTGAGAATGGGGCGTCTCGGATTCAGTCTCCGGAACAGGTTGGCATAGTGAGGCATGTGCCACCAGCAAGGGGGCCAGGGCCCTCCAGTCCCAGGGCCCCCTGATGACGCCTGCCAGGGGCATAGATCACGGGGCACGGGATGCAGCAGGCTGCCTCCACTCTGATGTGCATCCTGGGAGCACACCTAGGCATAGCAGCATAGCACAGAAGGCTAAGCAGATCGAGGATCACTGAGAGGGCACAAGGGAGGAAGGGGATGAGGAGGGGTGTGAAGGGCACATCATTAAAACATGCTGCAACCAAGACATTGAAGCCTCTGGCAAGTCATTACGCAATGCTGGTCGATGCCCAAGCCCCTGCCCCAGCCCCCGGGCACGGTGGTCTTGGATTTCCCCCACCAACCTACCCAAGGCATACCACATGCAGATGATGGGTGTGAGCCCCCACTCAGCAGACAGATTGGAGACAGATCCTGGCAGAGACTGAGGAGCACGAGAGTTCAGCTCACAGGGGGTTATCATCACCCCCCTGCCTTCGACAGTGACCCACTGACAGCGCCGACACAGGCCCATCACCCTGGAGTGATGCAACACAGACGCTGGGAGGGTGGAACAGAGTAGTTGGGGGGGGGGTAACGCCGGGTGGGGGAACAGGTGTGGTGGGTTGGTGGGTAGGAGGTTGTTGGGGGGGGGGGGGGGGGGGGGGGGGGGGGGGTGGATGGAGTGAGTTCACAGACAAAGCCACGCCCTATGATAAGCGGGTGAGGGTGAGGGCCCTCCAGGCATCGCTGGACTCTCGCTGCTGCTGCCTGTCCTCCGGGTGGTCTTCCGGGCTCGTCCTCCAGCCCCTCCTGGTGCGGTGCTTCCTCATCCTCCTACTCGGAGGTGGCTGCAGGTTCCTCCTCCTCCTCCACCTAGTTTCTGTGTCAGTTTGTGATGGGCACAGCAGATAATCGTATTGTGGGCGACCCTCGGTGGGGGGAGGTACTTCAGAGAACCACCAGTGTGGTCGAGGCATTGGAACCCCATTTTGAGCACTCGGTGCAGTGCTCAATGCCAGCCCACGTGGGCGCATGGACCTCGTATTGGGTCTCTGCATCCGTCACCGGCCTCTGTTCTTGCATCATTGGCCAAGTCCCCTGCCCTTATCCTCGAATAGTCATCTTGGGGTGGTCCTCAAAGGGGCCTCCGACTGCCCCAGGGTGCTGCAGGCATGCACACTCCCCTGGGAATCGAGCGCGCATTTGCTTTCTTTTTTAAAAGGAATTTTATTCCAAACACATGCAATGTCAACAGAATCCACAGTCCATCAAACCACAATCCACATTTTGTACAATTTCCCCCCTTTTATCCCCCCCCCCCCCCCCCCCCGCTAAGAACAGCTCCTCAAATAGCATCATGAACAGCCTCTACCGCACCCCAAAGTCCTCCTCTGACCCCCTCAACTCAAACTTCTCCAACCAGAGAAAGTCACACAAATCCCCCAGGCAAGCCGGCGGAGAATCCTTCGCATGAGCTTTTCATTAAGACAACTTCATGAAGAACCCACATCCAGAATATTAACTCCACACACTGACTCACATTTCCAACATCTACCATTTTTTCGCTTTCATTAATGCAGGTAAAATTCCCCATTTGTTACATACTGTCTTACGAGGGCAGCATTTTGTTTTTAACATAGTAAAACATCCCAAGGCACTTCAGCAAAGAGTATTCAAACAAAGCTTGTTACCGAGAGAAGGTATTGGGAGGCGTGCAAGATTTTACTTGGGAAAGAGCTGGAAAGAATTATAGGGATTAGGGCCCAGATGGTCGAAAATGCAGCCTTCGTGGGTGGAGTAAATGGACTGGGAAATACATGAGGGACTAGAGATGGAGAAATGCAGAGTTCTTGGGGTGGCTGTCGGAATGAAATAAGCTGCTGAGAATATCATGGGCGAGGCCATATAGGGATCTGAACATGAGGGTGAGAAGTTTGGGGTGACTAAGAGCCAGTGTAGGTCAGTAAGCACTGGGGTTGTAGGTGAAAGAGGATTGGACAACAGAGTTTTGGAAGAGCTGAAATTTTTGGAGAGTTGATGATGCATTTGAATAGCCGAGGATGGAGACTCCAATGGCTTACTTGGGTGTTCGGCCAGCAAATGAGAAGGGACAGGTACTGAGGCCATCAATTTTCAAGAGGTTCAAGCCGGCATTTTTAGTGATGGCAATGATTTGGGGGCCAGATAAGGAGCCAAAGTTATGAAAAATTGGCTTCAACTGAGAAGTGGCCGGAGAGAGTAATGAAAATGGAGTGATGGAGTGCGAGGTAGAGTTTGTGATGGTGATGGTTTAATTTTTCCCCAATTTGTAACTCGGGAAAATTGTGGTTTATCTTTTATCTTAGTGTGAATATGTCGAAATCTAATCTGACATTTCCAATTTTGAAATATTATTGTCTATTTTGCATGTATAATGGGCGTGATTTAACGGCCGTGTTATACTTGATTGAGAACGCGGCATGGTTGTTCAATTGTGGTAGAGGCCAAAATCGGGAACCGTGCCGGGCGGCGATCGGTTTGCGATCTAACCGGCCTATTCTGGTTGGCGAAACCCAAATTCCACCGCGGAGTGGGGAGACCAATATTCACCAATTAAAGCCAATCACCATTCCATGAATGGGATCCACCCCCTATCTAAGGGCCTCCCATGATCTAACCGCCTCCCATGCAAGTCGTCATGCAGCCGGGGGGAGGGGGGGGGGGGGTGCAATTTGTACACCATTCTAAAAACGTGAAGCTGGCGGAATGACTGCTGTGGGGGTCCGGGGAGGTGAGTAGCCATCTTTGAGCCCGAGCAGGCAGGCAGTGTGCTCGTTGGTGGGCGGTGGGAGTGGGGAGAGCCTCCGGGGTGGGGGAGGGGGTGAGGGGGGAGGGCCTCAGTCGAGGGGGCTGCCATGGGGGGGGGGGGGTTGTTCCTGGGCTGGAGGGGGTTTGCCAGCTCCTGAGGATCCCCATGCTCCCCTCTGGATCTTGTGTACCTATAACGGGGGCAACGGCAGCTCTTGCCTATCTGTCGCACCAACCACCCATAACTCCGAGTGACCATGGTGACCTCTGGCTGAAGGCTATTGCTAATAGGGAATTGGAAATCATAGTAAAGTGAGCACTTCACATCCCCAAGTGGCTGCAGGTTGTGTGTGGACTGTGCTCCTTACGTTTGGCTGCAAGGCTGCTTGAAGACCTCAGTGTACTGTTTGCAGGCGGTCTTTTCTACTCCTGAAGCCTGAATGAAGCCAAGGAAAGCTGCGAAAAAGCCTACTGCCAGTCTGAAGGAGGGGAAGAAGTGCTTTCTCACTCCCCTGCTACGCTTTGAGTTACTGTGGCTCAGGTAGTGACCGTTCCCCTTTTGAGATTCTGCTGGTGAAGGTAGAGGAACAGGAGAACAAGTCCAGACGACACAACTTGCGGATCATGGGTCAGCCAGTGGGGGTGGAAGGCACGAGCGCCACGTTTTTCGAGGATACTGACCGGGTTGGTGGAGGAGAAGGTGTTGGACAAGGCCCCAGAGGTGGATCGGACCCTGAGATCCTTGAGGCAGAAGTCGAGAGCAGGGGAGCCACCGCGGGCGGTGATTGTACGGTTGCATGCTTGTGGAGAGAAGATCCTGAGATGTTACTTGCTGTTCACAATATATTTTGCAGATGTAGAGTGGAATTTACTGCTGGTGGGAATTTTCTGCTGGGCTTTTGAATGGGTCGCCACGTTTTCCACACCCAACACCTCTGTGACAGCGACATAAAATTCACCCCTAATCTGAATTGCAGCTGTTTATTGTAACAAACTGGGAGCTACACACTCCAATATGAAATATGTATATATGCCAGATATGTTTTGCACAATGGGCTCTTGTCCCAGGTGCCTTGCAGACACAAAGTACACATGCAATTGCAATAAACCAATTGTGTTCACTAATAACGAAACTTAGAAGCAAGCCTTTCATTGTCTACAACTTCGAAGACCATGATTCCCAGAACTCCAGTTTGTTTTCTTGTAAATGCACAGGAGGAAGGGAGGACAAATAATTTCCTGCAGTGTCATCAGACTGAAAGCAATCATAGCTTTTCTGCCACGTCTTTCGCAGGAGCAGGAACTAGTCCCAGTATCCAAAAATAGACTCTGGTCAGGCTTTTGCTTTTTGTATTTATCACTTGTGTTATGAGCCAGGGTTTAGAGAACCCGGAAGTGTGTCATGGAGTTCACCTGACCCACAACTTCTAATAGATTGTGGTATGGGAGCATACGGCCCACTCTACAGGGTGTGGTACAGCAAAAATGGAAAAGTATTTTTTAAAAGCAAAACAATGTTTATTCTATGAACTCAAGTTAATCTTTTTAAAACATAGTGAACATCTGAGCAACCATCAATTCAAATACAACCCCAAAGAATACAACACTAAGTAATGCTTAATAACTTCCCAAACAACATCCAGAAGACAAAAGAAATACCTTTTAACAGAAGCACATCAGGTTTACATTCATAATGAGAACATTTATAATTCTGAATTCACCAAATGATCAAGAGATAGTCTTTTGATGGCAGAGAGAACAGCAGTACACCTGCTCTGTCTGGCTTCAGCTCCAACACTGCAAACAAAACTAAAACACACCCTGCAGCAAACACCTTAAAATAAAAGTAAAAAGCTGACAGACAGCCCAGCTCCACCAACACTCTGACATCATTGATAAACACCCATATCTTAAAGGTACATTTCTTAAAGGTACTCTCACATGACACTTGTATTTATCACCTGTATTTAATCCACAACAGGATGATTCCATTACCAAGCACTTCCAGCGGTCTAACTTTGGCAGATGGTGCAGGGCGGATGATAGCCCATGATGCACCCCAGTTTCCAACTGTATCTCCAGCACACCGATGTGAATCTCCCCCGGGAAAATGGATCCAGTGAGCCATCCCTTAAAAATTGAGGATGTGATTTAACGGCCACATTGAGCCCGACTCGGGACACAGCGAGTCCAGTGTATCTCCCAAGAGGCCTCTTGCGTGATTTACCAGGCTCTCTGGATCTGTAAAGACTTAATTACCTGCAAATGCTCGCATTCAAAGTATCGTCTTGCATCTATGACTTAATATATGTTTCTGGAACCTACCTCTTCATTCACCTGAGGAAGGAGCAGTGCTCCGAAAGCTAGTGATTTTAAACAAACCTGTTGGACTTTAACCTGGTGTTGTAAGACTTTGTACTGTGCCCACCCCAGTCCAACGCCGGCATCTCCGCATTGAGGGTACTGATGACCAGGTGCACGCCTGAGAGCAGTTGTGTTTCACGCCGTTCTGACAGCACAGCGTTGTGGATGGACTTTTTGATGTGGGAAGATGTTTCCAGTGTATGAGCCTGATAATTATGTGTAAATTTACTACAATGTGGCTACTGATACTAACCATCGGATATCGCGGCCCATCACTGAAGGGCAGAGGGAAAAATCTCCTTCCTCGGGCGGTGAATCGACTCCGACGCCTAAATCGGGGCCAGCGCCAGTTTGACGCCGGTCAGCCATGCTCCGCCCCCTCCACAATGGCGCATCGCATTGCACACTGCATGCCATTGCAACGCCGTTGGCGCATCATCGGCAGGCCCTCCTGCGATGCTCCGCCCCCGATGGGCCGAGTTCCCGACCGGGTGGGGCACGTGTGGTCTCAGTGGTCGGGAACCCGGCGTGGCGGCTGCAGACTGTGTTCAGCGCCGCCACACTTGGCCGGGATCCGTGCCGCTGCCCGGGGGGGTTCCGCACGGGTTGGGGGGACTGGTGGGGAGTGGCCTGTGGGATCACGGAGGGCAGGTTGGGTTGGGTCTGCTCAAAGCTGGCGCCATGTTTTATGCAGGTTGTCGCCTTGTACATGCACAGCCAGGGACACGGCCATTCTCCGGCTGTTTCTGGCGCGAGAGCCGGGGTTTCACCCGGCGCCGCTGTTAGCTCCTCACCGGTCCCAGAATCGGTGAGGGGGTCAGCGCCAATTATTTCATCGTAAACCGCCCGCGAATTCTCCCTTTGTGCCGCATCTATGGAGGCAGCATCTATGGAAAGACAGAGTTAAACGTTTCAGGTTGATGATCTATTTTCAGAATTGGAATATCAGTTAATATCAAGAGGAAATAACATTTTTTAATATTTAATTCCTGAAAATATGACCCTTGTTTTCATGAGCAATGTTCCCGGGACGTGATAATATTCTGCCCAGCTGCACAGTTTAATTTTGTTGCATAATATAGACATATAGAAAGCTTTGTTACAGACTACAGACCTCCCCTGTTTTCACAGCTCAGAGTTTAGACACAACCTGTCAATGAGTCACAGACTAACAAGAACAAACAGTACTCTTTTGGATGTCGTCTGGCTGAACAGGTTTATGTGCAAAATGATTTCCAATAATTGCCCTGTTGACACAAAGCCACTTCAGGAATTGGATTGGATTGCATTTGTATTTGTTTATTGTCACCGAGGTACAATGAAAAGTACTTTTCTGCGAACAGATCATTAAGTACATGGGAAGAAAAGGGAAGAAAATAAAATTCATAATCGGGCAACACAAGGTATACAATGTAACTACATAAATACCGGCATCAGATGAAGCATACAGGGTGTAGTGTTAATGAGATCAGTCCATAAGAGGGTCCGGGTTGGGAGCTCCGAGGTCCGGGTCGCCTCCAAATCGAGGTCAGGGCTTCACGTCCGGTTTGGGCCCGATCCACTATAAGGCCGCGGAGGTCAGGTCAGGTTGGGTCAAAAGGTCTCCACGGGCCTTAGAGCTTGCAAGCTTGCAAGAAAAGATAGAAGAGAGAGGATAGTAATAATAAAGTCTTAGAATTAAATTTTAAAAGATTAGAACGGTAGAGGGCAGCACGGTAGCATTGTGGATAGTACAATGGCTTCACAGCTCCAGGGTCCCAGGTTCCATTCCGGCTTGGGTCACTGTCTGTGCGGAGTCTGCACATCCTCCCCGTGTGTGCGTGGGTTTCCTACGGGTGCTCCGGTTTCCTCCCACAGTCCAAAGATGTGCAGGTTAGGTGGATTGGCCATGATAAATTGCCCTTAGTGTCGAAAATTGCCCTTAGTGTTGGATGGGGTTACTGTGTTATGGGTATAGGCTGGAGGTATTGACCTTGGGTAGGGTGCTCGTTCCAAGAGCCGGTCCAGACTCGATGGGCCGAATGGCCTCCTTCTGCACTGTAAATTCTATGAAGAACGAGTATAAGTTAAGTAAAAAGTGGATCTGTTGGGCAGAGTCGCCTCGCCATCTTTTCTCCGTTATTAGGCACGATTCAACTGAACAAACACAGAGTCTCATTTCGGGTGGGGTGAGGGGCGTGTTTGCCGGATCTGCAGGTGCCCTGCTATCCAACGGCACTTTGTGGGGTCTTTTTGCCCTTGGGGGTGGGGAATGCCTTGTTGAGGCCGCACTTTCATCATTTCCTGCACTGAGTTGCTCAGCTTGCCATTGCAGGGAGACGACTTGAGGATTGGGGCCTGAGTTTTTAAAAGCAGCCCTGATCTTCTGACCCCTCTCAGAAGCAGTGGCATAATAATAATCACTTATTGTCACAAGTCGGTTTCAATGAAGTTACTGTAAAAAGCCCCTAGTCGCCGCATTCCGGTGCCTGTTCAGGTAAGCTGGTACAGGAATTGAACCCACGCTGCTGGCCTTGTTCTGCATCACAAACCAGGAGTCTAGCCCAGTGTTCTTCAAAGTTTTTTTCCCGGGGACCCATTTTTACCAATTGGACATCCTTCGCGACCCACGCCGGCCGACCTTCGCGACCCACGCTGGCCGACCTTCGCGACCCACGCCGGCCGACCTTCGCGACCCACGCCGGCCGACCTTCGCGACCCACGGAGGAAATGGTTTTGGGTCCCTTTTGCCCTCGTACACGCTCCTCCAATGGAACCTGTTGGATGAAGGTGAAAAGCCTTCCGGTGTCGGAAAGCCTGGAGTCTCCATCCGTAAATAAATGAAAAAAAACAGTAAATGAATAAAATAAATGAATAAAAACCACTGCACAACTTGGAAAACAATAAGTTGCAATGGTTTAAAAAAAATAGCGGCCGCACTGCGCATGCGTGCCCGATTATCGGCGAGCATACGCATTCTGCGAACATGTAATTAAATCGGCCGCATTGCGCATGTGCGCACGATGATCGAGCAAGCATGCGCAATTCGGCCGATTTTTTAACATGTTCGCAGAATGCGCATGCGTACCGGTCATCGTGCGCGCATGCGTAATGAGGGCGACTTTTTTTAACAGGTTCGCGTCCCCTTGCAGCCGGCGTTATGAAAAGCTGGCTGCTACGCAAAGATTTGTGCGATCGGGAGCGTCGCGGACAACGGCTCCGCGACCCTCCCGAGACCCGCCTGCGACCCACCCACGGGTCGCGCCCCCGACTTTGAAGAACACTGGTCTAGCCCACTGAGCTAAGCTTCATTGCATAATGTTATTGCTGCTGGACTAGTAATCCAGAGACCCAGGGTGATGATCTGGGGACCTGGGTTCATATCCCACCAGGTGACGGAATTTAAACTCAACAAAATATCTGGAATTAAAAGTTTAATGATGACCATGAAACCATTGTAAAAACCCCATCTGGTTCACTAATGTCCTTTATGGAAGCTTTACCCGGTCTGGCCTACATGTGACTCCAGACCCACAGCAATGTGGTTGACTCTTAACTGCCCCCTCAAGGGCAATTAGGGATGGGTAATAAATGCTGGCACAGCCAGCGACGCCCACGTCCCATGAACAAAGCCCTGCCATGGCATCCGGACCCCTCCGCTGCATCCAACTTACCTCTTCTGGGGTCTTCGAACCCCCCCCCCCCTCTTACCCAGGCAGCCCGGGCCCGATCACTGGCATGGGCAACCTGGCACCTGGGCACTGACAGTCTGGCATCCCGGCACTCCAGCCAGACTGGGAATACCACCTGGTCCGGAAGGCATGTACAGTAAACGCCGTTGCATGCCATTAGCGGGCCTGACCCGGTATTCTACAGTGCCTTTGCGATGCTCCGCCTCCGATGGGCCGAGTTCCTGGTGGCGCGGTTCACTTGTGCTTTTAAAAATCAAGGCCGGGAGGGGAGTAGCGGGGGAGGGGGGGTGGCCAGGAGGTGGGCTGTGGGTTCGGGGTGGACGGGCACGGTGCACCATTGCCGCAGCCGGCAAGGCAGCCATGCAGCTGCGTACGCCGCATGACAGCCCATTGAGAACCTAGGGCCACGGGTCATATAGATGCACCGCACCAGGCCACCCTCCTAGGTACCGCCTGGCCCCAGCCCACCCATCAGTGGGATCGCTGCATTCCGGTGCAACCAGTGCCATATTTTTTGGCTGGGATAAGTGTGTGTGGGGAGTGTAATGTGTGTGAGCAGCTGCAGCTTGTCAGCCTCCCGAATGTTGATCACGGAGCCGGCAAATCCCGCACTGTATTTCATTGGAATTGATTGTGTTCCACATGGTGCCGGTGTGAGCCCCTCCACAGGCTCGGCGCCAATTTTGCTGTTATGAAAGTCCACGAATCCTGCATCTGCCTGAACACTTTACTCTCAGAAACGGAGAATCCCACCTCTTGATTTTACTATTCCTCTCAATGCCTCAATGGACTATTCCCTTGCTCAGCATTTTAAAAACCTGGCCCATGTCTGTACTTAGTCATCTTGTTGCCCCATCAGGAAGTAAAATTCCAAGTCCCAGAACAACTTTGACCTTTGTACTGTCTTAAATAGATTAACATTGTTTTGATGGTTGGGTTCCCAGAATCATTTGCAGCATTTGTTTCAGCACATCTCCCACAGTCCAAAGATGTGCGGGTTCGGTGGATTGGCCATGCTAAATTGCCCGTAGTTTCCTAATAGTAAGGTTAAGGGGGGGAGTTGTTGGGTTACGGGTATAGGGTGGATACGTGGGTTTGAGTAGGGTGATCATTGCTCGGCACAACATCGAGGGCCGAAGGGCCTGTTCTGTGCTGTACTGTTCTATGTTCTATGTTCTATGAGGAGAGCTAACGGGATAAACGTTCTCACCTCTCGGCTGACTTATTTTGGACAAGTAGCGTTTTAACCCTGTTGAGTGCTGAGTTGCAAAGAACAAGTACAAACAATCTTGCAAGTTCAAAGTCAAAAGAACAAACAAATATTTATTTTCAAAACACCCAAAATGCATGCAATGAACACCCAGTCCCAAAACATGCAGACACGCACGCACAAGAAAAGATGA
Organism: Scyliorhinus canicula; assembly: GCF_902713615.1. NCBI lineage: Eukaryota > Metazoa > Chordata > Chondrichthyes > Carcharhiniformes > Scyliorhinidae > Scyliorhinus > Scyliorhinus canicula. Next base: position 150,145,197 of record NC_052157.1, on the reverse strand, counting down.
TTTTTTGATATGCAACATGAACTTGTATTACTAAGAATAACAAGAAACAAGTCCACTGGTGTGGTGATATGCATCACTGTAAATACACAAGGGGTTAATGTAAAAACACTAAGACTAAGTAAACACTAGAGGGAGCACCAGAGACATCATGACATGCAGACATACAGCTAATGAACATATAGAATAGGACACAACCAATGGGCAGTCAAGACACCCAGAGATGACACTACCACAAGGGGACAACCCATATAAAAGGACAGGGCACACATGCTCTTTCTCTTTCCACAGGCGACACTTTGAGAGAAGGACAGGGGCAGATCAGAAGCATCAGACCCACCATGTGGCTTAGGGCAGACTGGTTAGTTAGATTGAGTTATTATAGTAAGATCAGCAGGAGAGTCAAACTCAAGGAGGAGAATTGTTAACTGTTCAACAAATGTGTTAAACCTATCTCCAAGTCTGAACCTTCCTTAGTCAGAGCATAAATCAAGGAAGCAGCTTATGCTACATGAAGAAACATAACACGACAACTGGTTTAACTAGTCTTTAAGATGGAGGTTGAGTACAGTGCAGGCCTATCAGATGTTCTCCTGGTTCTTTGAAGGCAATATATGGGTTGGATGTTTATGGATTTTCCAGGCAAAACTATCGCTGATCCCCTATAGTGAACAAACATAATCCTACAGATCCGACACATTAGTCTCTTTTCACTATCTGAGATGACTGTCTTTTAAATGTCGAGTTCATTCCTTCTTTGATGCGTGTGATCTTGCTATGCTGCTGGTCCCAGAAATGCTCGTGCTAGGCTCCCTTGTGGATTAATAAGGTATTGACCACCTCAGCAGCTAGTTTCGGGCAAGTGATGGCAGTATCAATGAATTGCAGTGGTGGAGTGGCAGAAGGCAAGTCGCACTCGGGTCTTGTTTAGCTTGCCCGCAGTGCTATATGGTTGCAGGGCAGACCAGTGTGGAGTGGGTTGACTCCAGCCAACTTTCCTTCTCGGGTGAACAATCCAGCGCCCACCCCCTGTGATATTCAGCCCTCAATCGTCACCTGTCGAGAAAGAAAGAACAAAAAGAGTCAACAGACTTTCCAGAATCCATTTTGAAGGTACAGTGTCCATTTTCCATGTGGCTTTTTTTCTTAAAAGCGGAGCTCAGCTCTGGATCAGCTCAATAGGCATGACGTGATCGTCAAACATTCCAATATTCGTCTCAGATTTTAATCTAATACTCGGAAGGTAAATCTTTCATTTCTGAGCTCTTCTGTTCATACCCAGGAACAGCAGGATGGATAACACTGTTTATGTAGTAACACATGCCACACTACCACCCAATCTTAACTTAGTACAACACTAAAATAGTTTGGCATTTTCTTTACGCCTATCATTTGGATAGCTCCTCAGATAGAATTACAAATTCATGCTGATTATTGTCAAATTCTAGGCAGGAAACTGAATGGAATTGTATTGTGACTCACAAAATTCCTCAGCAGCCAGGACACAGAGTGAGCCGACCATTAAATTTGGCTAAATGTTCTGTTGCCATGAGTCTATTTTAGCTAAAGCACATTGACATTTCTGGTATTGACAGCACCTGATGTCATTTTCTGTTGGCGCACGTGGAAAATCTGCTGGGAGCATGCACATTGGGCTGATTGTAAAGTCAATCAGTGTGCAATGTTGTTTTGAAGTCAGCGCTGTCCTATCCAACCTCACCAAGCCAGCTTACTCCCACTTTTAAACGTGCTCAGCATCTGGCAGCAGGAAGGGCCCCCTTCAGTGCACACTTTCATGTTAGTTGCTGGATTGATTTCTATTGACTACTGCAGTTTTACAAGTGTTTGGTTGTCTGGAGTTGCTGAAGTCGGCTGGGAGTGGTGTGGCACATTCTGAGAGATTTAGGAAGGGAGTTCCACAGTTTCGGGCTTTCCCAACTGAATGAGGGATACCAATGTTGGAGTGTTTATATCCGGGATGTTACAATCATTTAAATCAGCAAGCAACATGTAGGTTGTGTGTTGTCCGCATTGAAAGCAACGGGTGCAAGTTCAGCGCACAAGATGATCGCTCTGTCCATTTTTAGGGGGTTATGAAATTTCTGACCTTCATATCTTCATGAAAAATCTGGGCCGGGATTGTCCCCTAACTGGCGGGGCGGGGGGTCTCGGCACGATGGAATGGCATGAACCACTCCGGCATCGGGCTGCCACAAAGGTGCAGAAGTCTCCGCACCTTTAGGGGCCAAGCCCTAACATTGAGGGGCTAGGCCCGCGCCGGAGTGGTTGGCGCCCCGCCGGCCGGCGGGAACGGCCTTTGGCGCCACGCCAGCCGGGGCCGAAGGGACGTCTTCGGCCGGCAAAAGTCCGCGCATGCGCTGGAGCGTCAGTGGCTGCTAACGTCGTCCACGCGCATGCGCAGGGGAGAGGGTCACTTCCGCCTCCGCCATGGTGAAGACCATGGTGAAGGTAGAAGGAAAAGAGTTCCCCCATGGCACAGGCCCGCCCGCCGATCAGTGGCCCCGATCGCGGGCCAGGCCACCGTGGGGGCACCCCCGGGGCCAGATCGCCCTGCGCCCCCCCCCCCCCCCCCCAGGACCCCAGAGCCTGTCCGCGCCTCCTGCTCCCGCCGGTAAGGTAGGTGGTTTGATCCACGCCGGCGGGAGAAGCATGACAGCGACGGGACTTTGGCCCATCACGGGCCGGAGAATTGCCGGGGGGGGGGGGGGGGCACCCGCCGTCGGGCGCGGAGTGATTCCCGCCCCCGCCGAATCTCCAGTGCCGGAGAATTCGGGACACGTCGGGGGCAGGATTGACTCCGGCCCCCGGCGATTCTCCTACCCGGCGGGGAGTCGGAGAATCCCGCCCATGTTGTTCCCCATTTTAGGTACCAATCCCTCAGAATATTTCTTCTTTTTATGAATAATTTTCATATGAGTCAGTGGCTTCACATTCTTTTTACAAGCAAGATAGGGCATGTTTCCTGCAGTGACTGATCTAAAAATAATTCTTTATGCCTTTACCAGTAACAGAAAATTCTAACCACTTCCTTATCTTAAAGTAGCATCATAACAAAAAATATCTGGTGATTTATCCATCTGCATCAGCAAATTGGGAGGTTTTGTTTAAGATTTCTAGGCACTTAGGGTTCAGGGAGTTACAGGAAAGTAACAAGAGGCTGGACTTTTCAGTAACTTTTTGAAAATTCAAGTTTAAATTCCTGCCTTTGCAATTTGAATACAAAGTCCAGTTCACCCACGATCATTCTTGCTGTGGCTCCAAATCTGGCAATGCCTCTATTTTCGAATTCTCATCCTTGAGTTTATACCCTTTCATCAAACCTTCCCAGCAAATCTGCCCGACTGTGCGGGGATTGTAAGCTCATGGTGAACAGGGCTCCACGCCTGGACCGGACACCGATGCCTAGAGGGCAGGATTTGTACTCAAAACTGGCTGGAGGATTTTCTTTTTCGAGGCATGACATAAGCCACGCTTATTTCCAGGTGGAGCTCGATCCTAAGTCCAGGAAATTTGTGACCATGAACACTCGCGGAGGGGGGGCTCCAGAGTACTAGACCGCAGACCCCGGTCACCTACCGGGAACATTACCTGGACAGGGTGCAGGTCCCATCCCTGATCCACACACCCACCCTCTGGTCATGGGGATGTTGCCAGTGCTGAAGCCCTGCTCTTGGGTGTTTGATTGTTGGCTGCTGCCTCTGTGGTGTTGATGTCTCCAGTGTTCAGGCCTCATGTCGGGATCGGAGGGGGTGTTGCCCGACTTCCAAAATGGCTACTCACCCCCTCCGATCCCAACAGCAGCCGTTGTTTTTAAAAAGGTGTGCGGAATGGCGCCCGCATGACCGCTGGCTGGGGAGCTGGTTAGATCCCGGGAGGCAGTTAGATAGGGGGGGCCCCTTCCCACTAATAGGATGGAGATTGGCCTTAATTGGCGATTATTGGTTTCTCGCTCCGTTGCGGAGGACCCGGATCTCACCAGCGGGAGTGGGCCGCTTAGATCGAAAACTGATCGGCGCCCGGCAAGGTTCCCGATTTCGGCCTCTCCCGCTAGCTCAGATTCGCGCCCAGGGGGGCCGAAAAGGCCGTTAGGTCTCGCTCTTCGAATCTGACTCAAATTATTTCCAACCGCAAAGAGGTGCTGAAATGTTGATGCAGCTTTTTACCCCCTCCCCCCAGCAGCGTCCACTCGAATCAAGGATGCCTTCTGAACGGCACCAGGCATAGAGTCAAGTTGTGTCCATATTTCTCAAAGCAGAACAAAGTTCTCATTACTTTACCCCGAGAAAGTCTGATGTCGGCTCAGGACAATATATTGCTGAATATATTTCCTTCAGCATCCTTTGGCTTGGGTGTTTTGTGGGGCCACTATTTGATTTCATGGATACGCATACTTCCAAGAAAAGATTGTAACTGTTTGTGTAAATGTTGAGTGACAGGTCAGTCACGATTAATAAATGTTCAATGTATTTACCAATTTGTTATGACTGATTATTTTCCTTTATTTGATGGGTTAAATATTTACAGTGCAAATTTGCTGATGTCAACGATTCCTAATCTTTGGAAGGTCAAATTGCAAATTGTTACTGGGCGGGATCCTCCATTTCTGAGATTAAGTGTTGACGCCGGTCGTGGAGTTCTACAACAGCAAAACTGGCACCGCGTCCAGACCGATTCAGTGACTATTGCGGGGCTAGCACTGGTGCCACGTGGAATACAAGCTGGAGACCCTGCTGGGCGTGGTGGAGGAGAGGCGGACCACCCTGTTCCCCGGCTTTGCCTGGCAGCAGGTGGCAGTGCCAGCCAGCATCACCAGCAACACTGGTTGGGTGTTGGAAACCGGTCAGCAGTGCCTATAAAAAACTGCATGACCTCCTCAGGCCGGCCAGGGTGAGTTGGCAACACTGCTCCCCTGGCACTAACTCCCGCCCCACACACCCGTATCCCCACCCGCCCCAGCCGGAGGGCAGCCGAACCACCACCCTGCACCACATGCCAGCACCCATACCAGCCACCATGGCCGGGTGCCCCACCGCCGGACCTGCGGCCCCCTCACCCGGGCTGAGCAGAGGGCTCTGGACGTGGTCAGTAACCCAGAGGAAAGGGAGGTCGCTGGGGTGGAGATCGGGTGTGGGCAAGGAAATGAGACTCTGTTGAGTTGTAGTTCTCCGTGACACATGTGTCAACCAACCCCCCCCCCAAACACCTCCCCCACATCACTCTCACCAGCCTCACATTACCCCACCCTTAACCCCACGTTCACCCCCCAAAACCACAGAACCCTCACTCCCACAACACCCCCACCCTCACCAGCACCTTCACCCCCCCAAAACCACAGCACCCTCACCACCAACCCTCCTCACCACCAACCCCACTCCCCCCCCCCCCCCCCCCCCCCCCCCCCCCCCCACGGCCCGTGGTCTAATCATGCGTCTTGTCTTGTGTCTTGCAGGACCTGCTGGTGATGGGGCTGGTTCACCTGGTGTCACCTGCCCCCAGCCACAGCCACAGCCGGAGCCCCGGGTGCCGAGCAGTGATGACGACAGCAGCACGGACACGAGCCACGGACCTGAGACCCGGGACACTCTGGAGCTCGAGTCCGAGGATGACACGGATTTCCCGTCACAGCCGTGTCCAACGCCCTCCGCCATCCCAGAGACACTCACCTCGGTTGGGCACTTTAGTGAAGAGGCTCCTGGGACACTATCTGGTGCTCACCACACAGCTGCTCCAGTTCAGCAGGTGGAGGTAGGAACTCCCGAGGGGGCTGACAGTCGGAGGGTGGGCCGACGCGGTCACTAGCTGATGTGACACAGACCCAGAAGGTGGTGGCACAGTCAATGGGTGATGTGGTGGGAATCCCAGATGGAGATGCTGCACTCCCTGTGCTACATGGCCACGGGCAGGCCGACCCTGGTCAAGGCCAGGGCAGGCCTCCAGGACTGGCAGCGCCATGTGGCGGGGAGCCTCAGGGGATAGCTCTGCTCGCACCCCTGTCCCATGGAGTAGCCCGGGGGCCATGAGGCACCCCGAGGGAGGAGGAGGTGATGGGACCCGTGCTGGTGACTCCCACAGGGGTGGTACTGGAACACCTCAACACCTTGGGCTCCCCTCTCCTGTCCCTGCTGCATCTGGTGGGCAGCATGCAAAACAGGATGGCAGCACGCTACCTGGGACGCCCGAGCAGCTGCCGGGCCCATCCAGGCCCGTTCGCCCCATCAGATGTTCGCCAAAGGTGATGCAGGTCACAGGGCATGAGTCACAGCAGGCTGCCTCCGCCTTGGCTGTACCATCTGGGGACCCACCTAGGCGTAGTGGTGGAGCCCATAAGGCTGGAAAGTTAGACACCGGTTACGTTGGCACGGGTGCAAGGCACAGTTTCGTTATATGGGCTAGGGCACATACCTGCAAATAGTTGTGCACATTAAACACCTGTTCACACTGTTACAACCTGCCTCAGTGTTCTGTCAGATGGGTGTGAAGAGTGGGCTGGTCTGGGCTGGCCCAGAGAGCGGGTGCGGGAGGGGGGTGGATGGGCGGACGTTGTGGGTCAGCTGTGCTCCCTGCACCCCCCCCCCCCCCCCCCCCAACCGTCCCAACCACCATCCCCCGGGATCCCCGATGGGAGCGTGTGATGAAATGGCCAGCTCGCATGCAGGGACCACCCCAGTGGACGGTGGGAAGTGCTACCATGGGCAGGAGTCAGACGTTGTCTCACGGTGCGGAGCACCAGAGCTCATGGCAGAGCAGGTTGCCATCGTCCTCCATCCCATGGACCAGACCCGCTGTTACCCCCACAGGGTAACTTTAGGGTCCTTATCCTTTTTGAAAATCAGGGAAATAGAGGCCTGCATCAATGTAATGCTGCTCCCTGGGAGAAGGAATCATTAAACATCTCCAGTATCAGCAGGTTCAACCACCTTACAAATTTCTTATAGCGCTCGATGGGGAATACATCCGGGCCCATAGCTTTACCCGATGTATTAAGCCAATACAATTCATAACCTCCTTGGGGCCTATCGGGGATTCCAACTCCTCCCTTCTCTCCCTCCCCACCACCAGAAAGGGCAACCCAATGATTGCATCATTGGTCACCTCTACTCCGGGAGCTCCGACCTGTACAGACATCAATAAAAGGCTCCAAGCGCAGCGTTAACCTTCGAAGCCTTCGAAGGGGTGGAAACCAGTCCGCCACACAATTAAGCCCCCCCCCCCCCCCCGCCACCACCACCACCACCAAAATAAGCTGATGTGAGTCCAAGTCAGGATTAGAAGCCAGTAACTTGTTAATAAAGGCCATCCACATTAACTCTTACCAACTTTTACAGATGCACCATAGAAAGCATCCTATCGGGCTACATCACAGCCTGGTATGGCAACTGCTCAGCCCAAGACTGCAAGAAACTTCAGAGAGTCGTGAACACAGCCCAGTCCATCACACAAACCTGTCTCCCATCCATTGACTCCATCTACACCTTCCGCTGCCTGGGGAAAGCGGGCACATAATCAAAGACTCCTCCCACCCGGCTTACTCACTCTTCCAGGGGCAGGGGATACAGAAGTCTGAGAACACGCACGAGCAGAATCAAAAACAGCTTCTTCCCCGCTGTTACCAGACTCCTAAATGACCCTCTTATGGACTGACCTCATTAACACTACACCCCTGTCTGCTTCATCCGATGCTGTCTCCGAGCCCTCCAACTGGGGCGCGGGGATGAAACAATTCCTAGACGGACTGGAGCTACCAGTGGTGGGGGAAGACAGATGGGGGGAGCTGGAAGCACCAATAGACCTGGGAGAAATCATGGAGAGCATCAGCTCCATGCAGGCGGGGAAGGCACTGGGTCCCAATGGGTTCTGGCGGACTTCTACAAAAAATTTACACCAGTCCTGGTCCCAAACTTAAGGGACATGTTCGCGGACTCACTGGTAGAGGGCACCCTGCCCCCCATGCTAGCGCAGGCCACAATTTCACTGATACCCAAAAAAGATAAAGACTTGACGGAATGTGGATCATACAGATCCATTTCACTGCTGAACGTGGATGCGAACATACTCACAAATGTCCTGGCCAAAAGGCTGGAGGGCTGCGTACCAGAGGTGGTCGCAGAGAACAAAATGGGCTTTGTCAGGGGTAGGCAGCTCACAGCGAACATCAGGCGGCTGGCTGAACGTAATTAAGACCCCCCCCCCCCCCCGCGCCCCCCAGGGGAGAGAACACTGTCAGAATATCCACTCATGTATATCATGAGATGCAGACAGGCAGTGATTGACACACAGGATAACCAATTAACACACATGACACAGAACAACCAATCACCAGACAGGAAACCACCACTATAAAGCCCACAGGGCATTAAGGCTCTCCCTCTCTCACAGGACACGGCTAGGGAGATAGTCACAGTGCACAAGCCAGTGAACTTCATCACCATGTGATAGAGAGCTAGTCTGGTCAAGCCAGTAGGAGGTTATCAGTTAGATGAATAGAGTGTCAATCCACAGCAGATTATGTACAGCAATCAGCAGGTTCAATAAAACAGTGTTGGACCATCTCCTGTGTCGAAAGCCTGTTTCTCGTTTTACTGCATCCAGTTGCAGTTGATGTTAGACCAACACAGATAACACATCATGGTACCAGGGAGCTTTTAACTCAAACGAACCTACCTCGAGTGAATCTGTAACGAGCAGCACACAGCCATCCAGCGGCATGGAAAAGATCCAACCTCCTCCGCAACTCCGGATCTCCGGCAACCTCGCGCCAACTGGAAAGTCTTCAAACAGAAGTTCCTCCTGTATATTGAGGCATCCGACCTCGAGGCAGCATCGGATGCCCGAAAGATCGCGCTGTTCCTGTCAACTGCGGGGGACCATGCCATCCACATCTATAACTTGGTCACGTTTGCCGATGGCGAAGACAAGACAAAGTTCAAGACGGTTCTGCTAAAATTCGACAACCACTGTGACATTAAGGTGAATGAGAGCTTTGAACGGTACATCTTCCAACAGAGGCTTCAGGGGTAGGATGAACCTTCTCAGTCCTTCTTGACCCATCTTCACATCCAAGCGCGGTCATGTAATTATGACTCAACGGCTGATTCCATGATCCGGGATCAGATTGTTTTCGGGGTCTAGTCCGACTCCCTGAGGGAGCAGGTCCTCAAAATCAAACAATTGACACTCTCCGTTGCTATCGAAACGTGCGTTGTCCATGAGCATGCCAGGATTCGTTACTCCCGCATCAGGGCGGGAGAAAATGCAAAACTAGCCTCCCACGAGGCAAAAATGCAAGGCCTGAGCATCGAGGGGAGTGGCTGTTTCGCGTGCTTTTCCCGGGTCCCTACGCATGCGCGCCATGACCGGCTGGATGAAGAGGCCGAAGACCCCGATGCGCATATGCGAACGTCGGCTGACCGCACTGCGCATGCGCTATGGCGCATAGAACATGCTGAGGTCAGCATCATGACGTGTCCAAATTGTGGCTCCGCCCATTTAAAGTGGCAATGTCCAGCCAAAGGAAGGCAATGCATACAGTGTGGAAAGCCTGGGCATTACGCGGCCTTATGCAGGTCCGCTCCATCGACCAACAGCCAGCGATCCCAGCTGCAGCACAGACGTGTCCGCTGCGTACAACAAGGCATCCAGGATTCGGATCCCGACAGCCCAATGGACCCCGATGCTGACTGCCTGAAGTCTCCATATCGGGTGGGCATAATCACCACGCGTGAGCTGGCCTCCACCGTGCCTGCAAACCGCCTTTCTATCTTCAGTGTGGATCCTGACGACGAGTGGTGTGCTGTCATCACGGTTAACCAGTCTCGCATCCGATTTAAATTGGACTCTGGCGCATCAGAACAGATTCCGTTACCTGGGGATCGAAATAGCCAGAGACTGGACACAGATCCACAAGTGGAACCTGACCAGCCTGGTGGAGGAAGTAAGAAGAGACCTTCAACGGTGGGGCTCTCTCCCACTCTCTCTGGCGGGAAGAGTTGAACGTACTGCCAAGGTTCCTCTTCCTGTTTAGATCCATCCCGGTCTTCATCCCCAAGGCCTTTTTCCAAACCATAGACAGGCTAGTCATGGCGTCTGTGTAGGGGGGACAAGATCCCGAGAATTCTCAAACCGACACTGTAAAGAGGGAAAGTCAGAGGGGGCCTGGCTCTGCCGAACCTTAATATAGAGAAATACAGCACAGAACAGGCCCTTCGGCCCACGATGTTGTGCCGAACTTTTGTCCTAGGTTAATCATAGAATTTTGGACACTAGGGGCAATTTAGCATGGCCAATCCACCCAACCTGCACATCTTTGGACTGTGGGAGGAAACCGGAGCACCCGGAGGAAACCCACGCACACATGGGGAGGATGTGCAGACTCCACACAGACAGTGACCCAAGTCGAAATCGAACTTGGGACCCTGGAGCTGTGAAGCAATTGTGCTATCCACAATGCTACCGTGCTGCCCTTAAGAAGAAATTAATCTATACTCCATTATTCTCCCCCAATCCATGTACCTATCCAATAGCCGCTTGAAGGTCCCTAACGTTTCCGACTCAACTACTTCCACAGGCAGTGCATTCCATGCCCCCACTACTCTCTGGGTAAAGAACCTACCTCTGACATCTCCCCTATATCTTCCACCATTTACCTTAAATTTATGTCCCCTTGTAATGGTTTGTTCCACCCGGGGAAAAAGTCTCTGACTGTCTACTCTATCTATTCCCCGATCATCTTATAAACCTCTATCAAGTCGCCCCTCATCCTTCTCCGTTCTAAAGAGAAAAGGTCTAGCACCCTCAACCTTTCCTCGTAAGACCTACTCTCCATTCCAGGCAACATCCTGGTAAATCTCCTTTGCACCTTTTCCAAAGCTTCCACATCCTTCCTAAAATGAGGTGACCAGAACTGCACACAGTACTCCAAATGTGGCCTGACCAAGGTTTTGTACAGCTGCATCATCACCTCACGGCTCTTAAATTCAATCCCTCTGTTAATGAACGCTAGCACACCATAGGCCTTCTTCACAGCTCTATCCACTTGAGTGACAACTTTCAAAGATTTATGAACATAGACCCCAAGATCTCTCTGCTCCTCTACATTGCCAAGAATCCTACCGTTAACCCTGTATTCCGCATTCATATTTGTCCTTCCAAAATAGACAACCTCACACTTGTCAGGGTTAAACTCCATCTGCCACTTCTCAGCCCAGCTCTGCATCCTATCTATGTCTCTTTGAAGCCGACAACAGCCCTCCTCACTATCCACAACTCCACCAATCTTCGTATCATCTGCAAATTTACTGACCCACCCTTCAACTCCCTCATCCAAGTTGTTAATGAAAATCACAAACAGCAGCCACTGGTAACTGGGCTCCAGGCTGAATATTTGCCATCCACTACCACTCTCTGTCTTCTATCGGTTAGCCAGTTCGTTATCCAACTGGCCAAATTTCCCACTATCACATGCCTCCTTACTTTCTGCATAAGCCTACCATGGGGAAACTTATCAAATGCCTTACTAAAATCCATGTACACTACATTCACTGCTTTACCTTCATCCACATGCTTGGTCACCTCCTCAAAGAAGTCAATAAGACTTGTAAGGCAAGACCTACCCCTCACAAATCCGTGCTGACTATCCCGAATCAAGCAGTGTCTTTCCAGATGCTCAGAAATCCTATCCCTCAGTACCCTTTCCATTACTTTGCCTACCACCGAAGTAAGACTAACTGGCCTGTAATTCCCAGGGTTATCCCTATTCCCTTTTTTGAACAGGGGCCCGACATTCGCCACTCTCCAATCCCCTGGTACCACCCCTGTTGATAGCGAGGACGAAAAGATCATTGCCAACGGCTCTGCAATTTCATTTCTTGCTTCCCATAGAATCCTTGGATATATCCCGTCAGGCCCGGGGGACTTGTCTATCCTCAAGTTTTTCAAAACGCGCAACACATCTTCCTTCCTAACAAGTATCTCCTCGAGCTTACCAGTCTGTTTCACACTGTCCTCTCTAACAATATGGCCCCTCTCGTTTGTAAATACTGAAGAAAAATACTTGTTCAAGACCTCTCCTATCTCTTCAGACTCAATACACAATCTCCCGCTACTGTCCTTGATCGGACCTACCCTCGCTCTAGTCATTCTCATATTTCTCACATATGTGTAAAAGGCCTTGGGGTTTTCCTTGATCCTACCCGCCAAAGATTTTTCATGCCATCTCTTAGCTCTTCTAATCCCTTTCTTCAGTTCCCTCCTGGCTGTCTTGTATCCCTCCAGCGCCCTGTCTGAACCTTGTTTCCTCAGCCTTACACAAGTCTCCTTCTTCCTCTTAACAAGACATTCAACCTCTCTTGTCAACCATGGTTCCCTCACTCGACCACCTCTTCCCTGCCTGACAATACTACAATACTACTGAACCTACAATACTACCACTGGGCAGCAACGGCAGAAAGAGTGAGGGGATGGGTACAAGAACCCGACACAGATTGGGTACAAATGGAGGAGGCATCCTGTAAAGGAACAACCCTCTGGGCCCTGGTCACAGCAGCACTCCCATCCTCCTCAACAAGGTACACAACGAGCCCAGTGGTAGCAGCCACGAGAACGTGGACGCAGTTGAGACATCACTTCGGGATAACCAAAATGTCCCCCATGGCTCCCATCTGCAGCAAACACAGATTCCCCCCAGCCATGCTGGATACCACCTTCAAAAGATGGAGGCGGGCGGGGGCACACTGACGGTCGGGGACTTCTATGTAGGGCGCAGACTGGTGACACTGGATGAACTGACGAGGAAGTGGAAACCAGCAAGAGGACAGGAATTGAGAGACCTCCAAATAAAGCACTTCCTCCGCAAAGAGACAGTAGGGTACCCCGGGGCCCACAGAAACCGCACTACTAGAGGACCTGATAGGCACAAGCAGCGAGAAGGGGGGAGGGCTATGTGGGAAAATATACAGACAGCTACTGGACAGAACCCGGACTCCACTGGACGGGACCAGACAGAAATGGGAGGACGAACTGGGGACAGAGGTAGGATGGGGACTCTGGAGCAAAGCGCTGAGCAGGATGAGCTCCACCTCCTCCTGCACAAGGCTAAGCCTAAGCAGCTCAAAGTGATGCACAGAGCGCACCTGACCAGAACCTGAATGAGCAGGTTCTTCCCGGAGGTGGAGGACAAATGTGAGCGGTGCCAGAAGGGCCCGGCCAACCACACCCACATGTTTTGGGCTTGCTAGGTTCTGGACAGCCTTTGCCGAGGCAATGTCCAAGGTTGTGGGTGAGGGTGGGGTTGAGGGTGAGGCCATGCCCAATAGTGGCAATCTTCGGGGTATCGGAGCAGCCAGAGCTACACATGGGGAAGGGGGCCAACGCCCTTGCTTTCACTTCCCTAATCGCACGGCGGAGAATCCTGCTTGGCTGGCGATCGGCAGCACTGCCCAAAGCTGCAGACTGGCTCGCTGACCTCTCGGAATTTCTCCACCTGGAAAAGATTAAGTATGCCATCCGAGGGTCAGAGGAAGGCTTCCTGGATACTGGGGGGCAGTTTGTCGGCCTGTTCCAAAACCTGTTTGAGGCCAACAATGAGGAGTAAGCTGATAAGAATGAAAAAAACCCACCAAGGTTGATGAGATACCAAAAGACTGCGCAACCCGGGTTGTGTGTGTGTGTGGGGAGGGGGGGGGGGGGGGGGGGGGGCGGACGGAAGGAAGGTGGGGAATCCATGAGAGATGAGGAGGTGGGGGGGGGCTACCACACCCTTTGTTTCCCCATTCTGTCCTGGATGTGGGGGGTGGGGGGGAAGGAACCATAGGCCGATCCAGAGGGCAACGGAATGCACATAGGGTCAGTTAAACGAAGGACAAACTAAACCTTTCTGTGTAATAAAGGAAATTAGCGTGGGTGAGAAAAATATGATGTGTATATATACAACTGCTTATAAATATGGGAAATGCCAATAAAAAGATTTTAAAAATAAATTAATTACAAAGTGGTACAAGAAAAACTGGTACAAGAAACCCCAACAAGTTCCCATAACCACATATCCTCCCCAACAATAGCAAGAAACATACAAATTACAATTAACTCACCCCCCCGGCCCATGCTTCCTAACAAAAGCATCAGCCTCCTCCGGCATATCGGAATAATAGTCTTTCATATCATATGTCACTCGGAGGGGTGAAGGGTATACCACTCCAAACTGAACTCCCCTCTTATATAACGCGGCCTTGTTAAATTCCGCCCGCCTTTTAGCCAGCTCTGCTCCCACATTTTGATAGAGCCTGATGGCGTGACTGCCTCACTTGTCGTCGCAGTGACCCTTTGCCCACCTCATGACTCGTTCCTTCTCCTGATAGAAATGGATCGTAACGATGATTGCCCGTGGTAGTTCGCCGGGACGGGGTTTCTGCCTAAGCGACCAGTCGACTCGATCCACCCTACCCCACCATCTTCCCAACCGTCTATAATGTGTAGTCAGTCAGATTTGGGCCCTCCACTCCCTCCGGCAGCCCCACGATTCTGAGGTTCTTTCTCCTGGATCAATTCCCCAGAACATTCACCGTGGCACGCGGTGCTTGATTATCACTGGCCAACTTTTGCCATCTCAGCCTCCAAGGAGACAATCTGATTGCTCTGCTTCGAGCCGCCTCCACACCATGTAACACTGCGCCATTTTCTCAGCAGAAGAGCTTCATGAGGCTTCCAAATCTGTCGAGGACTCTTTACTTGCTGCCTTCTTTGACCTGGAGCTTCTGGGCACTTCTCTTGTGTGGGAACCTTATCCCATCAGATTAGTTACGTTTTAACCCAAACACCCCCCAACAAATGGGCGAAAATGGGCTAAAAATAAAGTCCCCAGGTGGGAACCACCTCGTGTGCGACTACTCCTTACTGGCTGGCACTAGAGGTGTTGGACTCTCCCATCATGGAGGATGGGAGTATCTATGGAGACTCCTCCTCCAGTGAATTGCTTAATTGTCAACCACCATCTATGACTGGATGTGGATGTGAAAAATACGAGGATTACTTTACTTTGCTTTACTGCAGATTGTAATGCAAGAAGCAGGTCAAAGGAGACCTGGCTGCCTGCAGCCACCATAACACCATTGCATTCCTACCTACCAATTAATTTGTGAATATTCATTGTGAATGTTTTCTGAGGCTGATGATATGCTTCCATACCTTCAAGTGATTTTGCACTTAATGTGTTGCTAATTTTCTCGTCAACAGCAAATTAAATGTATCTAATTATCAGTTTTGAACAGATTCTAATGAAACAACTTTGGTTTAATAAGACCATTAATAGTCCAGTCATAATTTACTTCCCCATAATATGCCACATGCACACTAACACACAGTGGTCAAACATTCCGAGTGTTGTAAGAGAATCATTGCAATGTGTGTTACGGTAAAAGACTATCCGCGAGGGTGGAGTCTTTTACAGGAAAGCATAACTTGTGTAGATGTGTGCTAATGTCATATCTATTACCATGACATACCGTGGAAAGGAATACAGCTGTCTTCTCTTCCATTCTCTTTGTTTTCTTGTCCATTGTTTTGCTCTACTCATCTTTCTGCATCCTTAGAAAATTGGATCCATGAAAAGCTCAAACAACAGAAGTATAGCTGCATGTTTTTCTCTGACCCTTTCCTTCCCTTCATTCTCTCTTGTAAAATATGTACCCCCTCCTTTTATTTACACTCACTTCCTTACCATCCCTGACTGAGCAAATTGTAAATAATCTGCTTCAATGACTTTGGACTTTTGATGATGGCCATAATGTCTGGGTTGGTATATGACTCCCGCTCTCCAATGCAGCCGCACCAAATATCTCCCAATGACGCTACTGTAAAAGGGTAGGAACCTAGTACACTTACCCCATAGTACACTTACCCCATAGTACACTTACCCTATAGTACACGTACCCTATTATACATTTACCCTATATCACACTTAGCCTATAGAACACTTACCCTATCCAGTGTCTGCTAAAGCTGTAATTAAGATGCTGTAAAAGGTTTGGATTGGATTGGATTGGATTTGTTTATTGTCACGTGTACCGAGGTACAGTGAAAAGTATTTTTCTGCAAGCAGCTCAATAGATCATTCAGTACATGGAAGAAAAGGGGATTAAACAAAATTCAAGAAAATACATGAGAATACATATTGGGGCAACACAAGATCTACAATGTAACTACATAAGCATTGGCATCGGTTGAAGCATACAGTGTGTAGTGTTAATGAGGTCAGTCAATAAGAGGGTCATTTAGGAGTCTGGTGACAGTGGGGAAGAAACTGTTTTTGAGTCTGTTCGTGCGTGTTCTCAGACTTCTGAATCTCTTGCCCGATGGAAGAAGTTGGAAAAGTGAGTAAGCCGGGTGGGAGGGATCCTTGATTATGCTGCCCGCTTTCCCCCGGCAACGGGAGGTGTAAATGGAGTCCATGGATGGGAGGCAGGTTCGTGTGATGGACTGGGCGGTATTCACGACTCTCTGAAGTTCCTTGCGGTCCTCGGCCGAGCAGTTGCCGTACCAGGCTGTGATGCAGCCAGATAAGATGCTTTCTATGGTGCATCTGTAAAAGTTGGTAAGGGTTAATGTGGACATGCCGAATTTCCTTAGTTCCCTGAGGAAGTATAGGCGCTGTTGTGATTTCTTGGTGATAGCGTCGACGTGAGTGGACCAGGACAGATTTTTGGTGTTTTCGAGATGCTCTAGGGATGAGTGTAGGGCCAGAGAAATGGCGTCTGATGTGGACCGATTGCGAGGGTATGCGGATTGAAGTGGGTCAAGGTGTTCTGGGAGTATGGAGGTGATGCGCTTCATGATCAGCCTCTCGAAGCACTTCATTACAACTGACGTCAGGGCCACCGGGCGGTAGTCATTGAGGCAGGTTGCCTGGTTCTTCTTTGGTACCGGTATGATGGTGGTCTTCTTGAAGCAGGTGGGGACCTCGGAGTAGAGTAGGGATAGGTTAAAGATGTCTGTGAATACCTCTGCCAGCTGGCATGCGCAGGCTCTGAGTGCACGACCAGGGATCCCGTCCGGGCCCATCGCCTTCCGTGGGTTCACTTTCAGGAAGGCCGATCTGGCTTCGGAAACTGTGATGGTGGGTATGGGTGAATTATGGGCTGCTGGGGCACTCGACAGGTGAGGTCATAATTGATTCGAACCATTTACTTGGTTACTGATAAAGGGCTAATGGGATATTGTTATGATTGCCAGAGACTCCCTGAAGAGTTGACAATTTATGAGCGGTCGTATTTAGTCCTAGCTCAGCAGGTCAAGTGGGATAGATGACATAATTAATGGGAGGAACCAGGCCTGCCTGTAGTTTTGAAGTTTCGGACAGTATTTGAGTCTGACAAGACAGAAAAAATGTAATTTGAACAGCAGTTTTGCCAAATACTGTTAGGTTGAGCGGACATGTACTGAATCAGCTCTTGAAAGGAACTTCGTCCAAAGGTCTGCTCAGCTAAGTAAACATGTTTTGTTCACTTTATTTAGAAGTGGCATTTGAACTGAATTGGGAAGCTTAATTGGAGTTATTAGCAGGTATAGATAGTAAGTTAAAGATTTTCCTTGTGTTTAAGAACTATTTAACTAATAATTGTAAAGCTAATTTATTTGATGTTAATGTGGTTAATTCTGTTTAAATTAAAGTGTGTTTTAACATAAAAGCTACATTTGGTCAGAATCATCACTACTGGGGTGAAGTATCCTTTCCTCACAGTTTTACAAATTAAAAAAAAATGTTTGCGGGTCTCATCTGGTATCCTAACAACTGTTGGGGTCTGGTCTGGTATCCTAACAAATCTTCTCGGACCTAGAGACTGTAGGGGCAACTCTATCATTGGTAAATAGGAATGCAATAGAGTTATGATGGATACAGGCAAGGGCGGCACCTTGGTGCAAGAGGTTAGCACTGCTGCCTCACAGCTCCACGGACCCAGGTTCGATCCCGGCCCCGGGTCACGGTCCGTGTGGAGTTTGCACATTTTCCTCGTTGCTGCTTGGGTTTCACCCCCACAACCCAAAGATGTGCAGGGTAGGTAATAATAATAATCACTTATTGTCACAAGTAGGCTTCAATTAAGTTACTGTGAAAAACCACATTCCAGCGCCTGTTCGGGGAGGCCGGTACGGGAATTGAACCTGCGCTGCTGGCCTTGTTCTGCATTACGAGCCAGCTGTTTAGCCCACTGTGCTAAACCAGACCCTATGGCCACGCTAAATTGCCCCTTAATTGGATTTGTTTTTTAAAAACTACATCCTGGCCTTTGACCCCCTTTCTCTTCTTGTATTAAATTCCACAATAAAGCACTCAAAAGCAATCCTCATATTTTCCAACTACACTTTGAAAGAATGTTAAAAGCATCCTGATTGGTAGAAATCTTATTGGCTTTTAACACCTACTTTTATTGGGCAGATTTAATGCGAGCAGAAGGCTCCAAACTAATGTCTTCATGTATTTTCCACTTATGAAAAAAGAAAATCCCTTATTGTCACGAGTAGGCTTCAATTAAGTTACTGTGAAAAGCCCCTAGGCGCCACATTCCGGCGCCTGTCCGGGGAGGCTGTTACGGGAATTGAACCGTGCTGCTGGCTTGCCTTGGTCTGCTTTCAAAGCCAGCGATTTAGCCCAGTGAGCTAAACAGCCCCTGTCCAAGAGGAAACCATGCCAGAGGAAACCCATTGCGTGATTTCACATGATATGTATTAAAAGTAAGCAGAGTGAGTGCTCAGGAACTCATGATTACCCAGAGCTCAATCATCCACTTCCCCTTGGCATTTAATGCAGAGAATGGATAGAATTGTTACCCTGAGACAAAAGAAACCTAACACACAACCATCATGACTGAGATTGTAGAGAGTAATGGCTGGCAATGGTCACAGGGATGCATACCTAGAGGTTGACATTGATACTTGTCATCCCTAAATTTATGGCTGTTTCTGGTACAAAATAAAATTTAATCTATTTATGTTATAACCTGCCTGCTTACCACTGGCTGGGGACTAACCGCAATCCCACAATCCTTTGGGGGTATGAGCTTCCCCAATGAGTGGGGGGGGGGGGGGAGAAATCATTAGCAGATTCCCTGCATAAATAAAGTTGACCAGTTTGGAACCGGCTAGAGAGGAGTGAGCAGCAAGGGAGTTACTGCCGCGGCTGCGCTGTGGCTGCGGTGGCGAATATATATATGTTATTGTAAATAAATGTTATTTCTTTCTATCCTTCAACTTGTGCTGGATTCTTTGTGGCCCTCACAAAACTTTAGTTGACAAAAAAAACCATCAATTACTTTCAGAAGTTGTTTCGACTCTGGGACATGGAAATCAACCAGGTAGGACAGTAGGTACATTCAGGCTATCAGTGAATAAGGTCCAAACATATAGAGCAATCAAGGAAATTTGAAATGATCTACGTCACTGAACAACACATTAATCACACAACATAAGGCAATGTGACTAAGCGAAAAACATTCCAAATGCCATCACTTCCCTTCCTGATTCAAAAACTTTTAGACAAGATATGGGAGTAAAAACAAAACCTATTCTTCCTGTAATGTCCTGAAAACTACATAGACTACGTGCAAGACCCATGAAGATTTTGATTGACATTAAGTCATTCCAGAATTACTGCCATAATCAGCATTTATAAA
This sequence comes from Scyliorhinus canicula, assembly GCF_902713615.1. NCBI lineage: Eukaryota > Metazoa > Chordata > Chondrichthyes > Carcharhiniformes > Scyliorhinidae > Scyliorhinus > Scyliorhinus canicula. The sequence goes on along the minus strand of NC_052157.1, from coordinate 150,125,521 downwards.
GGGCCTTTAAATGTAGTGAGATTTCTCTGCGTAAGCAGATGCAGCTCTTGCAGAACAGCCAACCCAGCCCAACGGCACTATTGCAAAAATATTAGAAGCAAATCTCTGTGCATGGGTGTTCCTTTTTTAAATCGGCAAGCTATCAAGTTATGCAACGATAGATTCCCAGCTCTTGAACTTTTATTACACAATTTGAGTTTACCAGTCGCATACATTTGAGCAAATATTTTCTTTCTTTGTCAGAAAGGAAAGTGTTCGTCATAGTATTTGGGTGCTATATCTTCAGAGATCACGAGGTGATAATAGGAGATAATTAGTAAGAAATCTTGTATTTAAGAAAACCGCATATTAATTTGTTTGACGGAGACGTATTTGTAACTGTGGTTTGCTTCTGATGTTGATGGAGAAATGTGATTCTTTCTGTCTCGCTGCTCCTGGCAATTTACTAGGTGCCCTTTTTTAGACGCACTTCCAGCGAATAGTGCCACAAGAACCTTTGAGCTGAAGGGTGCAGGACAAGGACTAAGTAACATCATATGTCATTAGATGCCTCACTTAGCATGTTCTGGTTCATTCACTATTTCAGCTGCACCTCTATTCCACAATTTGTGGGGAAAAGAGCTTCTCAGGTACTTTTATCTTACATCGCCATTGAATGCAGATTGTTTCCGTGCTGTTGCAAGCATTCACTGAACATATATGACTTGACTACCATTCAGTCAACAATCCCCTCTGCTGATGCCCCTGATGAACAGGATCTACTGTTTTTCCCTGTGTTGATACCTATTTTCACCTGAAATATGAATTTCCACAGGTTCAGCTCAGTCGCTGTAATAAGTCCACGGAGGCCAAAGTCCCTTCACCAGAATTCCTTTTATTTACAAAACCAACAGCCGAACAACCAGATGCATTCAGCTTGCTGTCTACACCGGGAGTGAAGAGGATCTGACACTCCCTGTTATATACACAGAAAGGGGTTCCCTGATTGGGCCACTAATCAGGGAACTCGTATTCTAATTGGCCAATCTCAAAAGCCTGGCCTGTGGTAGTCACCACTGGTTGTATAATACGTATATTAGAGGTAATACGGTAAGGCTCCTGTACTACAGGTACGGGGGTAGATCCCTGCCTGCTGGCTCCGCCCAGTAGGCGGAGTATAAATGTGTGTGCTCACCGAGCTGCAGCCATTTCGGTAGCAGCTGCAGGAGGCAACACATCTCTGCTTAATAAAGCCTCGATTACCCTCTACTCACGTCTCGTCGCAGTTGATAGTGCATCATGGCCCAAGTCATTACAGTTGCAATCCTTGTAGCCCACTGAATAATAATAATAATATTTTTATTGTCACAAGTAGGCTTACATTAACGCTGCAATGACGTTACTGTGAAAAGCCCCTAGTCGCCACATTCTGCCGCCTGTTCGGGTACACGGAGGAAGAATGGCGTGAAATTTGCAACATGAATTTGTCACTGTGAGCGTGGGCTATCCTGTCCAGGCATGTGTAGAAGTATCTGCTATCTAATGCCTGACTAACTTCAAACAGACCTGCAGGACAACAGCTGCAAAAATAAGATCTGGAGAGCGGATGCTAATTTGGTTTCATTTTCCCTGGACTCAAACGTCAATGTAGAAGTTTCATTAGTAGTAGGTCCTCTTTAAACGTTGTTCATTTTACATTAGTATCCTCCAGTTCTGCGCATACCAGCCAAGTTAAATAATTGCGCTACATTTACACGATGTATTTCTTTCACTGGCAGAAAGTAGTAGAACAGGTGGTCACGTGGATGGTGTGGGTACAAAAGGGGCCATGTGTCGGGGGCGCAGGAGTTCTCTGGGAACGCGGGCAGACACTCAGTGTGTAAGAGTTGTTCAGTTGCCGACAATAAATATCGATTATTGTTAGACCTGGAAAGCCAGTTATTGGAACCCAATACTTCTACACGCTGTTAAGAGTTGGCAGGATGGCAAAAGGACTTTGCCGCATTGACCCGTTTGTGTTTGTCGAAAACGTCACAGCCAACTGGATGAAATTCGAAAACGAGTGGCTTATGTACTGTGGTGCTGACCTATCGGGCAAATCAAAGAAGGTATGGGCGTACACTCTCCTAAATGTAGTGGGTTCAGAGGCAGTTGAGAAAATCTAGGTCTTTGTTTTTCAAACGGAGGAAGAGAAGGAGGATCCAGAGGTATTACTGAAAATGTTTGAGCACATATGCATGCCAGTAAAGAACATTATATCGGATATACACACATTCGTTACTATCAAACACATCAGTTACTCTAAAATTCAGTTGCTGTGACTCTAAAAATTCTATTGAAGAAATGCACGTTTAGCATCCTCACCAGTGAGTTGGTGAGAGATTGCATTGTGCGTGGGGTCTATAGTGATGCTGTCCGCAAGCAGCTTCTTTGTGAGAAAGGTTTAATGCTGGAGTCTGCCATCAGCATCTGTATACTGAATGAATAGTCAGAAAGAAGCAGCAAATAGTTAAGGTGGTACAGGGCACACCCTGCTCCAACTGTAGAATTACATGTTCGACATTTGGCAAACGTGACAAGTGTGGCACATTGAGCTATTGCGCTAAATTCTGTAGATCCAAGCCTGCCCATGCCACCGACCACACCACAGCTGGTCAGTTCTCCAGCTTTTGGAGCATGCACAGGCTAAATGAACTGGAGTTCAATCAGACTAACCAAGGTCCACAGCCTCCAAAAGCACTTTACTGTGAGAGCATCAACACCGTTACGGAGAAGGGAGAGGTTTTTAACCGCATTAAACAATGCTTGCAGCACGGCAAAACTAAAAGTAAAGCTTGACGCAGGAGCCAAGTGCAATGTCCTGCCCAGTCAGTCATTGTGGGAAATTGATCCCTATGCTGCACCAGATCCCAACACTCAGGTGGGCCTCATGGCAAATGACGGACAAACGACCCACGTGGAAGGTGTGGTCACTGTTCATTGTACACGGGGCAGTTTTCAGTTTCATGTCGTTGGCTAAATCGTGAAGCTACTTTTGGTCTTCAGGACAGCAAAAAACTGAGGTAAATCCACCTTGTCCCAGATGTACACAATCTGCAGCACCCGGTTCCAGAAATGATAGAATATAAAGACCTATTCAGCTGCGACACAATTGGGAAGCTACCTGTAATATGTAGAATCATAGAATTCCTACAGTATAGAAAGAAGCCTTTCAGCCTACAAAATCTGTACCCATCCTCCGAAATAGCACTCTAACCTAAGGCCCTCTGCCCCGTCTTATCCCCATAAGCCCGTAACCCCAGCCTAACCTTTGGATACTAAGGGGTAATTTAACATGGTCAATCCACCTAACCTGCACATCTCTGGACTGAGGGAGAAAATGGAAGCACCTGGAGGGAGCCTAATGGTATGCCTTACTGTAAAAGAAATCCGTAACTTTCCTTTTGCATTTATACGATGAGGACTGAGAGATGTCGCGTAGGTTTCCAGTCGATACCTGGAACGAGTCACTTGCTAAAACGTTCATGGCAGTGGTCACCTTTACAACTACTGGCAAGAGATTGGCCTCCCAGTCTACACAGTGTTGGATTCTCCCAAAGAATGTGGTCAATGTGAGCCACCACATCCCTTGACGGAAAGCAACGTTTGATGAGAAGACAGGTGCCAGAAGCAACCATCTGAAACAAAGACCCCCTCTCTTCCCCTCTGTGTTTGTTTGTATTGTGTGTGTAGAGGGTGGGGGCAAGTTAAAGTGGGCAATTAAGAATTAGATAATAGTTAACCTGTTGTATTGGCTGCGTTTTTCATTATAGTTATTGTAATGAACTCCAATTGGCTTTATTGGTTGGCCAATTGGAGTATCAGCTCCCTCAATGATAGCTCATTGAGGGGGCCCATATAATCACCTGTGTAGGCTTTGTGAGCAGTCTTAAGTTGACTGGACTGCTAGCAGCACTGTTTGTAGCTGCTCCTGTAATATCGTTATTGTAAATAAATATTGGTGTGGTGACGGAACCCCTGCCTCCCGTGGATTACTACAGTTATCGTTATAAATAAAAAGTAATTGTGTTTAAATTTACAAACCTGGTAACTGTAGTTATTGGGCAGGTAAGCGCCAAAGGCTTCAGACATTTTTCTAAGAATTATTGGTAAATTCAACTGTGATATGACTCCGGGTCAGCGTGGGGGGGGGGGGGGGGGGGGGGGGTTGGAATTGACCACACCCTAGCCCCAGGTGTTGTAACGACATGTCCTGCAGCTGTGATAGTTTGGTCCTTCTTCCCTTTTAGATTCTCCTATGATGGATATATGGTCAATTGGAAGTTACATGTTGCGTCAAGCTCTAATGTCTTCTTGTAAGAAAACCCACTGTGAGTTAGGATGGCCACGTTGAAGTTGACTCTTTATTTCTCAGCTAAGTCTTCATCTCCATGAGTGTAATCCTAAATGAAGTTGCCATAGTCCGGTTCAGGGGTTCAGTAGTGGATTCCAACCACACACCAATGGACCCTGCATCATTCCATTGGACTAACAACATGGTGGTGCTGCACATGTACTTCAGACCAACTTACAACCACCCCTTGTCATCTTGGAAGTCCCCCCAATCTTCCTCAAATCCATGATGCACAGATTAATTTCCCTCCATTCACTCTTCAGCCTCCCCATTTAATCCTGGAGCCGATGGTTATCAGGGCCGATGACCCTCCGGTGGCGGCTATGAGGTGAACAGTTGCACATAAGATGGCTCCCACTTAGGGATTCGATTTTTGGCTCGTTTTACCCGTTTAAGGGGTGTTTTTTGGGAAGAAAGGTAGTGTAGTTTGAGAGTTTTAGTTCCCCCTCCGGCGTGTGATGTCGAGAGATTATAATAGAAGGAACACGTTGAATAAGGGGGTCCTTGTGTTACTTGGAAGGCCCTCCTGTCGCAGGAGGGGGAAAATGGTGGAGGCCCCTTGTGTTGTCAATGCTCTTTCAGTGGACAACTGAGAGGCTGGTGGAATTCCTAATGGAGGAGATTAAGAAACAGAGACAATGGTCTCTGATGACCTGGCAAAGGCGATTGAGATGTGACGGCAGCCATTCGTGTAAGTTTGCACAGGGTGGAAGAACGACTGGAGGTACAGGGCTCAATGATTTGGAAGGTGGAGGAGACGGTCACGGAGCATAGTGATCGGATTGCCTCATCGGAAGCAGAGGTGGCCTTGTTGGTGGTGGGGCAGAAGATATTGAAGGCCAAGACCGTTGACCTGGAGAATCACTCCGTACGCCAGGATTTGAGGATCGTTGGACTGCCGGAGAGCATAGAAGGTACAGAGTGCCATGGATTATGTGGCAAAGATGTTTGGGAAGCTGGTGGGGGAGGAGGTCTTCGTGAACCCTCCCGAAGTAGACCAGGCCCACGTTGAGACACAAACCCGGGTGTGGGGAACCACCGCGGGCAATTAGATACTTAGGTAAGGAAAGGATCCTGAGGTGGGCGAAGGACACTGGGGAATGTAGATGGGAGGGCCATCCATCAGAATTTATCAGGATGTTGGGGCAAAAAGGCATGCAGGGTTTAACAAAGCCTAGGTGGCTCTTCACAAGACCAAAAGTGGGTCATGTTCAGAGACAGGGACTAATATTTCGAAACGCTGGAGGAGGTGAATGATTTCATAAAGAAGCATGGACTAGGTGAGAATTAAAAGAAGTTGTTGGTCACGCTGGAGTTTGGTTTTTAAATGTTTTTTTGCTATTTCTTTTGCCTGGATTTTGGTTCTTTTTTTTACTGTATTGTTGGAAATGTTTGGGGAGGGAGATTGGATGTGGGTATATGTTTTTCTTTCCTAGAATGTTTGATATTAAAGCTGGGTTTGGGTAGAGGGTATGCTTGCCGATCCATTGAGAGTATAACTTTGATTTTTCCTCAGCTAGCAGTTATTCTAGTTAACAGGAGTGAAGAGTGGGGAAGAGAGCTGGGGGAGGGGGCGGGGGGGGGGGGGGGGGGGGGGTTTGTTTCTTTTGTTAAGGTAATAAGGCTGGTTGGGTTTTCTTTGTCTGGTGGGGGAGGTGGTGGTGGCAGATTGCTGATAAAAAGGTTTCTTTGTTTATGTACTGATTCGAGGAGTGTGATGGTGGCCACCTTGGGTGGGTCAGGAGGCGGTGAAAGTTGGGGCCCTGTCGGATCTCCTTGCGGGTGGGATATGGCTGGGCATAGGGGGCATCCAGAGACCACCAATCAGGCTGGTTACATGGAACATGAGGAGGGTAAATGGGCCAGTTAAAAGGCCCCGGGTGTTTGCCCAAATAAAGAGTACCAAAGTGGATGTGGTTTTCTTGCAGGAAACACATCAGAGAGTTTGGGATCTGAGATACCCTCAATCACGACACAGGAGAGAAGATAGATGATTCAAAGGCTTTAATCATCTGAGAACTGTACAGCAGCCGCGAAGTGTGCTCATCACATGTTGCCTGAGTGAGCCTTATCTTATATACCGTTTCCTGGGGGCGGAGCCAGAGGTGGAGTCCCCCAGGGTTCCAAGCCCGGTCTTAAAGGGCCAATGCATTAAAGGTAAGGTACCATTATATCAGCTACTGATAACATTCATCACAGGATCAGAGGAGGCTACGGAAAGGGTGGGTGGGGCAAATGTTCCACTCGACCTTTGATGTGAGGACGGAAAGACCGGGGGGGGGGGGGGGGGGGGGGGGGGGGTAAGGGGGGGCTGGCGGGGTACTGATCAATAGGAAGGTGACCTTTTCGGTGACTGATATTTTGGGGGACTCAAGGAGGAGATATGTGATAGTGTTGGCGGTGCTCAGGTCGTCTATGATACAGTTTAAAGTGGTGCATAGAGTGCACTTGACCAGGACATGCATGAGTGGGTTCTTCCCAGGTGCAGAGGGTCAATGTGAGTGATGTTCGCGAGGCCGGCGAACCACTCACATTCGATTTGGTCTTTCCCTAAGCTGGTTAAGTTCTGGGTTTCATTCTTCAAAACAATGTTGGAGATTTTGGGAGTTAGAGTGGAGCCGTGCCCAATGGTGGCAATCTTTGGAGTGGCCGACTTGCCAGGGCGGCAGGAAGGGAAGAATGCTGATGCCTTGGCCTTTGTCACTCTAGTCTGGAGGGGAGTCTTGCTCGGATGGAAGGTACCAACACCACCTAAGGGTTATTCTGGGTTAGATGAGGCTGGGGGTGTGGGGATATTTTTAGAAACAATTGTATAAATTTGTTTGAGTATTCTGTATGATATAATTGAAAATTTTTCTTAATACAAATATAGTTTTTCATGTCAACATGCCAGTCCTTCTCCTTGAACCGGTAACTCTGGATGTCCCCATTCCTTGTGTGGACTTTACCCCTCCCCATTTCGAGGCCATATTCACCGTGCCTTACAGAGACCTCCCCCCTACACACCATACAATCTTCAGGTGCCCTCCCGTTGTATTGCCAGTTCCCCATTTACAGGCTGCAGATGCCTCCCCTGATAGTGATTACACCATCTACAGCCTAGTACTGAGCCTCCCACCACCAGTGCGAAGTACTGACCAACCCCTGCACACTATGCAGTGCACAAACCCCCATTTCACAGAGAGGTGTTCCCCCTCACTGGACTAAGCCCAGGGCTTGCTTAGCCCTCAGCATGGTATGCGATGCCCAGGACTGGCTTTAATTTCTAACCCTCACCATATCCCGGGTCTGACTCAATTTTGGACCCCAGCCATCAGCCAACAATCTCGGGAATACATTACCGATTAGCACTTATTCCACTCCTCCCCACACCCTAGCCTGCATGCATCCCACCTATGTTGGGCTCCATGTACCATCCGTCTCCAGTTATTCCTGTGGCTGCTATCCCCTCCCACCGTTTCTTGTTCTTCCCAAACCACAGATATCCTCCTCCCACACGACATCACTTTCTCCAACACTTGTCTGATCTTGGATGACATACTGCAGCTCTGCCTGTGAACGCCAATGACTTCTCACCTGAGATACCACAACCCTGCCTGTGAACACCAGACTTCTCATCTGAGACATCACAACCCTGCCTGCGAACGGCAACGGCTTCTCACCTATGACAGCAGCAGTGCTGAGGAGTCAGGTGCAGCAGCGTGGGGTGGGAGAAGTGCTGCTGCAGGTAGGCTCAAAGTCGCGGGTGATGTGAAGGTGGGTAGGTGCACCCCACTTATATCCCGTCATGAATCAGGTGCACTCCACTTATATCCCGTCATGAATCAGCCTGTTTTAATTACTCGCTGGGAAGGCACTTAATTCCGAGGGAGAAGGTGATTCCAGCGAATTGTGGTTTTAATGAGTATTTGTGACGTGGTAATGTCAAATGGAGTTCCCGATATCAATCATATCGAGCAACTATTCGGCTGCCATGAAGGTCCTGAGGGGAAAATTCAAAACTATTTTCCTGCCAATGGGAATTTGAGTTTTGGCCTCACACCTAGTTCTGTACACCTGCCCACCACAATCTCCCCTCCTGGCGGAACCAGAAAATTCCACTCCATATTTCTCCCTTATTAAAACGGCAAAACCCATCAAGCACCTGGCTTGCTTCTACTCTTCTGAGAGATCTGTATATCTAAGACTTGCAGCATAATCTATGAAAGGATTGCATTACTTTAGGCCTTTTGGTTTATGTCTTGGGGTTGGTTTAGCACAGTGGGCTAAATAGCTGGCCAACAATGCCAGCAGCGCAGGTTCAATTCCCGTACCCGCCTCCCTGAACAGGTGCCAGAATGTGGCGACTAGCGGCTTTACACAGTAACTTCATTGAAGCCTACTTGTGACAATAAGCTATTATTATTATTATGTTGCAGCATGATTCAAGGAAATTGGAATTTTTGAATACCGCTTAACCGAGTTTTAACTACTTGCCCAGTAACTAGGACAGATGTGTAAGCTGAAGCTGGAAAAAACTTGCATTTATATAGTGCCTTTCATGATTTCAAGATGCTTCAAAGCACTTTACCTAAAGCCAATGACATTTGTGGGAATCCCTGGTTGTAGTAAAAAGAAACGTTAGGGCTCATTTACTGCAATTGTTTTGTTAAATGTGGCATTGCTCCAAAATAATACACAACAGCATAATTAAAATAAAAAACAAGTGGAAACAATTGTTATGCTCAACACATTTTAAAATATTCATTGATGTGCTGGCTGGTGAGGACAGCAATGTGATCTGAGTTTGAACGAAATTTTAGTATTGTTTAATGGGCACTAACCTTATTGTTGCTATTTTGTTTTCTTTGCAATCTCCACCAGTAAGAGCAAAACAAAGAGAGGTATTAGGAATTCACTGTACAGACACAAATGAGCAGCAAAACCAAAAGTAAAAGACTGTATCAGCTTCCTGAGGCAAATTGGCATGAGATCTTCAATCACACCAAATAGGTTTCCTGGATTGACTTCAAACCTGGAGCTATGCCAAACCATAAGAAACACATTTATAGTCTGCAATCAGTCTGCAAAATCTACAATTTCTTCAACAAAATGCGCAACAGCGTTTAAAAAGAAAGTGGAAACAACTGCTGGGGTCAAAATATTTAGGCGCAAAATTTTATAAAAGATAAATTTGGAAATATTTCTATACATTGAAACATCCACACAAACTACAAAGATAAATGATATCAGCAATCTCCCTTCCAAGGTACAATCCCACAATGGAGCAAGCTGCCAAAGGAATTAATCCCAACCCCACCACTTGAAGCCTTCAAGACCCATCTTTAGTTTATTTCCATTTAAAATTGTTCATTATCAGGACAACAATTTCAGCAGTTTACGCCTGGTATAGCCAGCACTACTCATCAAAATGTTGGAGGAATACCGATATGCAGAAGGAAAGGGTGAAGATGGGGGTTTCCACTGTACTTAATCTATTTTTAAAAAAATATCTTTATTGGTATTTTCAGTTTATACACAGTAACATGTCTGCATGGGTTTCCTCTGGTTTCCTCCCACGGTCCGGGCAGGTGCAGGGTTGGGTGGATTGGCCATGCTAAATTGTCCCTTAGTGTTCAAAAGGTTGGGTCGGGTTCCTGGGTTGTGGGGATGGGGTAGTGGCGTGGGCTTGGATGGGGTGCTCTTTCCAAGGGCTGGTGCAGACTTGATGGGCCGAATGGCCTCTTTCTGCACTGTAAATTCTATGAATAAAATTCTATAAAACATATGTTTAATATTTACAGTATGTGTGGTCACTTGATCTATTTAACAGATAATCATATTAGACATAGATCCCCTGACATACAAAATTTGCATCCCAGCAATTTTCTTTTGTCAGTTTTCTTTGCGCTTTCCAGAAACACATAGCTGTGCCAGTAGTCTCCATCTGGACACTTGCATGTTTGTGGAAGATGTTTTTAAATTTGCAGGCATGGGGAATGTGCACACGAGGCAAGCAGAAGCAAATCAAATGTTTTTTTCCCTTTTTTATAAATTTAGAGTACCCAATTAATTCTTTCCAATTAAGGGGCAATTTACGTAGCCAATCCACCTACACTTCACATCTTTGGGTTGAGGGGGCGAAACCCACGCAAACACAGGGAGAATGTGCAAACTCCACACAGACAGTGAACCAGAGCCGGGATCAAACCTGGGACCTCGGCGCCATGAGGAAGCAGGGCTAATCCATTGCGCCACCGTGCTGCCCGGCAAATCGAATGTGAACTTGTGGTGTATAGTAACATGTTTGTTTTATTTAAAGATCAAATTCATGGCGTTGGAACACAAGCACTGTTCTGCATAAATTGGGAGAAACTAATAAAGAGGAGAAAGATCCGGATCACAGAACTTGATTCACTGAGATGACTTTGGTTTCGCTTAGATTTCTAAATTTCAATGTGTTTGTTTAATCTAAAATGGCTATTCCAGTCTAGCAGGCATTCCATGGAATTGCTCACTAAGTTGGCACATAGAGGTTTTTTATAAACTGTATTATTGCTCATTGAGCACAATATACTGTGTTGCTGCCATCATACAGCTGACAATTCCATTTAATACCACAAGACACAATTGCCACCAATCAGCAAAATCTGAGATCAGCTAGTTAATTGCTGGAAGTATTTTGCTGGTTGGCAGCTGTTTGTAAATCCTGCATCATTTCAAAGGGCAGAAAGAAACATGACTGGCTTTTAAAAAAAACCACAACACAGATCTGCTAATTTCATAATCAGCAGCATCCAAAATGCAAAACAAAAGCTAATTATGTAACGTCTCAGTGTTACAGTGCAGAAGAAGGCCATTCGACCATCGAGTCTGCACCGGCCCTTGGAAAGAGCACCCTACTTAAACCCATGCCTCCACCCTATTCCTGTAACCCAATAACCCCACCTAACCTTTTTTGTGGACACTAAGGGGAATTTATCATGGCCAATCCACTCAACCTGCACATCTTTGGACTGTGGGAAGAAACCGGAGCACCCGGAGGAAACCCACGCACACACTGGGAGGATGTGCAGACTCCGCATAGATCATAGAATTTACAGTACAGGAGGCCATTGGGCCCATCGAGTCTACACCGGCCCTTACAAAGAGCACCCTACTCAAGCCCACGTATCTACCCGATCCCTGTAACCCCTGTGGTGATCACAAGTTAACCAGATGCAACACAACTGAGCAACCACTAGAGGGAGCACGGGAGAGCCATATAAATAGATCAGGACAGGAAGTGAGGACACACTTCACGGAGGGCAGAACTTGGAGCAACACATATACACAAGACACACTTCACAGCAGGCGGGCTGGTAAGCAGGACACACACAGCAAGCAAAGCTGGTAGTTAGCACTGGAAGGTCGTTCTAGGTCGAGCTCTGGAAACTGAACGAACTCACAATAAAGCATCTTCTCCACACTTGAGACTACGAGCTTTATTAAGACACGAGTAGCAACACATGGTACCTAGGAGTGATTTCAGACGCTTATGACAGGACAACTCAGCTGCAGATACAGAAAACAAAAAAACAAAAATGGCATGGAAATCTCAACCAAGAATGGCATGGAGATCTCCTGCTGGACATTCGACTTGGGAAGACATTGCTGATGAGAGGATGTGCCTTGGATTCCCACTTCACCTGGACACGACTGGAAAAGTAAGAAGTGTCTGGGAAAGGTTTAAACAAATGTTCGATTTCGCTATCATAGCATATGATGCAGCAGCAGCCTCAGACGAAATTAAAATAGCAATTCTCATCGAAGGAAATGAAGCTTGGAAAGTTTATAATGGATTTAAATACTCAAAAGGTGAAGACAGAAACAGCTTACAAACGGTACTAAACAAATTTGAAGAGTACTGTGAGAAATTTGAACAGCAAGACATGCTCAGAGTCCAAACTGCACAGAGACTGAGTGATGCAAAACTTAAAAAATCACCAAAAGAGCAAGAAATCGCGAATGAAAAGTACAGATCAAAAAGAAGAAATAAAAAGAATTTCTCACAAAGCCAAAACGCTGAAACCCTGTCCAAATCAGGAAGAGAAGATCACTTACGAATTTTGCAGTCCTGGTGGGACAGTAAAATCGCTGAAATCCGCGAAAAACGGCAAAAAATGGCGTCGGAGCACATTTTGCAGTCTCCGGTAAGCAAAGAACTACAAATCGCGTCTGCGCATGCGCCGGAACCGGAAGCCGCGCATGCGCAGTTTGAAAAAGATCGCAGCGCCGATTGTTATGCGCATGCGCAAGCCGCGCATGCGCAGTCAAAAAAAGTCGTCGTCGCGGATCGTCATGCGCATGTGCAAGCCGCGCATGTGCAATGGGAACGAAACCGCACAGTGAAGGACGAAAGCCGATTTGCGCATGCGCAAGTCATGCCAACGCGTGACGTCATGACGTCTGAGCATCCCGACCACGCCCACTTAAAAGGGAAATGCCCGAAAATTGAAAATAAGACACTTAAAGTGGTAAACACAAATTTTCTTGCCTCAGAACACAGAAAAACGCCTGAACTTACACCAACAGTTAAAAACAACTTGCACAACACCCTGAAAAAAGCAGTCTGCACCACCCAAAGTGAAGAGAACAAAAAGAATTCCGAAACAACAAAAGATGATTTGTTTTTCGAAGAATACTACTCAGACATGGAGGAGTTATTTGGACATGCTGATCACAGCATCAGCGACACCGTTGCAAAGCTCAACACGACTCTACTCATGGTAGATGAATCCAACACCATGAGGCCATGGCAGCTCGTCGATACATTGGATGACAGCAATACCCAAGACGAAGACGACGCCACACAGAGAGCACAGGAAGACTCCACAGAGCGAGCGATGACAGGCTCCACAGTGCGAGTAATGAAAGACTCCAAAAGGGATGCAAGCAAACACTCCCTGGCGAACACCATGCATGAACAAGACCATGCAGGTAAACCCGCAGTATCTGAGCGACCACAAGCAGACTATGAAAGTCTAACAAGCTCACATGAACAAGAAGAAGACAATGCACCTCTACCCACTGCATGCGAGAACAGTAACAAGGTGATCGCACTCGACGTACAGGATCACAGCGAGACTGACAGTTCTCAGCTTGTCTGTACAGAAGCACAGAGTCGGGCCACCCAACAGTCCAGAGAGACGATGCCGAAAGAAGCCATGCAGATTCTGACTCCAGAAGAGGAGCACCTGGAGTCCAGAGACACCAAACAAAAAGAAACCATGCAGATTTTGACTCCAGAAGAGGAGCACCTGGAGTCCAGTGAGATAACATCAACAGAAATCATGAAGATTTTAACTCCAGAAGAGGAGCGCCGAGAGTCCACAGACACCACGTCAATTGTAATCATGGAGGTATTGACTCCAGAAGAGGAGCGGCAAGAGTCCACAGACACCGCGTCAAATGTAATCGAGAAGACTTTGACTCCGGAAGAGGAGCACCAAGAAAGCACAGATGCGGAATCCAATTCTCCACAACTGATTGATGTCACCTGCACCGATGCAACATCAGATCATTCGCACCACTCTCGAGACGAAATGCTCAATGACTCAAATTAACCACTCGGGACACTCATAGAGTATAACAAAAAAAACAAAAGTCAAAAGAAACACGGCAAGAACAGAAACAACATGAAGCGTGACAAGACCAACAACAATAGCAAGAAGCACAGCAGAAACGAGAACGACAACAGCAAGAACAAAAGCAACATGAAGCGCGACAAGACAAACACCAAAGTCAGGCACCAAGACAGCGACAACGACAGAAACAAAACAACAACAAGAACGGCAACGAAAACAACAAAGTCAGGAACAAAGATAGCGACAACACCAAAGACAGAAACGACAAAAACAGCAACAAGTACGGCAACGAAAACAACAAAAACAGGAACGACAGAAACAACAGCAATGAAACAACGACTTGTACAAAATGGCACTACTTGGCACATGACGGACAATGCCACAGCGCATGGCAAAACGATGACAAGACTACAAACATGTCATGGGATGACGACGAATCGCATAAACACACGTCTGCTCCAGAACGAGCAAGCACACCAGCATCCAAGGCGGATGAGACAATAAATCAACACCACAAGCACAGAAAAAAGGCCATGCCAGTCAACATCAGTGAGGTGACCATGCAAACACCTCGGGATGATGCATTGGGTACTTAAAATAACAAGGAACACCAACAACATTCACAGCGGACTTGCAATATCAATATCACCACGTCATCAACAACAACAAAAAAAAAGAAAAAAAAGCTCTGAACAAATTCATCAAGTTTGGACTCATAAATGTTTTATTGAGATTGGACATATAACTACATTGGCTTTGTACAGTATGCAATAGCACCATCACCTGTATAGATACGCATATCATAAGTAACTGTTTTCTATAATTTTTCTTTAATGATGTACAGAAACTATGTAAAGCGAAAAAGGGGGATGGGGTGATCGTAGATTTACTAGATACAAAACAACTGAGCAAACACCAGAGGGAGAGCTACAAATACACCGGGACAGGATGTACAATTTTCTTTAACGATGTACAGAAAATATGTTAAGAGAAAAAGGGGGATGTGGTGATCACAAGTTAACCAGATGCAACACAACTGAGCAACCACTAGAGGGAGCACGGGAGAGCCATATAAATAGATCAGGACAGGAAGTGAGGACACACTTCACGGAGGGCAGAACTTGGAGCAACACATATACACAAGACACACTTCACAGCAGGCGGGCTGGTAAGCAGGACACACACAGCAAGCAAAGCTGGTAGTTAGCACTGGAAGGTCGTTCTAGGTCGAGCTCTGGAAACTGAACGAACTCACAATAAAGCATCTTCTCCACACTTGAGACTACGAGCTTTATTAAGACACGAGTAGCAACACAACCCCCATTTAACCTTTTTGGGCACTAAGGGCAATTTAGCATGGCCAATCCACCTAACCCTCACATCTTTGGACTGTGGGAGGAAACCGGAGCACCCGGAGGAAATCCATGCAGACACGTGGAGAGCGTGCAAACTCTGCACAGTGACCCACTAGGAATCGAACCTGGGACCCTGGAGCTGTGCTAATCACTATGCTACAGTGCTGCCCACTTATTTTTTTACTGTTATTCTGAGAGTATGTTTGAACAGAGAGGGAGAGGAGGATGTTACAATAATGCTTCTTTAAGATGGCACTGAGCTTGGCAAGATATTGGGAGATCAGATGAAAGCCAGGTAAGTGTGTGCCTTCAAAAAACGAACTAACTGATCAACAAAATGTCGAGATAACCCTGAATTGAATGGAAAGGCAAGGCCTTGATACAGCAGCAACGAGACTTATGAGAGTGGAAGAAATTAGGAGCTTTTATTTCAAAAGCCTGAAGATTGTAAAACAAAAATTGGAGTGGTAAGAAGATTAGATTATGGAAAAGAATGAGTGGAGTTCAAGCTGAAATTGCGATTTGGGGTGAACCTCAGCGGCACAGTGGTTAGCACTGCTGCCTCGCAGCTCCAGGGTCCCGGGTTCAATTCCGGCCTCGGATGACTGACTGTGTGGAGTTTGCACTTTCTCCCCATATCTCAGTGGGTTTCCTCCGGGTGCTCTGGTTTCCTCCCGCAGTCTAAAGATGTGCAGGTTAGGTGGATTGGCCATGATAAATTGCCCCTTAGTGTCCGAAAGGTTAGGTTGGGTTACGGGGATAGGGTGGAGGCGTGGGCTTAAAGTCGGGTGCTCTTTCCAAGGGCCGGTGCATAGTCGATGGGCCAAACGACCTCCTTCTGCACTGTAGATTCTATGAATCAAAAGGGAAGGAAGAGAAATTATGTCGGCAATCTGAGGCATGTTCATTTAAACCTGATTGGACCACAAAGCAGTAATTGTTGTTTCCCTCAGTGGTTTAAATGTAACACATGGAGAAATAGGATTACTTCATTGTGTGCTCTGAATTTCTTTCAAAATCAAAATTTGCATTCACAACTGAATTACATACTGAACCATGTTAAGACTGATATGCAGCATTGCCTTGCTGGGTTATCGCGAGAAGAGGTGGACAAATCTCAACCTCCCACTGGCAGATCTATCTTTCAAGGTCCAATGTTAGCCGATCGGTCATCAACTGCGATCTGAGGTACAGATGTTCCTGGCTCAGTGTCACATTAGCAACCATGTCACATATACAGGAGCAACCAGGTACATCTGACATGAGATGAGATGAGCCACACAGCTCACCAGAAAATGGATATGTGCATTGCCGCTATCCTTTTGAGCACAGTTTGAACATATGTCATAGATGAACAATTGCCCCACCAGTGGGAGGTGTGGAGCTATTGCAACTCTGCAACTGCAATCAAGTAGGCACTGAACTCTTGCAGATATGAACATTCATTTGTACACCCGGTATACAGCAGCCATCTAAAACACTGAAGGTTTCGTCAGCCATACAGACATACACTCCCAGTGCAGAAGGGTTTGTAACATGTGAGCCATCTTGAGGTTCTATATATACATATATCCAAGTTCAATGCTGCCTGCCAAACTTATTCAACACGAACAGCTTAATTTAGGGGCTGGTTTAGCTCACTGAGCTAAATTGCTGGCTTTTAAAGCAGGCCAGCAGCACGGTTCGATTCCCGTATCAGCCTCCCCGGACAGGCGCCGGAATTTGGCGACTAGGGGCTTTTCACAGTAACTTCATTGAAGCCAATAAGCGATTTTCATTTCATTTCATTTCAAAGTTAAAATACTATGGATGATGGAAATCATAAATAAAAGCAAAAAGTTGCCAGAAATACTCAGCAGATGTGTGGAGAGAGAAATAGGGCTAAGATATCAGGGACGTGGTTCTTACTCAGAACCGGGAAAAGTTAGAAACGTATTTGGTTTTGGGCAGGTGAAAGGGAAAGGGTGGAAAGAACAATAAAAGAGGTCTGTGATGGGTGGAGTGCAGGAGAGATTAAATTACAGATTTAATGTTGCAAGGCTCAAGGGAGTGGTAACGAAAACAACTATTTTCTCTGTCTCCATTTCTGGGAATAGGCTATCAACAAATAGTCACTAAGCCCATTACTTTATTACCTTGACTACACATCCACACACCCTACCTCCTGTAAGGATTATTCTATCCACCCAGTTTCTCCACCTTCGTTGCAACCGTTCGGACAATGCAACCTTCCATTCTAATGCTTTTGATGTCTTCCTTTCTCCCCACCCGAAAATGTGCCTCCACCATGGATGACGGGTCCTGGATTACGCCCGTTCTATTTCACGCACGTTTGCTCTCACCCTTCCCTTCCCTCCCAGAACCATGAGAGGGTTCCCTTTTCCCTCAGCTTCCACCCCCGTAGCTTCCATATTCAACACTTCATCCTCCACCATTTTTGCCACTTCCGGGGAAAGGTTTGTGAGATCCGGGGGAAGGTTTGTGATGTTGATGGGGTGTTAGAAGACATGTTTATAATGTTGACTCCAAGATTGATTTTTTTGGTGGTAAGTCGGGCAGTGCTGATGGTGAGGGTAGGTACGGAATTTGCAGGAATTGTGATCTCGGATCGCGCGTCGCAATGGCTGGATGTGAGGCTTGGTTCAGGACAGGTGCAGAGGCTGGGGTCGAGTTTGGATTCGGGATTTCTCGAAGACAAGGCATTTTGTGAGAAGGCAAGAGTGGCGATTAGGAATTATGTAGAACTTAAATCAGAATGGGGAGGTATCGGCGGCCGTGTTTTGGGAGGTATTGAAGGCGGGGTCCAAGGTGAGATAATTTTCTTTAAGGCTCATAGGCTAGCAGGAGTAGCACTGGGGGCTACTAGACAAGATAGTTGAGGTAGATAAGAAGATACTCGACGGCCCCCACAAAGGAACTGTTGGTGGAAAGGAAGAGGTTGCAGTAGCAGTTTTTAAAAGGTTGACAACGGGCAAGACGGTGGGGCAGCTGCGGAGGGTGAGGGTGGTGCAGCACGAGTATGGGGGACAAGGCGAGCCGTATGTTGATCCACCAGCTACGGTATCAGGCAGCGTTTAGGAATATTTTGCAGGTAACGGCGGAGAAGGGGAGTTGGTGTTGGAGCTGAAAAAGATAAATGAGGTGTTCGGGAGTTCTACGAGAAAGTGTATAAGGCGGAGCCGGTTGGAGAGATGGGGCATGTGGTACAGTTTCTGGATGGGTTGGAGCTCCCAGAGCTGGAGGAGGGGAAGAGGCAGGCATTGGATGAGCCGTTGAGGGAGGTGATGGAGTGTATTACGGGAATGCAGTCGGGGAAGGCCCAGGGGCCGGACGGCTTTCCGGCGGAGTTTTCTGAACAGTTTGCGACAGAGGTGGCCCCTCATCAGTTGGAGATGTTTAGTGAGGCAATGGAGAGGGATGAGTTGCCTGCAGGTTACCACAGGCGATCTCATTGATCCCGAGAAAGGGGAAGGACCCACTGGTGTGTAGGTCTTAGAGACCCATTTCTATGTTGAACAGGGACATGAAAGTATTGGCGAAGGTTGTGCAGGTTGGAGGGGTGCGTGCCAGAGGTGGTCTCTGAGGATGACACGGGCTTTGTGAAGGGTAGGCAGTTCCTCAGTAACCTTAGGAGGCTGTTGAATGTAGTTATGATTCCGTCAGGGGGCGGACACAGGAGATTATTGTATCCATGGATGTGAAGAAGGGCTTTGACTTGGTAGAGTGAAGGTTATTGTTTGAAACTCTAGGTAGGTTTGGGCGAAGTTTGTGACGTGGGTTTGTCTTTTGTATGTGTCCCCGGTGGTTAACGTGCGTACGAATGAGACGAGTACAAGGTATTTTGGGTTACATAGAGGCGGTCACCTGCTGTCACCGTTTTTATTTGCATTGGCAATTGAGCCCTTGGGGGTGCGCAACGTGGATGGGGACGGGGAGGCAGGGAGCACCAGTGCCCGTCGGGACTCTTGTTTTACCTTCCTCCAATACGACTCGATTGTCCGGTTGATTGGAGGCGTTGAAAATACAACTTTATTGCTAATCATACACTTGCATAAGAACTGAATTAAAATGTAGAAACAAAATATCAAACAATATGTAAACGGGTCCAATACACGGCAAAGAAAGGCATTAAACATAAAAGCATAAAGAAATCACTTCAAAATAAACTAATAGGATGCTTCAAGAATTCAGGAAGGCAGAAATTCAGGAACGAGAATCGACCACGAGGTCTTACTTTAAGGGCATCCTTATCCATGGTTGAATCCCTCATTTACTCTCATTGGTTTCTAATTTTCAGATGAGACCTCCTGATTTGTTGAAATGGATGTCTGTTAACTTATAGAGGATGATTTATTAATCAAACCATTATTTAGGATTGACTGGTGTCCATCAAAGTTAGTTCAGCATTGAATTGCGCAGTCTCATGAAAACAGGCTTCTCACACCACCACTGGACATAGACCTTGCTGTAACTAATTAGTTGATACATTCTTATTGCTAAATGCACTGAAATTCAATAGTCAATTCATTATATGAAACATTCACTGAAACAATTTCTAAATTTCCACACTCAAGACACTAAAGGGATGCATGGGAAGTGGAGAGAGGCGAGGCTGGAGGAGGTTAGGGAAATGTTCTAGGAGGGAAGGTTTGTGGGATTGGACGAGCTGCGGGAGAGGTTTGAGCTAGTGAAGGTTAGCGAGTTTAGGTATACGCAGGTGCAGGACTTCGCGTGAAGTCAACTCAAATGGAAAAGCAACCATCAGGATAGCAAAAACACCTGACAAACGCCCAACATTTAAGACAGAATTCATTTGGAAAGGAAGGCATAAACGTTGTAGTGTGTTGCCCCAGCTACTGGAGTACATGTGATTAGAGCAGTTGCTGCTTCCTGATGACTTGGGGAGGGTGGGGTTGGGGAAATAAACGGGTGGTTGGGAGAGCAGGGCAAAGTAATGGAGGCGAGGATAAAGCGTAGTAATAATAATAATCTTTATTGGCACAAGTAGGCTTACATTAACACTGTGCTAACCACTGTGGGCAGCACGGTAGCATAGTAGTTAGCACTATACCAGTGTCCCTCGTTCAATTCCCGGCTTGGAGCACCAAAGGAAGGCATGGGCTTTGTAGCATGTATTACATCTTCAGGGCATTCCAAAACATTTCACAGTCAATTAATACCTTTGGATGTGTAGTCAACTGTTTCTTTGTAGACGAACAGCAGCCGCCCCCCTCCCCACCCCATGCCAAGTACTGACGCGTTAATACAAGTTGCCACAAGCATCAGCTATCAGTCATTATCCCAATAAGGAATAATATTTTCCTCCTTGATATTTTTCTCGGAGCACTGAGGCTCCTCAGTGACCAGGGGTGATTCTGGTCAACCAAACTGTAAAGTTTACCGGATTCCATCCAGAATTTAAAAAAAGATATTTTATTGTTTACAGGGATTAGTAACACAGCTAAAATGATTGAATGTGAAATTACAATATTGTAAAACAGAAACCGGACAATAATCTGCAATGTTAAGCTGAATTAATGCATTAAAAAGATAATACAGTCTACTGTAATGATCCATAATACAAAGTGACAATCTTTATTTTTCAAAGAGGAGAAAATTATATGTATCCCTGCACTCACTGTGCGAGGTCTACCTTCTTGCTCGTGAAGACCGGTCGCTTTGCATTCCAAAAGATGTGTCATGATCAAGTATGCAGTGCCTTTCAGTGGGTAGTTAGAAATGAAACAAAGAGCAACACGGTGGCGAAGTACTTAGCACTGCTGCCTCACGGCACCGAGGACCCGGGTTCAATTCTGGCCCCAGGTCACAGTCCATTTGGAGTTTGCACATTCTCCCCATGTATGCATGGGTCTCAACCCAATAACCCAAAGATAACCCAGATTAGATGGATTGGCCAAGCTAATTTGCCCCTTAATTTGGAAGAAGAGAATGGAGTGCTCTTAAATTAATTTTTTTTAAAAAGGGAAACATAAATGTACCCATCACATTTTGAGGTCAACGGAACAGAATTTAACAATAACACACTTATGACATAAAATGCCCGTGTTCAGGTTATCTCTCACGTCAGTGGCAAAACGTGTCTGCTGAACAACATTAAAAGCAAAGTGTTTGTCTTACATTAAACAATTACGGAACAATTCAGTAGAATACACACTTCCTTCGAATACAAATCAGAAACATTGTTCAGAAACTAAAGTTCACAAGGGTTTTAATTTGATCTCAATTGAAAGTCGATAAAACTTGCTCTCACCCAACTTCAAAACAGATTACCTGAACTCATTCACCTGAATCCATTTCTCTAATTCAAGTTTGCTTTCTGCATAAACCCTCTTAGTACATTTGCAATGACTGAGTTCCTATTAATCTTCAACCTTCCATGTTAAATCTTTAGGACTAAAGTTTCATTCATCCTTGTTATTTTGCTTGCTTGGACTGCGGATTTGTTTTCACTTTTTATACTGCAAAAGATAAAATTAAAGGTTAAACAAAGAATTGGAGACAAGGCACTTTAAACTGCTGACCACCATTGCATGCTCCATTTACAGAACGAGAGGACACGCAACCTGCAGCTCCCCCACCACCAACGTTCTCTGTATTGTTGTCTCCAGGAAATGCACATGACAGGCAGTTCTCTTTTAGATGCTGGTCATCTCCCTAATGATATTAGTGAGCAAGTCTTGATAGACTAGCACTCATAGCAAATCCATATGTAGGTTGCTATCAATGCCCTAGGATATAGCACTTGGATTGAAAAGGTGCCCTTGAAATTGGCACCAGTTGCTGAGGTTGATTCAGTCATGGCTAAAGCCGACAGTGAACATAACATCTAATCATGGTTTCCGGTGGCAGCTAAGAGGGGAGCGGTCGCACACAAAGTGGCTTCCGCTTTGGGACTTGGGTTTTGGCCCTTTTTGCCCAGATAACGGGCGATATTTTGGGACGTACGGTGGAGTAATTGAAGTTTGTTGGATCCTCCTCTGGTGTGGGATGTCTACAGGATACAACACGAGATAGAAAGAAGGTCCTCGTGGCGGAGCGGAAGAGAACATGGCAGAGCCCTCCACGTCGTCTATGCCCTTCCCAATCGACAACAGAGAAGTTAGTGGAATTCCTCACAGGGGAATTCCAGAAGCAGAGACTGGCGATGTTGGGGGACCTGTCCAAAGTGATTGAGGTGGCGGGGCCCCCTAATTCTCGAGACTTTGGAAAGGGTGGAGCAGTGATTGGAATCGCAGGGCTCAACAATTCGGGAGCAGAGGAGGCGGTTACAGACCACAGTAACCAATTGCTTCTTTGGAGACAGGAGTGTTGTTAGATCAAAAAAGGTATTGAAGGCCAAGGTGGATGGCCAGGAGAACTGGTCCAGGCACCTTGCGCTAGAGGGAGTATTGAAGGTACTAACGCCACAGAGCATGGGCGATGTTCAGGAAGTTGGCGGGGGAGGGTTTTGCGAACCCTCCCACGGTGGACTGGAACCACCAGTTGCTGAGACAAAACTCCAGATCCAGGGAGCCACCATGGGTAACCATAGTCCGTCTCCATAGATATCTGGACAAGAAGTGGATTTTAAAGGGTTCTATTCTAGGTGGAACCTGTTCATCACCTTCTTTAAGGACTTGTTCATGACCAGCAACTGGGGGGGGGTTAGGGTTATTATTATTAAAAAGTAACATTATTTCCATTCTATTGGACTGTTTTCTATGTGATAATCATTAAAAAGTTTGGAATAAAAATATTTATTTTTAAAAAATAACATCTTATCGTAAATGTGAAGTTTGTTCACTTGGGAATTTCCATTCTCAGGACCTGTGAAAACACAGCCTGGCTCTGTTATGTCACATGCCTTTGCTGGGCAGAATATTGACACTTTTCCCTAATGGCACACGATCAAGGCAAGAACACCGTAACAAGTTATCGAGAAACCCAGTAGTAAAATAGGCTGAGCACACTTACTTTAGACAGGATCCAGTCAGCATCTTCAATTGCCCTTTTGATAATTTGTTGAACTCGCTCTGGATCATCTTCATCTGCGTGAACCTTAAAATTCTGTAATGTGAAAAATCGTTGAATTTATCCTCAGGTTTGTGTGTTGAGTTTTTTTTTTCCAAAAGTCAAAGCTGGGGCAGAAAAATGCAATATTATTCTCCCCTTCAGCTTCTTTTTGGAATGAGAACAGAGGATGCTTGAAAAAGATCGGAGGAGGAGACAGCTCACGATCTAAAGTTGCCAAACTCAATGTTGAGTCTTGAGGCTGCATCGTGCCCAATGGGAAGAGATGCTGCACCTTTTTGGAATGGACGATCCCCAACATTATTCACCTCCACAGCTTTGAATATCTCATACATTTATCCTCTCAATGCAATAGCCCTCCTTTCCCACCCCCCACCTGGCTATTTGTCTCATGTGCTTAAGGTTATACATTTTGTTGCAATCTCTCCCAGTTACAGTTTCTCTTTAGTTCTGATGAGGGGCCAAAAGGACTACGAAACGTTAACTCTCTCTAGCGATGCTGCCAGATCTGCTGCGTCCGTCCAGCATTCGCAGTTCTTGTTTCAGATTCCAGCATCCTCAGTATTTTGCTTTTATTATTGAAGCTTTTCTTACAGGACTGGGATGCATTCTGATTCAGTCCATCTCCTTTAGGTTTAAATAAGAGCGAGGGCCATAAAAGATCACCAAATCACAGGAAAAGGAGGAGGCCAAATGGCCTCTTGAGCCTGCTCCAACATTTAAGGTTGATCTGATAGCGGCCTGGGCTCTACATTCCTACCAGCCACCCATATTCCTCTACTCCATTGTCAATAAAAATCTCTCTAACTCAGCCTTGAATATATTCAATGATCCAGCCTCTATTACTGCTTGTGGAAGCAGTCCATGCCCAAATACAGTAAGACCGGGACCATGTATACAGGCTGCTACACAAGTTCACATTTTCCCACATTATACTCCATCTGCCAATTTTGTGCCCACTCACTTAACCTATCCATATCTTTTCCAGATTCTTTGCATCCTCCTCACAATTAGTGATTTCTTAACCAGCCTTGTATTATCAAGTCGCCCCTTTCATCCAAATCATCAATATTGATTGTAACTAGTTGTGGTCCCAGCACTGATAATCCCGGCCCACTAGTTAAATTTGCCAGGCTGAAAATGATCCAGTAATCCCAAATCTGTTTCCCCTTAGCTCGCCAATCCATGCCAGTAGATTATCCCAACACCACGACCTGCTGCATTGTCCAGTAACCTTTCAGGTGGTAAATTATGGAAATCCAAATACCCTGTTGGTACCCAGCTCGTTATATCCTCAAAGGATCTTAATAAATCTGTCAAACATGATTTCCCCTTCACAAAACCATGTTAACTCTAATTGTACTACATTTTATCAATGTCCTACAACTTCCTCCTTAATGATTCCAATCCATTAGGAATGCTAAAGGCAAAACTGGACAACCGATCCCCTCTGCCTTCTTTCTGAAGATAAAAGCTAATGTTAGAATATGGGTTCATAGGCACTAGCCCTCCTGTAGCTTGCCAAAAGCAGCCATTTATATATCAACCTGACTTCCAGTGGTGGCTATGGAGTGAGTGGTCGCACACAGGGCAGCTTCAGCTCGAAGGCGCTGATTTGAGCTCTTTTTAAACTGACAATGAAGGAATTTCGATGGGAAAGTGTAGCTGAAGGTGTGGAGGAGAAGTTCCCCCAGGGAGTGGCATGTCTGCTGGTTATCAGACCCGGCAGAAGGTTAAAGATCTGGCCAAAGAACTGGAAGCGACCTATGGCGCAGCAACAGTTAGAAAGATGGCGGAAGGGTAAGGTTGTCGCATGCTGGAAAACCCCAGATGGATCAGTTGATGGCATTCATCAGAGGGGTGTTCATAGAATCTACAGTGCAGATGGAGGCCATTTGGCCCACCGAGTCTGCACCGGCCCCTGGAAGGAGCACCCCACCCAAATCCAGACGGCCACCCTATCCCCGCAACCCAGTAACCCCACATTTGCTTTTTGTACACAAAGGGCAATTTAGCATGGCCAATGCACGGATCCTGTACATCTTTGGACTGTGTGTGTGTGTGTGTGTGTGTGTGTGTGTGTGTGTGTGTTGGGGGGGGGGGGGGCAGAGCACTCAGAGGATACCCACGCAGACACGGGGAGAACGTGCAAACTCCACACAGACAGTGACCCAAGCCCGGGAATTGAACCTGGGACCCTGGAGCTGTGAAGCAACAATGCTAGCCATTGTGCTACCATTCCACCAGCAACGAAAGGAGATGCAGAAGACCGATCGAAGGAGCGGTAGCTCGATGAAGAGAGTTGAGAAGTGCTCGGAGGCACAGGAGAGATGGAGAGGGTGATGTCCGACCACAGTGATCGGGTGGTGGCATTGGAGGACCTTTACAAGTCACTAAGGGCAAACGTAGGGGAGCAGGAGACTAGATCTGGAAGGCAGAACCTGTGTATTGTTGACCTGCCTGAAGGTGTGGATTGCACGAGTGCTACGAGATACGTTTCAAGGATGCTGGAGGGGGTGTTGGTCAAGGCTCCAGAGATGGATAGAGTGCTCAGGTCTCCAAGGCAGAAGCCAAGGGCGGGGGAGCCGCCGAGGGCAGCGATTGTGAGACTCCACAGGTTTGTGGAGAAGGGGAAGATCCTGCAGCGACACTGCGAATGGGAGTGGAACAAGGTCCGAATCTACCAGGACATTGGAGCGGGCCTGGCAAAAAGGCGTGCTGGGTTCAAAAGGGCCAAGGCAGCTCTTTAATCAAAGGCAGATCGGGTTCGGGGTGTTGTACCCAGCGAAACTGTGGGTGACTTATGAATGCCAGGAGTACTATTTTGAAACCCCAGAGGAGGCCAATAAATTTATTAAAGATCATGAACTGGAGGAGAACTGAACGTTGATGGGAGACGGAGGAACTGGAACAACGGAGTTTGGAATATGCAGGTAGTGTGGGGGGCAGAGAGTGGGGAAGAGGCGATTTTATTGTTGCGATTGTTTGTTAGGGGACAATAAGTTTGTAAGGGGACAACCAGCTACAAGATTCACTGAGCAACTGACCAAGGCTCTTTCAACAGCACCTTCCAAAGCCACGACTGATAATAATAATAATAATCTTTATTTTTATAACAAGTCGGTTTACATTAACACTGTAATGAAGTTACTGTGAGAAGCCCCTAGTCGCCACATTCCGGCCCCTGTTCGACTAGAGGCTTTTCACAGTAACCTCATTGAAGCTTACTTGTGACAATAAGCGCTTATTATTATTATTATTACTACCTCTGGCTTGCCACCTCTGGTAGGTCAGTCCTGTAAGTGGGACAGCTGCCTATTTAAACAGAGGAACTATAATTGATAATCATAGAATTTACAGTGCAGAAGGAGGCCATTTTTGGACACTAAGGGCAATTTAGCATGGCCAATCCACCTAACCTGCACATCTTTGGACTGTGGGAGGAAACCGGAGCACCCGGAGGAAACCCATGCAGACACGGGGAGAACGTACAGACTCCACGCAGACAGTGACCCAAGCCGGGAATCGAACCTGGGACCCTGGAGCTGTGAAGCTACCCACTGTGCTACCGTGCATATTGAGCCTATTGTTAGGTGTGGATTTACTTGCGGAGGTAGTACAGTAACTTGATATGACTAACCAGCAGACACCCTGGGTGATACTCCATTACCTCAGGAATGTTGAGAAATAGTATTTTGTTTCCAATTTTACACAAGGAAGCAAACACCTGGGCTGGAGCTTTCGCTGTCATCTCTTAAAAAGGTATTCGTTTCAATAAATAACTTTTCACCAACTTCCTCCTCACCAACTTCCTCCTCCCACACAATGATCGCCTATCTCTGATCGTATGCTAAAGGTGTGAATGCAAATTTGAAGGTTGGTCAAGGCCTCTGGGCATTACCAAAATTGCACAGCAGCCTCACCCCCAAATGTAATTTAATTTTGTGTAAAAATATCTTACAAGTAAGGCTAAACTATTAATTATAATTCGTTCAAACATCCAAATTGTAAAAGTCCATCATGTGACCGCTGTAATTAGAAAGATTACTCATGCCATTGCTGATCAGTGTGCGATGTCTCAAAGCACAAATTGGATGCTGTATGAATACAGTGAACTCTGTACAAGTGTTTCATTTGTCATCCCATCTATTCACTTAATTCTGGGATGTCCCGATACAAATCATGAACAGTTTGCACAATTCTATGTTATTCTTATTTGCTGTTTTGCTCTACTTAAAATTTCAGGCTCTTGAGTCCAAAATCGGAACATCGAGCACTCGTAGCTTAAGTAAGATATGCATGAAGTAATGAGAACACCGATTTAAACGTTACTCCGAGGCTTCATGATGTGAACTCAAACTCAAACACTCCTGACGAGTGCTATACTAAATGGGGAAATTGGAAAACAATATTCTGCTGGTGCTCTTAAATTCGCTCCCGCTTCTTGCCCAACTTTTTCAATCTGCTGGCGTCTTCTGGTGAGCAACAGGCTCCACCCCCAAACAATGATCACCTATCTCTGATTTGCTACTTCCACCGCCAGGTCTATCACAGACAACACCTCCTCTAAACCATGTGCTCGCACAGCATCTGCACGAACAGTTGAAACCAAACACAACCAGCGATGAAACTCTGCGCGTTGAATCTCAACTGTCTATTCTGCCCAGACGTTCTTTGAGCAGGATGCAGCAGCAGATACCGTAAGATTTAAAGTTACATCTATTTTAATTGGACTTGTAGGTGATGGCACTGGGTTGGTTCCCTACCGAATCAAATTCAGCACTGCTTTTAAGAGGGCACAACTTAAAAACTAACCATGAGTCCAATCAAACTGCAGGAAGCTTGACATGAAATATATATATTTTTTTTAATTTAGAGTATCCAATTCTCTCCCCCCCCCCCACCTCCCCAATTAAGGGGGAATTTAGCATGGCCAATTCACCTACCCTGCACATTTTTGGGTTGTGGGGGTGAGACCCACAGACACCGGGAGAATGTGCAAACTCCACACAGTGACCCGGGGCCGGGATCGAACTCGAGTCCTTGGCGCCATGAGGAGCAGTGCTAACCACTGCGCCGCTCAGACATAAAATAAATTTGTTGGAAAAACCCATCTGTTTCACTAATGTCCTTTGTGGGAGGAAATCTCCCATCCTTACTCAGCCGGACCTAAATGTGCCTCCAGATACGCAGCAATGTGGTCAACTCCAAATGGCCCAAGTGGTTCAAGGACAATTAGGAATGGGCAACAAATGCTGGCTTTTCCAGTGACACCCATATCCTACAAAAGAATAAAGAAAAAAAAAACAAATCTTGTTTGTGATTGATTATACAACAGACATCGGGCAATGGCCAAATCACAGAAGGCCTTGAACATACTGATGGACACGTGTTCCTTCTCCAGGGCCACCCCAGATTGGAATGCGGATACGAGGTAGATGCAATTAATTTAAATGATCTGGTAAAAGTTTTCAGGGGCATGGGAACCTGGATTGTAGTTTTGGGGTACGGGAGATTGAGAGTATAGAGGTCAGGAGCACAGATTTGACTTCGCAGGAGGGTGCCAGTGTTCAGGTAGGTGGTTTGAAGTGTGTCTACTTCAATGCCAGGAGTATACGAAATAAGGTAGGGGAACTGGCAGCATGGGTTGGTACCTGGGACTTCGATGTTGTGGCCATTTCAGAGACATGGATAGAGCAGGGACAGGAATGGTTGTTGCAGGTTCCGGGGTTTAGGTGTTTTAGTAAGCTCAGAGAAGGGGGCAAAAGAGGGGGAGGTGTGGCGCTGCTAGTCAAGGACAGTATTACGGTGGCGGAAAGGATGCTAGATGGGGACTCTTCTTCCGAGGTAGTATGGGCTGAGGTTAGAAACAGGAAAGGAGAGGTCACCCTGTTGGGAGTTTTCTATAGGCCACCTAATAGTTCTAGGGATGTAGAGGAAAGGATGGCGAAGATGTTTCTGGAAAAGAGCGAAAGTAACAGGTTAGTTGTTATGGGAGACTTTAACTTTCCAAATATTGACTGGAAAAGATATAGTTCGAGTACATTAGATGGGTTGTTCTTTGTACAATGTGTGCAGGAGGATTTCCTGACACAATATGCTGACAGGCCAACAAGAGGCGAGGCCACATTGGATTTGGTTTTGGGTAATGAACCAGGCCAGGTGTTAGATCTGGAGGTAGGTGAGCACTTTGGAAACAGTGACCACAATTCGGTGACCTTTACGTTAGTGATGGAAAGGGATAAGTATACCCCGCAGGGCAAGAGTTATAGCTGGGGGAAGGGCAATTATGTTGCCATTAGACATGACTTAGGATGTGTAGGTTGGAGAAGTAGGCTGCAAGGGTTGGGCACACTGGATATGTGGAGCTTGTTCAAGGAACAGCTATTGCATGTTCTTGATAAGTACGTACCAGTCAGGCAGGGAGGAAGGGGTCGAGCGAGTGAACCGTGGTTTACCAAAGAAGTGGAATCTCTTGTTAAGAGGAAGAAGGAGGCCTATGTGAAGATGAGGCGTGAAGTTTCAGTTGGGGCGCTTGATAGTTACAAAGAAGCGAGGAAGGATCTAAAGAGAGAGCTAAGACGAGCAAGGAGGGGACACGAGAAGTCTTTGGCAGGTAGGATCAAGGAAAACCCAAAAGCCTTCTATAGGTATGTCAGGAATAAAAGAATGACTAGGGTAAGAGTAGGGCCAGTCAAGGACAGTGGTGGGAAGTTGTGTGTGGAGGCGGAGGAGATAAGCGAGATACTAAATGAATGCTTTTTGTCAGTATTCACTCAGGAAAAAGATAATGTTGTGGAGGAGAATGCTGAGACCCAGGCTATTAGAATGGATGGCATTGAGGTGCGTAGGGAAGAAGTGTTGGCAATTCTGGACAAGGTAAAAATAGATAAGTCCCCGGGGCCTGATGGGATTTGTCCTAGGATTCTCTGGGAAGCCAGGGAAGAGATTTCTGAGCCTTTGGCTTTGATTTTTATGTCATCATTGGCTACAGGAATAGTGCCAGAGGACTGGAGGATAGCAAATGTGGTCCCTTTGTTCAAGGGGAGTAGAGATAACCCCGGTAACTATATGCCGGTGAGCCTCACGTCTGTTGTCGGTAAAGTCTTGGAGAGGATTATAAGAGATACGATTTATAATCATCTAGATAGGAATAATATGATTAGGGATAGTCAGCATGGTTTTGTGAAGGGTAGGTCATGCCTCACAAACCTTATTGAGTTCTTTGAGAAGGTGACTGAACAGGTAGACGAGGGTAGAGCAGTTGATGTGGTGTATATGGATTTCAGTAAAGCGTTTGATAAGGTTCCCCACGGTCGTCTATTGCAGAAAATACGGAGGCTGGGGATTGAGGGTGATTTAGAGATGTGGATCAGAAATTGGCTAGTTGAAAGAAGACAGAGAGTAGTGGTTGATGGCAAATGTTCAGAATGGAGTTCAGTTACGAGTGGCGTACCACAAGGATCTGTTCTGGGGCCGTTGCTGTTTGTCATTTTTATAAATGACCTAGAGGAGGGCACAGAAGGTTGGGTGAGTAAATTTGCAGACGACACTAAAGTCGGTAGAGTTGTATACAGTGTGGAAGGATGTTGCAGGTTACAGAGGGACATAGATAAGCTGCAGAGCTGGGCTGAGAGGTGGCAAATGGAGTTTAATGTAGAGAAGTGTGAGGTGATTCACTTTGGAAAGAATAACAGGAATGCGGAATATTTGGCTAATGGTAAAATTCTTAGCAGTGTGGATGAGCAGAGGGATCTCGGTGTCCATGTACATAGATCCCTGAAAGTTGCCACCCAGGTTGATAGGGTTGTGAAGAAGGCCTATGGTGTGTTGGCCTTTATTGGTAGAGGGATTGAGTTCCGGAGCCATGAGGTCATGTTGCAGCTGTACGAAACTCTGGTACGGCCGCATTTGGAGTATTGCGTACAGTTCTGGTCGCCTCATTATAGGAAGGACGTGGAAGCTTTGGAACGGGTGCAGAGGAGATTTACCAGGATGTTGCCTGGTATGGAGGGAAAATCTTATGAGGAAAGGCTGATGGACTTGAGGTTGTTTTCGTTAGAGAGAAGAAGGTTAAGATGTGACTTAATAGAGGCATACAAAATGATCAGAGGGTTAGATAGGGTGGACAGTGAGAACCTTCTCCCGCGGATGGAGGTGGCTAGCACGAGGGGACATAGCCTTAAATTGAGGGGTAATAGATATAGGACAGAGGTCAGAGGTAGGTTTTTTACGCAAAGAGTGGTGAGACCGTGGAATGCCTTACCTGCAACAGTAGTGAACTCGCCAATATTGAGGGCATTTAAAAGTTTATTGGATAAGCATATGGATGATAATGGCATAGTGTAGGTTAGATGGCCTTTAGTTTTTGACTTCCCATGTCGGTGCAACATCGTGGGCCGAAGGGCCTGTACTGCGCTGTATCGTTCTATGTTCTATAAGATAAGCCACAAGTAAAGGCTTTGGGCATAAAAATTCCATTGGCAAGATATCCTCCCTAAATACAGAAGAATTGGCTTAATCAAGTGTCAGCAGAGGCTGTTGGTAGTAAGCTGACAGAACCTGATAGTAACCTAATACTCCAGATGTAGTCTCGTCAATACTCTATATACAGTGCCAACACTACTGCATTCCATTCGCAATGAATGGCAAAACCCAACGGTTAGATCACATGGAGGGATTAGATAAACTAGGCTTCTATTCTTTGGAATATAGAAGGTTATGGTGTGACTTGAAGGAATCAGTAGGGTAGATACATAGAAACGTTTTATGGTGGCTGGCGAGTCTAGGGCAAGGGTACATAACCTGACAGAGCCAGGTCAGTCAAACAAGTTAGGAAAAAGAAGTCGCTAGCTCAAATGATAAAATTTAAATCGAAGATCAAAACATTATTTGTTGACAAGGATTTTGAGCCAAGGCAGGTGGATGGAAATAGCTATGATCTAATTGATTGGCAGAACAGCGTCAATGGGATGAATGGGTGAATCCCTCAATATACACAAATGATTTGGAGCCAGATACAGAAAGGAAACATTGTGGAAAAACAAATTGTTTAACCAAGACAACTTTGAATGGCTTGAGGATTACAGATTCAAGTTACTGAGATTCGTGTCAGATGAAATCTAACGGAAAGAAATGCGGCGTACACATTTTGGAATGAAAAATATGGGAGAAATAATATGGAAGAAATATACATTACATGTATAGAATAAGAACAGAGAGACTTATTGCATTCAGATGTACAAAATCCTCAAAATTGGGGCAGGGAGGTAAAACAGTTTGTAAAGCCAGAGATGAAAAACATAAGTGGCACCAACCAACGCCCACGCTACGCCTGAAAAGCAGTTCGCCGCGGCACAGCGTGGCTGCTCCTGGGATCTACCCAGCTCGCCACGCCTTGCGAGATTCAACGCGATCTTGCGATGCAAACCCTGCCCACAATGGGCGGGACCATTTATTTGGCAAATCTGCATATTAGAGCAATGCAGTAAGCCTCGCTCTAATGTGCAGATTCCCTGGGTACCCAAGGCCTTGGGATTAAACCCCTTAGCCTCGCACAAGTGCCATTTAGCACTGGTCCCCAAAAACAGGTACAGACCGACCGGCACTTGTGGGGGTCCTCCAGGGGATCGAAGGCCCCCAGCTGCATGCCCTATGGGCAGGATGGTAATGGTACCCTACCACTTCTGGTGCCACTTGGGCACCCTAGCAGTGCCAGGGTTTTGTTTTGGGGGCTGCGGAGATCAGGATGCCATTTAAAAATGGCATCCCAATCTCTCACTACACTGTGGAGTTCCGGCAAGCAGAGCTCCCCACTGTATAAAATGGGGCTGTGTGTAGCCTCTCTGTTCCCTTTTGGGAGAAGCGCTCCCTTGTACTTCTGTGTTGTAATATTCTATGATTCTACATCTTTCTTCTCTCTGTGGATACCAACATTTTCAATGCTCATTTTCAGAATTAAAAATTGAAAAACTGAAATGAATTGAGATTTAAAATATAAAATCTACTGCAAGCCCCACCTTATATGCAATAACCACAAAAATATTGAAATAAAAAGCTGGATTTTCAACCATCTACAAACCTGCCTTATTGCATGCTTGTAATGCCGCTGCATGTTTTCTGCGGGAAGTTCCTTGCAACATCGCAAGAGATACCGGTATAACTGGACTGGTGTCCGGACAAGATCTGCACCTGCTAAAGGGGGCATTCTATGCGTATGTTGATCAGTCAATGCTCCAACCTGAAATGCACAAGTCGATGTGTATGTCAACTTACTAGACCACAAATTAGAAGATACTTGCCCAGTACTTCGCCACATACAACATAATTAGGTCATCAAGCTGGCACATTATGGTTCTTGTGCAAATCACATTTTATGTATTTTCTGAAATACATGGTACCCTACAGGGCAGCAGGGTAGCATGGTGGTTAGCATAAATGCTTCACAGCTCCAGGGTCCCAGGTTCGATTCCCGGCTGGGTCACTGTCTGTGTGGAGTCTGCACGTCCTCCCCCTGTGTGCGTGGGTTTCCTCCGGGTGCTCCGGTTTCCTCCCACAGTCCAAAGATGTGCGGGTTAGGTGGATTGGCCATGCTAAATTGCCCGTAGTGTCCTAATAAAAGTAGGGTTAAGGGGGAGGTTGTTGGGTTACGGATATAGGGTGGATACGTGGGTTTGAGTAGGGTGATCATGGCTCGGCACAACATTGAGGGCCGAAGGGCCTGTTCTGTGCTGTACTGTTCTATGTTCTAAGATGGGTGAATAAATTCATGAACATTTGCAAAATGACTCAGTTCTTGCAATACCCAGCAGAAGAAAAATCAGTTTATATAGTTTTGCTATATCTGTAAGGATGCAAATGCATTGGAAAGAGATTTACTATATTGATATCTGGAAGGAAAGGGAAAATGCTGGAAAATCTCAGCAAGTCTGGCAGCATCTGTAGGGAGAGAAAAGAGCCAACTTTTCGAGTCCGTGACTCTTTGTCAAAGCTAACAGACAGAGCAAGTGGGAAATATTTATACTATGGAGTGAGAATGAAAGAGGAGTCAGAGCCACATAAATCTAGGGAAACTGGGTGCTATTTGGCACAGATACCAAGGGGAAAGAGTGTTAATGGCAGTCCCCAGAGAGGACAAAAGATGTGAAAGGTCAAACAGCACGGAAAGTAACATTAGAGGATGAACTGTAGGTGTGGGGAGAGGGGAAGGGGAAGCAAAGAGGAGAAAGGTGCAGGAAAGGTGGATATACATTTAATTCCCCCCCCAATCTTATCCACCTTTCCTGCACCCTTCCCCTCCCCCCATTCCGTACCATTCCCAAAAAGGCACCGGAATGTGGCGACTAGGGGCTTTTCACAGTAACTTCATTGAAGCCTACTCGTGACAATAAGCGATTTTCATTTCATTGGACTCAAAATGTTAGCTCTTTTCTCTCCCCACAGATGCTGCCAGACTTGCTGAGATTTTCCAGCATTTTCCCTTTCCTTTCAGATTCCAGCATCCGCAGTAATTTGCTTTTATGCTGATATCTGGAGGGAGAGGGCTGACAAATTATGAGGACAGGTTAGACTTGTTTCCAGTGGAGTTCAGAAGAGGGAGGGATGATTTGTTGAAGTATACAAGATCCTGAATGGTCTTGATTTGGTGGACATGAATGGATGTTTCCTCTTGACGGTTTGTCCAGAACTAAGGGTTGCTCTTTTAGGACAGAGGCGAGGAGACATTTCTGAGGGTTGTGTGACTTTGGAACTCCCTGCTCAGAGGATGGTGGAAATGAGATCATGAAGACAGAAGTAGATAGATTCTTGTTAGGCAAGGGAATCAAAGGTTATTGGGAGAGATGGGAACATGGCAAAACCTCAAACATGATCTAATTGAATGGCAGAGCAGCCTTAAGGGGCTGATTGGCCTACTTCTGTTCCTATTTCATATGTGGTCCCCCCATCCTTTTAGTTAGTTTGCACAATAATTTTAGTGGACTCTGAATTGAATGTAATGATGCAATGAAATCATGTCTGAAATTACCATCATGTACTTTCATTTTTACAAATGGCATTTTTTGACAAGTTCCTTTCAACTTTTCAGAAAATAGGGAAATGAGAAACTATGAAAATGGATGAGTGTCATGACAAGGTTAGCATTTATTTCCCATCTCGAATTGCTCACAAGGCAATGAGCAGTAACACCAAACCCCAGTCATGAATGTGGTGGACCATTAAACGATTACCAGAGAAAGGTTCCACAAATAACCCCACCCTCAATGATGGTGAAGCCCAGCATATTGGTGCAAAAGACAAGGCTGAGGTATCTGCAACCATCTTCAGTCAGAAGTGCTGAGTGGATGATCCATCTCAGCATTCTACCAAGGTCCCCAATATGGCAGTCTTCAGCAAATTCTATTCACTCCACGTGATATTACAAAGCAGCTGAAGGCATTAGATAGAGCAACGGTTATGGGCCATGACGACATTTGACAATAATGCTGAAGACTTGTGCTCCAGAACTAACTCCTCGCCAAGCTATTCCAGTACAGCTGCAACACTGGAATACCCAGCAATGTGGAAAATTGTCCTGCCCACAGAAAGCAGCACAAATCCAATCACAACCTCATCAGAATAATAACAGAAGGCGTCATTGAGAGTGCTATCAGGTAGCACTTATACAGCAATAACCTGCTCAATTAAAGTCGGCCGATATGGGTCCTGAAGGTCGGCCGTTTGGTAACAGTAGGTCCCAGAGTAAAAAGTTTAAAAAATACAGGGCGTGATTCTCCGCACCCGGGAGAAATCGTGAGGCTGGCGTAAAAAACGGGCCGGTTTGACGCCAGCCTCCGCCCCCCCCTACCGGGAACCAATTCTGGTCCCCGGTCAGGGCTAGCATCCCGCGGCCGTGAACTCCGGCATCGCGGGCGTAACGAATTTCGTTAAGCCCGCTAGCCAGAGTTTGCGACGGTTGACGCGTCACATGACGTCAGCCGCGCATTGGACGACTCCAACCCGCGTATGCGCGTATGACGTCATCACGCATTTGCGTGAAACCCACGCATGCGCAGGCCGGTATGCCCCTCAGCCGCCCCGCGAATGGATACAGCAGGGCGGCGGAAGGATAAAGAGTGCGCGGGGTAAGTACCCGCTGCCCACGATCGGTGCCCACCGATCGCAGGCCCATGGCACCCTTGGCACGGCCATGGTACTGCCATGCCAATCGGTGCCATGGTTCCCCAGATCGGGACTTTACGGCTGTTTTTACGAACAGTCAGACCAGGTGTGTTTGACGTTCATAAAACGGTCGTAAAGGCCTTGGAATTCGGGCCATCGGCCAGCTGAGAATCGCTGCTCGCTGTAAAAAAACGGCGGGCAGCGATTCATGTCGGGAGGCGGGCGTGGGGGGGGAAGAATAGCGGGAGGGCGTCAGACCAGCATGGCCGTAAAAATTTACGGCGCCCGCTATTCTCCGCACTGTCGTGAGTGCAGAGAATGGCGCCCACAATTCTAGGTGGCAGTTGTGGGTTTGGAAAATGTTCTCAATGCAGCCTTGGTGAATTGCTCCAGTGCATCTTGCAGATGGTACACACTGCCGCCACTGTGTGTTGGTGGTGGAGGAAGTGAATGATGGAAGGTGGCGGATGGAGTGTTAATCAAGCGGGCTACTTTGTCCTGGATGGTGCCAAGCGTTGTTGGCGCTGCACTCATTCAGGCAAGGAGAGAGAGAGTATTCATTCCATCACACAACCGACTTGTGCCTTATAGATGGTAGACAGGCTTTGGGATTTGAAAATACTGAACTGGCCTTTCCTTCCACTGAAAGCAAATCATCACCTTGCTGTGTGTGGGATCTTGCTGTGCACAAATTGATTGCCGCAATGTCTTAAATTACAACAGTTACCACACTTCAAAAGCACTTCCTCGGCTCTAAAGCACTTTGGGACGCCCTGATTTTCCGAAAGACACTATTTACATTCAGGTTTTTTTAATTATTGAAAGGGCATTCATTGGGGGCAGTGCCTGAGGAAGGGTTCAAGTTGTTTCCGGCTCCGCTAGCACGGCGAGTGGGCAAAGGCTCCATGGAAGGACTGGGTGCCGCAGATCCTGCTCCCCGCAAAGCAGGAGCACGGTCGTCAAAGCCGCCTGACTAATCTAACCTCACCCCCGCGAGAGCCGCCTGAAAGCCCGGGGTAGGCCTCAGGCTCGGTCACCCGTGGCAACGGGGTCGGCCTCAGGCTCGGTCACCCGGTCAACCAACTGACCGGCGGTGCCCGTACACCGAATGCCAGCGCCCCCGGGCCGCTCCCGCGCTCACCCACCTCCAGTGCCGCTCTCCCATCTCCGGCACCGCCTCTCAGCGCCGTCAGCGGCAGATTTAAAGGGGCCGCGCACCCACCCGCTGAAAAAACTCTGAGGTTTGTATTTATATAGCGCCTTTCATGGCACCACTCCAGTGAAGTGCTTTGGGAATGGGAATCACTGTGGAAGCACAGTTTACAATCTGCTGGCAGCAAGCTGACTGGCCAGATGAAGATCTGTTTTTTGAGACTCAGGATAGTTGGCGAGGACTCATTCTGCTTTTTCTCAATGAAACCTGAGGGAGGCTGTGTTTATTTAAATATAAATTTAGTGTATCCAATTAAGGGGCAATTTAGCGTGGCCAATCCACCTACCCTGCGCAACTTTAGGTTGTGGGGGCGAAACCCACGCAAGCACGGGGAGAATGTGCAAACTCCACACGGCCAGTGACCCAGAGCCAGGATCGAACCTGGGACCAAGGCGCCGTGAGGCAACAGGGCAAACCCACTGTGTCACCGTGCTGCTCTGAGACTGTGGGTTTTAATAACAAAGAGCACACAATGTCCTTAAGGGGCACAACTAACTAAATTGTCACACTTTACATTTCCTTTGACGAGGAAGACTCAACGGGCCAGCTAATGAACTTTGTCTGGTGTTGTCTTTGGATGCTCTTTATCCTTTATCTTTATCTTTTCTGCTTTTGGCAGTAACTTTATTTGAAGCCTGCTTGTGACAATAAGCGATTTTCATTTCATTTATCTCTTCCACTTGTAGGCCAGAATTTTACGTTGCTCGGGCCTGACCCAGAAGTGCATAAAATCGTGCAGGAAGACGTCGGCTGCGCTTCCCAACATCATGGCGCACTCGCACGATATTTCAGTCGGTGGGCACGCTCGAGAGTCAGAAGCGTCCCGGCTAAAAATCAAGCAGGCAATTTAGCCCATTAAGCGACTAATTAAACACAATTTTACACAGCCCGACCGCTTTAATTGCACTCTTATTTGATGTTTTTAAGTTTCCATTGATCTTTGTTACGTTCCTTCGGTCACTGCCCCTATCAGGAGCGGCCTTTTTTTTGCTTTATCCCAAAGTTTATTGTCTTTCTTACATTTGATTGATCTCAAAAGCGTGGCCTGACCGCTTTTGTGGTTGGTCCGATTGGTCAGGCAGCCTTTACATTTTAGCAGCAACCTCGATCCAGGGTGGGATGAAATATCAGGGCTGAAATGAAATTTGAAAAGTTATTTGGGGACTGAGATTTGTGCTTGAACGTGCTGCCTACGCTTTCTCCATGCGATTTATCTTTTACAGGTCTGCATCTCCCTGAGACAGCTCTGCATCAGCTGATCCTTAGAGGGAGGCTCAGTGTCTAATTGTTGCCTCATGATCAGGGCGATCAACCATCCCAGATTTTACAGTTGCATTCCGTAATCAGGGCTATTGTCCTGTGCCCGAGGTTGAGGCTTACCGGGATGCCATTTTTCACATAGTTTGGGTATTTAAAACTATTGCACTCGCACGGTAGGCAGCTGCACTCCTCAGGCTGCCCAATTGGACGGTTCAGCAGTCCACTCCCCTGGTCTCACAGGTTCAGCAGCGCCCCCTGGCTACATGTACAGTCCCCCACGCCAAAATGTCCCCTAATTGTTTCTTTGAGAGTTTGTCACCCAGTATGTAATGCTCCAAAGAAACACCTTGGGATATTTTATTCAGGTAAAGACATTATCTCAATATAATTTGTTATATAAGTTTACTTTGAGGGTGAAAGCACATCAACATGATTCAGTCGGCCAAGTGGATTCTTTCTGTGCTGTAACATCTTTTCAAACACGAGCTATCGGAGCACTGAGGAAGGTGACTTGAGGAAGGAGCAGTGCTCCGAAAGCTTGCGTTTGAAACAAACCTGTTGGACTTTAACCTGGTGTTGTAAGACTTCTTACTGTGCTCACCCCAGTCCAACGCCGGCATCCCCACATCGTAACATCTTTTGATTCTCCTTATCTGTTCCTCTGTTGCCCTTGTCTCTTAGCCTTCAGAGCCTCCCATCACCTTAGAACACAACAGGGCCCTGACTTACCCTGATTCTTGACTTCTTCAGCATGAGAGTCATCTATCACATGAGATGACTTTTGGTCATAAATGCTAGCTTGGCAGGTTAATCGGGATTTTCCAAGTTGTGTACTCCTCCCCTGACCTTTGCCTATCTGAGGGTTGCTTGAGGTGGAGTTTAAATTTAGGATTGAAATGTCTGTTAACTGAGTCAAGGAGTTGAATAGATAAGTTGAATTGCAATTATCTAGCCAGATGACAGAGTAATTGATATACTGTTTACTAAGTGGGCTGTTTCTTCTGCTGCATCTTTGATGAGGAACATTTACATATTTCTGGGAGGCAGAGTTCTCTGAAGCCCAGTGAATTTATATCTTGATGCAATTATGGGAGATCAAATTTTTGATTTTTTTTGTTCCAGTCAAAAGGAACATTACGAATGGTTGGAGGCAGGCGGCGCAGTGGTTAGCACTGCTGCCTCACAGCGTTTAACCCTGATAAGTGCGAGGTGATTAATTTTGGTAGAAAAAATTTGAATGCGGATTACAGGGTCAACAGCAGGGTTCTGAGGAATGTGGAGGAGCAGAGACGTCTTGGGGTTTATGTCCACAGATCTCTGAAGGTTGCCACTCAAGTCGATAGAGCCGTGAAGAAGGCTTATAGTGTGTTAGCGTTTATTAACAGGGGGTTTGAGTTTAAGAGCCGCGGGGTTATGCTGCAACTATACATGACCCTGGTGATACCACATTTGGAGTATTGTGTGCAGTTCTGGTCACCTTATGATAGGAAGGATGTGGAAGCATTGGAAAGGGTGCAAAGGAGATTTACCAGGATGCTGCCTGGTTTGCAAGATAGGTCTTATGAGGAAAGGTTGAGGGAGCTAGGGCTTTTCTCTTTGGAGCAGAAGAGGATGAGAGGTGACTTAATAGAGGTTTATAAGATGATGAGGGGGATAGATAGAGTTGACGTTCAGAGACTATTTCCTCGGGTGGATGTAGCTGTTACAAGAGGGCATAACTATAAGATTCAGGGTGGGAGATATAGGAGGGATGTCCGAGGTAGGTTCTTTACTCAGAGAGTGGTTAGGGTGTGGAATGGACTGCCTACTGTGATAGTGGAATCGGACACTTTAGGAACTTTCAAGCGGTTATTGGATAGGCACATGGAGCACACCAGAATGACAGGGAGTGGGATAGCTTGATCTTGGTTTCGGACAATGCTCGGCACAACATGGAGGGCCGAAGGGCCTGTTCTGTGCTGTACTGTTCTATGTTCGATCCCAGCCACGGGTCACTATCTGTGTGCAGTTTGCACACTCTTTCCGTGTCTGCATGGGTCTCACCCCCACAACCCAAAAAGATGTGCAGGGTAGGTGAATTGGCCACGCTACATTTCCCTTTTATTGGAAAAAAAAGAGAATTGGATATTCTAAATGAATTAAGAAAAAGGAATGATTGGAGGCCATTCAAACCATTTCATTCGATCATGGTTGATCTGCACTTCATAACATTCTGAAATTAATCTCCAAGAAGGAAGTTTTAGCCCAGGCCATCATGAAGAAAGCTGCTACTTCTGTTATATGTTAGGGGGCAGCAAACTCCAACATTATTTTGAAAAACATTTGTTCAGGGAAATGGAGGGAATGAAGAAGATAACACAGCTAAGAGTCTACTTAAGACATGGCAACAGATGGATGATGAAGTTGGGGTGGGAGACATGTATGCGCTGGTAGTGGAAGATGCAAAAGATGCCTTTGATTTTCCCAGTGCTGAGCAGAAGAAATTTAACTTCATCTGTGAAACAATAGCCACAGTGGAGGCAGAATGGTGTAGTCAAGTAGTCAGTGTACACAGCTAAACCTGTGGCCCATATTACTGTGGAACCAGGATGAAAATAACAAATAGGAAAGAAAGAAACTTATCATTTGGCATCAATTACTGTTCAACAGAGGCGAGGGTCTGCAGGACGAAGGAGGAGAAACCATTTAAAAATGGGAACTGTCCCAACGTGTTTCCTCTAGAACTATTGTTACAGCTAGCAGATCCTATAAGTCTGAGCTGTATTGAAACCCAGGTCCTGGAGATGGAAAGTGCTTAATTGCCAAAAGAACGCAGATGCAGGATATTTATTTCAACACAATCATTTATTTTTAAAAGTGCATTAAAAATACCATTAAAACAATAGAGGAGAGCCAGGGAAGGGGAGGGGGGAGGAAGGGAAACGTTAACAAACTTGGCATCCACAGGAACAGAGAAAATGGGGAAGACGGGAAGACCGCATAAGCGGAAGTGCGCACGAGACGACAACGTCAGCGAAATCCGTCCAGAAGAAGCAAGGGACAACACCACGAACGGATGCCTACATATGTGTGTAAATAACTTTGCCAAGGGTACAGAGCTGCCGCTGTTGAGCGGGGGCACAATACCGTCCGCTGACTTCGCGGGGAAAATTAACACTTCAGCAGCAGCGACCTATGGGGGGGGGGGGGTGTGAGTGCCCCGATGGGAGGGGGTAGGAAGATTGAGGCGCGTGGGGTAACGTCTAGTGGACTGCTGATGTATATTCTCTTTATACACTAGGTTAATGTTCACTAAGTTGCTGTGTTACGATTATAACTATTTAATATGGAAAATTTTGCAAAACCTTAATTTAAAAAAAAACAGCAGCAGCAACCCGGGACGGGGGTGGGGGGGTGCATTTCTTTTCCTTTTTGTAAGGAGCGCATGCTCTATCCTGTTTTGAATTGGGTGTTAATTTGCTAAACTGTTTATCGTTTAGAGGGTTAAGTTGTTCTGTTCCGTTGGCATGTTGCCCTTCTTTCTTTGTATTATTTTCCTTTTTGGAGGGTTTTGTAAACTTATTGAAAACTTTGAATAAATACATTTTTTTTAAAAATACCATTAAATATACAAATCGGATATTTGTAGTCAAACTGAACAATTAAAGTCACAGCAATTAGTAGAATCAAATAATATTGCAACAGGTATCATTTGATAAAATGGCTTTTTCTTTTGGATGGGAAGCTCACTCTCGCTGGTTGGAAAGCTGTGGTGAGTGGTCTTGTACTTGGACTGAACCCTTTTACAATACTTGGTGCACCGTGCACAAAGTTGCAACAAGCTGAATGTTGCTGAGAAATTTGTGAGGCTTGGAGCAAGGTTTGGTCTTTGCACCATTTGGAACATTTAGAACGGATCTTTGAGCACTTATTTTTTTTTAGTCAATAAACTATTGGAGTCTTAAGAGGGCAGCGTGAAAATCAGCCCCCCCCCCCCCCAGGCAGGGTGGCCTTTGCATACATGCCACAATTGTTTCCAGCTCACATCATTTATTTTAAAACCGGGCTTAATATTTTCTATTAATCAGAATTCAGTGTTTAATTTTTAATTCTTTCAGGGGATGTGGACTTTGCTGACAAGGCCAGCATTTGTTGCCCTTGAGAAGGTGGTGGTATCGCTGCAGTACATGTGGTCCTGGTAAACCAACATTTCTGTTGAAAGAAACAGTTCCAGAATTTTGACCAAGCGACAGTGAAGGAACAGTGAACTCGGGGATGATGTGTGACTTGGTAGTGGAACCTGCAAGTGCATCCGCTACCTTTGACCTTCTGGGTGATAGAGGTTGTGGGTTTTGGAAGATACTGTTGAACAACATCATGCTCTTTGCAAATCAATTGAGATGGTTAACCATTCGGATCTGACTAACATTTTGAAAATATAACTTGTGACTTGACTCAACTGTTAGCTGGGCTAGGTCTGGCGAGAAAGCATGCAAATGAAATTAATTTGGCAAAATGTTAAGTCATCACCCAGAGCTATATGATTTCCTCGAATCAAGCCAGAATGAGTGATTAAGGGCCATTGTGGTTTACTGCCGCAGACTCCTTTAGTGTGCCATTGCAATTGGTTCACTGCAGTTCTTGAAAGGAAACTTGGCAACTCCATGAATGGACTAAATATTTCCATTTATAGAAGGTAAGTTGCTGGTTAACTGCAATTATGAGGATTAAAGCACCACCACAGGTTCCTGGATGATTACTTTACGGCTTCAAAGAGAAAGTTCTCGATTTCTTTTCTGAATTCTGTTCTCCCGGCTCACTTTTTCTTCTATTTTTTTGCCTTTCTCGGAAGTTGCATGGTTTTAACAATGAGTGAGTGGCGGTGTCAAGGGAAGTGGCATGTGAGCATGATGGAGCAATTTTCATTGTCTTCTGAAGTAAAAGAGCTGGTGAATCAAGTGTTCATTACACATTCACAGAGATTGAAATGACAGCCAAAGTGTGGGAAAATAAACTCTTTTGAAATAGCAAAATTAAATAATGTTCAAGGTTTGGGGAAATTGGCACCATTGATCTAGGCCATGAGAAAGGATTGCAATGGCACTAGTTAAAGCTGGAGAAGGGCAGTGACATTATCAGGGCTTGGCGGCAAGTGAAGCAGGAGTTAGAAAGAAAACTGGTTGGAATTTTTTCACACAGAGAATGGAATGAGTTAACAGGGAGAATTATCAAAATGGACTGTATAAATTGAGACACAAAGCGGTGAGAAGTTAAGGTGAATCAAAAGAATTCAGATACTTTGGTGTTGGATCAATCAAAAAATAACATTTTCCTTGGTGAATCTCTTGGTTTCTTTCCCGACTATAAAAGCCCTGAAGATGTAAGATGTTGCAGTCGGATTAAAACAAAGTCATGTCAATGGAATCAGGAGCCTCAGTTTGTTTAACTTCCACAGGCTTTGGCTGGACTTTCAATCCTTTACCTGAAAAAATAACACATTAGTTAGTTACAATGGAACAAATGTTAAAAGCAAACCAATCCTTATGAGAGGTTTCCATAAACTGTAGATCAATTTCACTTGGTGAGATAGAATAGAATAGAACAGTACAGCACAGAACAGGCCCTTCGGCCCTCAATGTTGTGCCGAGCCATGATCACCCTACTCAAACCCACGTATCCACCCTATACCCGTAACCCAACAACTCCCC
The DNA here is from genome assembly GCF_902713615.1 of Scyliorhinus canicula. Classification (NCBI taxonomy): domain Eukaryota; kingdom Metazoa; phylum Chordata; class Chondrichthyes; order Carcharhiniformes; family Scyliorhinidae; genus Scyliorhinus; species Scyliorhinus canicula. Next base: position 150,080,840 of record NC_052157.1, on the reverse strand, counting down.
CCTTAACCTTACTTTTTTATTAGGACACTACGGGCAATTTAGCATGGCCAATCCACCTAACCTGCACATCTTTGGACTGTGGGAGGAAACCGGAGCACCCGGAGGAAACCCACGCACACAGGGGGAGGACGTGCAGACTCCACACAGACAGTGACCCAGCCGGGAATCGAACCTGGGACCCTGGAGCTGTGAAGCATTTATGCTAACCACCATGCTACCCTGCTGCCCCCTAGATGGTGGCTTACTGGTAATATCACTGGACTAATAATCTAAAGTCCTAGACTAATGCTCTGGGGGGTGGGGGGCAGTTTCAAACGCAGTGGAATACTTGTTCATATAAGGATTCACGGCTGTGTAACTATTAGAACACACCAGCAAGGAATAAAATCAATGATCATTTTTTGACCACCTCTGATCGGTCCTGTGTGACTTCCAAGGATCTTCATGTTGTCAGTTACACAAAAACCCACAATACAAATCATGAATGTTTATAAAGGAACCTCCACTGTAATTCTATGTAAAGCATGTCCAATGCATGATCAATTATTTAATATAAATATTCATCAGTTATTTGCTTAAAATGTCTTGTACTCCACCTAATTACCACTTAATTCCAAATGTTACGAATTGAAACCAGAGGAGTAGTCTCCAAAATAATCTCCATCCTCAAAAGTGGGGAAGCCCAGTGTTTCAGTGCATAAGAGTAGCAGAAGCATTTACAATTACCTGCAGCCAGAAATACTAAGTGGATGACCCAACTTGCACTCCCCCTGAATCAAAAATGCCAGTCCTTATCCAATTCAATTCACTCTACATGATATCAAGGGACAGCTGAAGGCACTGGTTACTGCGACGGTTATACATCCAGGAATAGTGCTGAAGACGTGTACTCCAGAACAGGCATGTCCTCGCCAAGTTGTTTCAGTGTAGCTGCAGCACTCACATCTGCCCAACAACATGGAAAACCTGTTCACATAAAGCAGTCAAGAAGCACGACACATTCTAGGATAAAGCAGCTCCACTTGAATGGCACCCCATTCACCAACTGAAGCATTCACTCCCCCTCCATTGCTGCACAGTGGCAGCAGTATGTACCGTCTAGAAGCTACACTGCAGCAACTCACCAAGGTTCCTTCAACAGCACTTCCAAACGGGTGACCTCTACCACCTAGAAGGATAAGGGCAGCAGATACATGGGAACACCACCACTTAAAGTCCCCCTTCAAGCCCCACCCAATCCTGACCTGGAACTATAATGCTGTTCCTTCATTTTTGCCAAATCAAAATGTTTGAACTCCCTCCCTAACAGCACTATGGGTATACCTGCACCAGAAAGACTTACAGCGGTTCAGAAAATAGCTCACCATGGTTCTTGAGAACAAATAGAGTTGGACAACAAATGTTAGCCATGCCAGCGACACCAACATCCCATGAAAGATAACAACTATAAATTAACCAGAACCTCATGGTGGCCCTCATTACTATTATGCTTCAAAACTGCTAGTTAGAGGCAGCTATTAAGAGCAACATAAGAGCAGGAGTTGACTATTCAGGTCCCTCGAGTCTGTTCTACCATTCACTTAAATTGTGGCTTCTTTGTGCCGGTTTTTGTTGCATATTCCCTGATATCTTTACTTAGCAATCATTTATTTTCTTACCATGTTGTTAACGTACTTATCTGAACTTTTATGAGGTAGAAAGCCTAAATTCCACACACAACACTTTCGACAGCCACACCGATACAGAGACCGGTGAGATCTCCGAAACTGAAAGAATACCTGTTTGAAGATGGTGTTGCAGTTGGATTGGGTTTGACTGAAATATCTGCTTTCTTGAGAATAAAATTCAAAACTGTTGCCCCATAGGGGCTGGTTTAGCTCACCAGGCTAAATCGCTGGCTTTTAAAGCAGGCCAGCAGCACGGTTCGATTCCCGTACCAGCCTCCCCGGACAGGCGCCGGAATGTGGCGACTAGGGGCTTTTCACAGTAACTTCATTGAAGCCTACTCGTGACAATAAGCGATTTTCATTTCATTTTCATATGGATATAAAGAGGTGTCTTTTAAAGTTACAGTTACTGTTGATTGATGGTAACCTTCCTTGAGTAGCTATAGGAAACAAAACGGCTTGTGTCAGAACTCTCATTTAAAATCTGTTTCAAACACTTGTCTTTGCCATGGGTGAACCTTCCCCCAGAAATTGCTGACATGCTGTGGTGGTGTTCCACTGACAAGGGCTTCTGCTCTCTTGACACCTCAGCCCAATACTTATTGTTCAACTGTCAGCCTCAGCCAGCTTATCAGTTGTGGAGGACATCACAATCGAGGCGGATCATCCCTTCACTTGATCCTTCTTCTTCCCTGCTGAGAACTAGTTATGACGTCCTACCTGTGTCTCCGTGCAGAACAGGTTTTGAACATGTGTATGGCATAGTGCCACACCGAGTGTTGACTTTGTGAGTGTAGCCACTGATTTAATGGAACAAACTCCTACAAATAGAATTTGATAACGACCGCATAATTTATTTTAGTGATTCTGATTGAGGGATAAATACTGGCCAAGATATCAGGATAACACCCCTTTTTAAATTCAAAATAGTGCCATGGGATCTTTGACATCCACGTGAGAGGTAGATGGGCCCTTGGCCTCATCAGAAATGGAGCACCCGGGAGCGCTTCCTCAGCACTGCGGTGGGGTGTTTAGCCTTGACTTTTGCGCTCAATCTCTGCGGTGAGACTTGAAGCGGCAATGTTCTGACTCCGAGAGATAGGGAACCTAGTGGCATGGTGCAACAACAACAATCGTTTATGGGCAGCATGGTAGCACAAGTGGATAGTAGTGTGGCTTCACAGCACCAGGGTCCCAGGTTTGATTCCCCGCTGGGTCACTGTCTGTGCGGAGTCTGCACGTTCTCCCTGTGTCTGCGTGGGTTTCCTCCGGGTGCTCCGGTTTCTTCCCACAGTCCAAAGACGCGCAGGTTAGGTGGATTGGCCACACTAAATTGCCCTTAGTGTCCAAAAAAAAGGTTAGATGGGGTTATTGGGTTATGGGGATAGGGTGGAAGTGGGTCGGTGCAGACTCAATGGGCTGAATGTTCTATGTTCTATGTCAGCAAAACTAAGGAGCTGGTCTTTGACTGCAGGAAGCGAAGTGTCGTACACATCCCCGTGTTGATGCCACCTAACCTGGAAATATGGCTCTCTATTCCTTCATCTAAGTCATTGACAAACATAGTATAATAATTGGTTAAATATAGAGAACAATTGGTTAATTCGTTTTTAAAGTATCTTGGATACCAGTGATAAACATTTCCCTTAGATCTAATTTTAACCTGAAGTTTAAAAAACTCTTGAGACTGAAAGTTCCTGAAACAAATACCTTAATTTTGTATGTGGCAGGTAGTAAAAGCCTGTAATATTCCCCAGAAGCGGAGGTATTAAAGGGGATTGGAGTCTCACGGTTGTCTATTTGCACCTGGGCTCCAGAGAGTGTGTTGTTCATCTCATCAAATTCTTGCCCTTTTATACCTGTTGGTGGAGCACACAATTCAATTCAGATCAGAGAAAACATTAAAGCTTATCTGCTTGATGTGTATTTAAAAATAAGTTGTTTGCTTCTTTCTCATACAAGTAGCTTGATGCCAGCAAGACAGATACCCATTTGCAATGTGACAGTCTGGACAACTGGTCCTAATCATGCAATAGTGAGTGGATCGTTCTTTCCATTGCAGTCGAGGATGATGCATAATTATTTTACTTTTTGTTTGTTCAAGTTGCTCATTTTATGGACAAGATTATTCATTGCTATCTAATGTTTTTCTTCTTTTATTTTATCTTTATTATTACAGTGAACATAGAACAGTACAGCACAGAACAGGCCCTTCGGCCCTCGATGTTGTGCCGAGCAATGATCACCCCACTCAAACCCACGTATCCACCCTATACCCGTAACCCAACAAACCCCCTTAACCTTAACCTTACTTTTTAGGACACTACGGGCAATTTAGCATGGCCAATCCACCTAACCTGCACATCTTTGGACTGTGGGAGGAAACCGGAGCACCCGGAGGAAACCCACGCACACACGGGGAGGACGTGCAGACTCCGCACAGACAGTGACCCAGCCGGGAATCGAACCTGGGACCCTGGAGCTGTAAAGCATTTATGCTAACCACCATGCTACCGTGCTGCCCCGTAAACACAACCAACACAAGAGTAGGGACAAACAGAAAACCTGGTATCAAATAAATACCTACCCAAACGCTCTGACCTCCCTGGTAGTGCACCAGGAATAAGATGCAACCCTTGAAGCGTTTTCATTCAAAGCGGGAAGACCCTTCTTGTCCCATTATCTGCTGTCATGGAGGGATCTACTTGACAACCTCCCACGTGGACAATCAAAATTGACAGACCTCTCTGTGCAGATTGAAGTTTGAATTCTGACCATGCCGAACCTGGTCACAGCTGAACTGAAATCAGGAAGTGAAACTCAAACTGAACTGCATGTTGATCATTCTGCTCCAGCTTGCAGCTATGTTTCAATCATCCAAGATTGACCTTCCAATTCTGAAACACCACTCATCTCAGTACCTCCTTCACCTCCACCACACTCAAACCTATACCCAGACTTCGTCACGTCCAATCTCAAATTTTCTAATACCTGCATTGCTGCCCTAGGTCCACTTTGCACAAATTCACAGCCAGAATTCTGATGTCCATATTCAATCCCAGATCAAGTCCTCTTCCCCACTGCTCTGCTCCAGGTTTGTCCTGGTCCTCACCAACCTCCACTGGCTTCCCATCTCCCCGATTTCAAAAGCCTTCTTCTCATTCACAAATCCCTACAGGGCCTCACTCTCCACTCTGCAAACTTCTCTGTCTCGCACCCTCCACTCTTGAATCTGGATGTCTGTGTATTCCCTCAGCTCACCATCAGCGGTAGGGCTTTGAGCTATTGTGGCATTAGCTTTCATCTCTCTGCAACTTCCCAATCTGCCTTGCTGGCTTTGATCACTTCCTCTCACTTCCTCTTTCATCTTGGAGCCTCTTATCACCCCCCCCCCCCCCCCCCCCCAAGATGTGCACAGTGTGTCCAAACATTTCATTGCATTGCATAAGTGTAATTTGTTGAAGTCACAGCTTAGAATTTGGAACAAGGTGCACTGATATTATGACTGGAAGTAGCAACTTAAGAGTTAAACCCATGATTCCTGCTTTCCCAGTCTGTAGCTAACTGCAAGTACAGGAGAAAGAAAACAGGTAAACATGGGTGATCTTTTAATTTTATTATTTGTTAACTTTATCTCTTTACTTCACAGGTTTTATTTTCTTAATAATATGAAGCTGGTTACACCCATGGGTTTCAAGGAGCCCAACTGTATCCAAATAACATTGCATTTTATCATCACTGAGTACATTACAACCTGCAAATATTGCACACTGTCACAAATATTGCTATCATTCCCTTTGTGTCAAGGAAGGTAGTACGCCCACTACTAACTTTAAACGTATTTATTTAGTCAGTTCTACAATTCTGTTGCCTTTTGAATTCACTCTCACAATGCATATTCTGAATCCAGATAGCGGGAAAGTAATTTCTTTACAAACCTCTAACATTACTAAATGGCACATAGTCGGTTGTGACTATTCATCCCACATCTCCAAATCGCCTCACTTGCTGGACTGCAGTTCCGCAGGCGACAGCTCACTGTTCAGCATCTCGCCCCAGCGCTCTTTGCACCAATGTTGGTAGGACCGCAAAGACCCATTCTGTCCCACGTGTTGTTATTTGGAATGGGAATCCTGGCTGATGTGTTCCCTTCCTTCACTCTTGGGTACCAAGGCCAATTCAGGTGCCTATGCTTTTGGCTCCGTTAACAGCACAGACTCCGGTTCGAGCATAGGAACATGGCATAACTCAATTCCACACTGGAATCTAAACTTTTTGATCAGTGTTATTTTAATCCAAGTGGTCACCCAACTAAAGAAAATGAAATAACTGAGAGCATCAATTGCGAAATCCAGGCATAATAATAACAGTAATCTTTATTGTCATATGTAGGCTTCCATTAACGCTGCAATGAAGTTACTGTGTAAATCCCCTAGTCGCCACATTCCGGCGCCTGTTCGGGTACACAGGGAGAATTCAGAATGTCCAATTCACCTAACAGCACGTCTTTCGGGACTTGTGGGAGGAAACTGGAGCACCCGGAGGAAACCCACGCAGACACGGGGAGAACGTGCAGACTACGCACAAAAGTGATCCAATCTGGGAATCAAACCTGCGAACCTGGCGCTGTGAAGCAACAGTGCTACCCACTGTGCTACAGTGAACTATGGAAGGAACTAGGTAAATATGTCAACAAGTCTCAGCAGGTTACCTGCTCCAAGTGAGTTGTAGCGTCATAAAATCTAGTGAATAAGGTCTGCCACAGGCAACACCTGTCTGTTACAGTGGACTAACTTCAATTACTTGAAAACATGCACAGTCTGTGAATAGAGTCTGAACGGCAATTTAAGGGGCAGGATTCTCTGGCCGCGTTCGCCCGGAGACCGGAGAATCCCGCCCGAGGTCAATTGATTTTTCCATTGTCGGCATCTCGCCCATGGCGTTCTTGCGGCGGGCTGGACGGAAGAATCCAGCACAAGTTCTAGTTTTTATGGAAATGTTAATACATTTTTCATCTTGTTGATGAAATAGTAAAAAATCCAGTTTGTGTAATCCAGTGAACGGGCTGATAAAAGTCCAAAATTGGTCAACATCAAATTTACTTAGCACACGGGGCAATGCAAACAGTCAGTTATGTGCAAACACACTTGCAGTCTTTCAGAATTGATGTGATTAGAACAGAAGAACAACTCCCACAGTTCAGCCTGATTGTGAAAGTGGAGTTTATTTAGCAGCATTACTGAAAGCAGAACACCGTTTAAAATGCTTTGTGCTTCATACAGAACGCTAGCATTTTGGTTAGTTTGGAGCTCGTTTAGACATTCTCGGCCTAAAGCCGAAAGATATGTGCCTCACAAGGGCATATCCAAAACAATCCCGCCTTTACTGCCATCCCTATTTCCCCTTGAGCATTTGATTGCGAGCCACCGAAAACTGAGTGGCTTGCTTAGCATTTCAGAGGACAATCAAGGATCAACCACATTGTTGTGGGTCTGCAGTCACATTTAGGCTACATAAGGATGGCAGATTGCCTCCCCTAAAATCAACCAGGTGGGGTTTTAACCTCAATCCGGTAGTTTCCTGAACGTCAATGAAGAATAGCATTTTATTTCACATTTGTTAAGTAATTGAATTAAAATTCCTCCAGCTGCCAGGGTGGGATGTGAGCCCTTGGATGCGATTTAATGGCCTCGTCGCACCTGAATTGGTGTTGGGACGAGGCCGTTGAAGATTTGCGATGCTCGGAACATCTCGCCAGATTTAACGGAGTCACCTGAGACGTCACAATCTGGAACTTGCCCTCAATGGGGGTGATCCAGATCAGCATACTTAAGTGAGCCATTAGGCGGGATACCCCCGGCACCTGGTACTTAATGGCTGTGCCTGAGCGATCTCGCCAGAGCGCCGTTTTGTACTGGTTTCCACAAACATGGACCAGTCGTAATGGCACCTTTGGGGCTCTCCCAGGCCATTAGCGACCCCAGGGTGGACGGGAACAGGGCAGAGTGGCGCCTTGGCATTCCCCCTAGCACTTGGGACTGCCGGCCTGGCAGTGCCAATTGGACATCCTGGCAGTGCCACCCTGGCGTTCCCAGGTAGCACTGCCAGGCTGGCTGGGGCAGTGACAGGGTGGCAGTGTCTGGGTGCCCACATTGGCCAGGGATAAGCCTGGCGTGGCCTTATCAGATGGAGAGGGGGTGAGGTAGTGTCCCGGGGGCCTCCCTGAGGTTGGTGGGGGGAGAGGAGGTTGAAAAACACGGGGGTGGTGGTGGGGGGAGGGGGGGGGGGGGGGTGGGGGGGGAGAGAGAGAGAGAGGGAGAGAGATCAGGCCAGCCAGACAAAATGGCTCCCCGATCTGCAAGGTGCCTTTCCTGCTGGTGAGCTTTAGCCTGCCAGTAGGATATGACTAAGTGCCGCCTCGGCAGAGAGAAACTCACCGAGGCCAAACGAAACGGCAAAGTGCAGTTAAATAGCGAGATGTTTCTCAGTACTGCAGCCATCAAGAAACACCCCGCTAAACACTCCCAAAAGCGGACAAAGAGTTTTCCCAGTTAATTGTGCGCCATGTCTCTATAGCATTTGTCCAGGCCTCTGAAGTGACAGATAAGTGAAAATCTCCCTCTGTGCTATGAGGGCCATCATAATTGCCATTACATAGAATTAACAGCACAGTAAGAGGCAAAAGACCTGACTAGTTTATGCCACTTCCCTCCCATCCTATTTCATCTCATCCCATCTGCATGCTCTTCTATTCCTTTCTGCCTTATTTATTTATCCAGCTGCTCTTCAACATATCCAGACTATCTGATTTAACTATGCCAGTGATCACGAATCCCACGTTTTCAACTCTCTCTAGTATAATGGCACAGTAGCACAGTGGTTAGCTCTGTTGCCTCACAGCGCCAGGGTCCTGGGTTCGATTCCCGGCTTGGGTCACTGTCTGTGTGGAGTCTGCACGTTCTCCCCGTGTCTGCGTGGGTTTCCTCCGGGTGCTCCGGTTTCCTCCCACAAGTCCTGAAAGATGTGCTTGTTAGGTGAATTGGACTCTTCCTCAGTGTACCCGAACAGGCGCCAGGGTGTGGCAACTAGGGGATTTTCACAGTGACTTCATTGCAGTGTTAATGTAAGCATACTTGTGACACTAATAAAGATTATTATTATTAAAGAAGTTGCTCCTAAATTTCTTATTGGGTTTATCAAAGATTATCTTACATTTATGGCCCCTAGTTTTGGACGCTTCCACAAGTGGAAATGTGTTCATGACATCTATCCTAACACCCTTTCATAATTTTAAAGACTTCTGTTAGGTCACCCCTACAGATACAAAAACAATATCTAGGATTGGAAGGCTTTGTGAACATATTCATAGAGAATGGGCCCGATCTAACCAAATGGGAACAGAGTGCCATAGCGAGCGCATTTAGCCGTGTGTTTCCTGGCACTTGCAGTGCCAAGAAACACAACGCTATTTAACGCAATTCCAGTTAGATATGGGGCCTCAACAGGGAGCGAACGGCTGAGGCCATACTTAGTCCCGTTTCCTGCACTGAGGAGCCTACTCGCCGGAACTCCACAGTGCAGGGAGAGATCAGGATGACATTTGTGACATCCCGCAAGATCGCGTTAGATCCGGCAAGGCGTAGCGCGCTGGGTAGATCCCAGGAGCGGGGTGTCTGGCATCTACCGGCCACGTTCACTGGTAGCGGGATTCCCTACCCCAGCTGCTTGTCAATGAGATTTCCCATTGAAGCCACTCCACGTCACCAGGAAACCCACGGGTGGTGTTCCCTGTGAGCGGAATTACAGAATCCAAATGGACGGAGAATTCTGGACAATTTAAAAGCTCTTTTCTTCAGACCTTTGTAACTCCATAAAAGTAAAGGGTGCATATCAAGAAGTTCTGCAACTATACCCCACCTTTCCAAATTTAATTAGTTAAGAAATATTGCCCTATCTCACCTGTTTCAACTGTTGAAACTGTTAATCAACTTTTTGTTCTCTGAGTTGGTGTAAGTAGTGTTCAAAAATACAAAGTTTAACACTTTGCCAAATTGTTACTTAAATTACCCTGTTTCAGGTACTGAATCAGCGCATCGCTGTTATCCCACCAGAAATGTTGGAGCTCCTCCACCGGGGGATATTTAAAACAGGACACTTCCAGAGTGACTTCCAGACATTGACCCCACATATAATTGTAGTCTTGCATGCTACCTGTGGAAAGGAAGGATTGGCCAGTTATTACGGTGCGTTACAGCTTTCCCTATTTGGCCTCACTGGTTTTCAGGCAACGAGGTGGAAATGTGATGGAAACAGAAAGGAACCCATTGGTGGCTTCTGCCGAATACTTTGGCAGAGCTTGTGTGGTCAGATGGTAATTCCATAATTTGGATGTGGTCTCATGAATTCTGTTCAGCACTGGGAGGTTGCAAAATTAGGTAGAAACTGGTTAGTCTAGAAGAAGCTTCAGGCCCCCAAACATGACACTTCTGGTGCCCTTGCAATGCCCCTTTATAAAGGGCCAATGAAACCAAGACAATACTCGTGTTTTTATGGAAGGGTTCAACCTATAACCAGGACTGCACACCTGAGGTTGGCTCCCATTGCGCTTCTCTCTGGAGGTTCACTCCAAACAAAGCTCCTTAGAAACTTAGTGCAGAGTTCAAGGACCTGTTGTGTCAAGGATCTGGTCCTCATTCATGGACATTCTGCTGTATTCCTGCCTGATTGTAGTGGAAGTGTGCCAGAGGGTCATGGACATTTACAACCAAGATGTGCATGAACAATAGAACAAGGAAAGACTGTCCACCTAATTCAGAAAACCTGATCCAAGTATATTATTTTATTTCAACTCCCTTTTCGCCCTCTGACAAATCTGCATTCCTGTACTTCATTGGCTCAATTGGTATCTTGATGAAATTTTAAATCTCCCCTCTGAATAGCCCTTTCTTTGCTTCAGTGTCAATTCTTTGACTAATTACCTTTTGCATGCACAGCCTTGTGGATCTCCACATTTTATTGTCATTACTGGCTGTATGTAACACCTCAGGGGCGGCAAATAGATTTAAATCCTATTAATTCCTATTAATTTTCATACATCTGAAACTGCTGGCACTCAAGAGAACTTGGGAGTTCTGATTAAGGATTTGTCTGTAAAGGGGTTTAAAACAGCCTTTCTGAGCCCCTGGATTCCCAAAATTCAACAAGGAGAAATGTGGGAAGAGTGGGGAAAGGACTGCGTTGGCTGGCCTTGGAGTACTGGGTTGCTAGGAGCTTGGGTGGCATGTGTAGCCCATTGGCTGCAGTTTGGACATCCATTTGAATCTGTTAGTAGCTTTGTACAATTGTTCTAACTATCTGTCAAAGAAGTATATATTTTTTTACCAGCAATTGGATACCAGGCTGCCCTGTTGACAATCCCATCTACAAAGTGAAAGGACGCATTCATCTCCTGTAGACAAGGGCTTCCAGTGCACATGTTGGCATGGGTGTAGGAATATACCTAAGACACAAAATATAGTCTGTTAGCTAACACAGCAGTTCCTTTTTTACCCTATTCAAAGCCCTGGCAGTGGAGACCGGGATCTTTCCTGCAGATTAGTAAAATATTTTCCAAACATGAGAAGGATTCATCTTCGTATTGCTTCGGCTTGTGATAAAAATCAAGTTCAGCTCGGCATAATTAATTCTCAGTTCCAATCTACAGAGGTTTGATTCATATGAATTTCTTGAAGCATATTAGCGGAGCTCCTTTGGCGTTTCTCACAGTAGCTCAGTTTCTGCACTGTTTTATAAGAACAAATAGGTTGTACCATGTAATGACATTATTTTACTGTTAAGGCGAGGCTTAATCCTTTTAATTGCTGTCAAGCAAAAACGAGAAGTTGCAATTAGACCCAGGCCGTTTTTGTCTTCCTTTGAACTTTGAGTGACAAAGTACATTTAAAAGGTGGTAGACATTCTAGATTTTTAACTCTATGCAAGTGAATGGGTTGCAAAATCTCGGCCAGAATCTGACCCAGGTTTTTTTTGATCCAATGGAGGTTGTCGGTACATTCCAAATTATCCCTTTTATTTCCTATGACTCAGAAATTTGACACTGAAACTGTGCCAGACAAGAAATGGAGAGGTGTGATGGAACAGGCAATTCCCACTAGATTTACTGGATGAGAAGATGGGATAATTTGTTTGCATGTTTAGGGCACTACAAATGCTCTTAGAACACCAAATTGGCATCTATGGTGCACATACTCATTTTTGGGATGAATCATGCTGGTTGTCATTACTGAAGGCATTAGCAGATGTGCAGTGACTGTTTATAGAATCATAGAATTTACAGTGCAGAAGGAGGCCATTCGGCCCATCGAGTCTGCGCCAGCTCTTCAAAAGAACACCCTACCCAAGGTCCACACCTCCACCCTATCCCCATAACCCAGTAACCCCACCCAACATTAAGGGCAATTTTGGACACTTAAGGGCAATTTAGCATGGCCAATCCACTTAACCTGCAAATCTTTGGACTGCGGGAGGAAACCGGAGCACTGGGAGCAAACCCACGCAGACACAGGGAGAACATGCAGACTCCGCACAGACAGTGACCCAAGCCGGGATTCGAACCTGGGACCCTGGAGCTGTGAAGCAATTGTGCTAATCACAATGCTACCGTGCATTGCCAGACATTTTGTGAGCAGGAAGATAAATAATGGTGTCGGCCAGTATGCAATGTGACTTGACAATAGTGTTATCAATCCTCCAGCCAATACCTGCTTTTTACCCTGCATGGTTAAAGATATGTCCAGTAGCAGGAAAGACCCTATCAGTGCTATTAAAGGAATCATCGATTACAGACTAGTTAATGATTAATTTCTTCTGGTTGTTGCTTTGATCTTACAAGTGGTTGTTGCTCTTTTTCTAATTATTTAAAGTTGTAAAAGTTTACAGCGATTGTGACAAAGTTAAACTATTCTTACTCATGCTGCTTGATCCGTTTGCAGCCTTTGGCATGGTTGACCACAACAACTTCCTCCAATGCCTCCCCACCATTGCCATCTGGGTGGGATTGCTCTCACTTGCTTCTAGCCTTAGCTGTCTAATTGTGGACAGAGTATCAACCCCAATGGTTTCTCTTCCCACTCCTGCACCATTACCTCTGGTGTCCACCAAGGATCTATCCTTGGGCCCCTCCTATTTCTCGACATGCTGTCCCTTGGCAACATCAGTTTCTACAGGTATGCTTATGGCACCCAGCTCCAAGTCACCACCATCTCTCCCAACTCCTAAAACATTGCTAAATCATTAGACTGCTTATCCAGCATCCAATAGTGAAGATGCATAAATAACTTCCAATTTAATAATGGCGAGATTAAAACCATCAGGTGGAATTCTCCCAAGCAGGTTCGATGGCGAATATGGTGAGAGGGCCAGAAATCGGTTTCATATAGACGTGAATTTACAGCGGGGTCTTCCATTGGTGCCAGCCTCGGCAGGTCAGAAAACTCATCAGAGGCTACAGTGAACCTCATTTGCATCCCATTAATGGGTTGCAGGTGAAGGCCTGACCTGCCATGCTATATTTTTCGTGACGCTGGCACAAAACACATTTGGTACAACATGGAGATGTCGGGACCTACCTGGCCAATGCCGGGGACTGCCTCCGGAGTTTGGGATGGAGGCCGCCCACATCCCTGGACCCCGGAACACCACAGCAGTGGGTTAGCAGGTGCATCTGCAGGTGGATCTTCCAGATGTCCCAGTGAGGGTCCACCTTCCAGTATCAGAATGTCCCTGGAGATCCATCTTTGTTGTCAGGAGGTGCCAATTCCGGTCTTAGAGTACTCCAAGAGATATATCTTAGTTATCAGGCAGTCCACTTTCTTTCTTTAGCAGTGGGCAGTGATGTTTAGCACCTTTTCAATATGGCAGCCGGACACGACGATGGACTACTCACCATCCAGTCCTTACCCGCCACGAAATATGGCGTAAAACACCCGGGTGCATTATTAATGAAGTTGGGGCCTGTTTTCCTGCAGGTCATCACAGCAGGAAACACTCCATGTTCCTGCTATGGGAAAATGGTAGGATTCCACCCCTTGTCTTTGGTCCCCACTATAAACTCCCTTTTCTAGCTATCAACTCCACCCCTCTCTCTGACAAATGTATTTGGCTGAACCAGATTGTTTGCAAACTAGGGTATCATACTTGACCCCAAAATGGGTTTCCGGTCACATTCACGCCATCACCAAGACCATCTATTTCCACCCCATCAGTAACTTCATTGAAGCCTACTCGTGACAATAAGCGGTTTTCATTTCATTTTCATTTTCAAACTCATGCTTTTGTTACCCCTTGACTACGCCAACCAACTCCTGGTCAGTCTCCCACATTCTACCCTTATAAATTTGCTTGGTGGGGATCTTGTGAGGTGCCTTGAAAAATGTTATAATATTAAAGGTGTTATTTAAATACAAGTTGTTATTGTTAAAGATCCATGAAATGATTCGGCCCTTTTTACTGATTGGTGAGAGACCCGGGGTGGGATTCTCTGGTCTCTGACACCGAAATCGTGTTCGGTAATTGGCCAGAGAATCCCCGTTTGTGGCGAAAAAAGGGGGCGGCGCTGCTTTCACGATGCTTCGCCCCCTCCAAAGCCCCATGACATATGGACGGCCTCAGGACGTTACCTGAGGCCCTCCTCCCAATGCTCCGCCACCGAGCGGCCGAGTTCCCGACAGCATGGGCCTCTCATGCTATTTTATTTTCAGGAACTCGGCATTGTGGCTGTGGGCTCAGTCGACGGAGAGCCAATCCGCGAGCAGGGGGGACTTTAGCAGGGGCTGGGGGCATTGGTGGGGGGTGGTCCGGGGGTGGCGAGCCTGGCCAAAGGGGGATGCACTATTTGGCAGGCCGGGTCCACGCGTGGCTGGCGCCATGTTGCACGGCATGGCCACTGCAGGTAGCCACTGTGCGCCTGCGTGGCCACAGACCCGCCAATTCTCCAGCCATATCGACAGCTGGAGACGGGTGCTCTACGCTGCGTGCCTGCTAGCCCCCCACCAAACAGAGCATCGGTGGCCATTTCGCGCCGATTGTACCGTCGTAAAACGCCACCGTTACCACGCCAGCGTCAGCACTTAGTCTCCAAATCGGAGAATCCAGCCCCAATTGTTGGAGAGTGTTGATTGGATAAATTAGCCCTCAATCACTTACAAAACATCATTGTCTAGCATCATTCCAAGGGTAGGCAGACTTTGCAGTGAGAAGCAGGCACACACTGATATCTATAAATAAATAGCTGTCTCAACAAAGAACAGTACAGCCCTGAACAGGCCCTCCAGGCCTGCGCCGATCATGATGCCTGTCTAAACTAAAAGCTTCTGCACCTCCGGGGTCCATATCCCACCATTCCCATCCTATTCATGTATTCATCAAGATGCCTCTTAAAAGCCGCTATCATATGTGCTTCGACCACCTCCCCCGGCAGCACGTTCCAGGTACTCACCACCCGCTGTGTCAAAAGCATTATGAAAGCACTCTCTACATGCAGCACTTCCACGTTCTGAGTGTTGTATGTAATTTTAGGGTGGGGGAGAGCTCTGATTACTGATAGAATAGAATAGAATAGAATAGAACAGTACAGCACAGAACAGGCCCTTCGGCCCTCGATGTTGTGCTGAACAATGATCACCCTACTCAAGTCAACGTATCCACCCTATACAGTACCAGTAACCCAACAACCTCCCCCCATTAACCTTATTTTTTGGGACACTAAGGGCAATTTAGCATAGCCAATCCACCTAACCCGCACATCTTTGGACTGTGGGAGGAAACCGGAGCACCCGGAGGAAACCCACGCACACACGGGGAGGACGTGCAGACTCCGCACAGACAGTGACCCAGCCAGGAATCAAACCTGGGACCCTGGAGCTGTGAAGCATTTATGCTAACCACCATGCTACCGTGCTGCCCCTGATCTAATTGAAAAGTGGTCCTCCAACCAAAAATGCATGCGATCTACTGGCGGTGCGTGGTGTCAGCCCCTGCTGACGTGCCCAGCTAATCAATAGCTTGGTTAGCACTCGCTGGATGCTGATATCAATTAAATGAGTAAACAGCATGAAATTGTTGTGCTGCCGGCATCGCAATCAATGGGCATGGGTTCATTGTGCATCGTGATCCCTAGCCTCTTTTTTGGATACCATCGAATTTTGTCACCCTCATTTTAGTGTTTGTTGACCATGATCGTGCCTCTGGGCGAAATCTAATGGCCGGGCTCGTACTGGGGCTCGACATGGCCAGGAAATCTTGAGAGGCCTCTCACCGGATTAACCCAGAGCACTACACCTCACGAGATCTAACGGGATCTTGCGATCTGGTTCCCATTGAGCTAATCTACATATTAAAGTAGTGCAGTGAGCAGCATTTTGATATCATTCACCTGAGTTACCCAAGGCACGAGGTCTAATCCCCACATCTCAGAGACCCTAAGTGAACGCCGGTTAACACTGGTCTCCACAAACGGTGACCAGGCATAGCGGCACTTGGGCGGGGGGGGGGTCCCCCAGGGGATTGGGGGCCCCTGGGTTGCTGGGCTCAGTGCAGGGTGGTACCCTAGCATCCTGTGCTGGTTTAGCTCACTAGGCTAAATCGCTGGCTTTGAAAGCAGACCAAGGCAGGCCAGCAGCACGGTTCGATTCCCGTACCAGCCTCCCCGGATAGGCGCCGGAATGTGGCGACTAGGGGCTTTTCACAGTAACTTCATTGAAGCCTACTTGTGACAATAAGCGATTTTCATTTCATTTCAATACCACCGTGACACTGGCACCCTGAGTGCTTGGTACTCAAGGTGCCCATGTGGCATTTTGCCCATGCCAGGGATCAGGCCCGGGGGTCCCCTGCCTTCATTGGTGTGGGGGGGGGGGGGGGGGGGGGGGGGGAGCCTTGAGGATCTCTTTATAGGTGAGCTGGGGGATCCCGAGATATATTGGAGAGTGGAGCTCATTAGCGTAGGAAATGGGGGTAAGTGTGGCCTTGGCCTTCCTCGAAATGAGGCCCCAAAATTAAACTGAATCCCAGTTAGATAGGGGTCCTTCTTGGTGCTGCGAGCACCGGGTAACACCCAGTGAAACACGCTCGTCACTGGACTCTGTTTCATTTCTGTTAAATCGCACCCTCTATTCTAGCTGGCGGCCTAATTAAGTGTGCATAACGTAAATTTTTTTCAGGATTTCCAACATGAGAAAAATAACGTGCATTTATATAGCTTTTTAACTAAGTAAAACATGACAAGGCTCTATACAGGAGCACTATCAGGAGAACTATCAGATAGGAGACATTAAAGTAAGTGTCCTAAATCTTGGTCAATAGAGGGGCTTTAAGCTATGCTTTAAAGGAAGAAAGAGATGTGAAGATAGCAGAGTCAGGGAGGTTTAGAATGGGAATTTCAGAGATTCGGGTCTAGTCAGCTGAAGACATGGATTCTTCGACCCACTGCCGGGTCGGGGAATCGCCGGGGGGGGTGCCGTAGATCCTGCCCCCGCCGGCTGCCGAATTCTCCGGCGCCGGAAATTTGGCAGGGACGGGAATCGCGCTGCGCTGGTCGGCGGTCTCCCCCCCCCCCCCGGCGATTCTCACGCCTGCGATGGGCCGAATTCCCGCCTGTTTTTGCCAGGTCCCGGCGGCGTAAATCAAGGTAGGTCCCTACCGGCTGGGCCCAGCTCCGTGGGCGGCCTCCGGAGTCCTCAGGGTGGCGCGGGGCGATCTGGCCCCGGGGGGTGCCCCCATGGTGGCCTGGCCCGCGGTCGGGGCCCAGCGATACGTGGGCGGGCCTGTGCCGTGGGGGCACTCTATTCCTACGCGCCGGCCGTGTAAGCCTCTGCAATGGCCGGCATGAAGGTGAACCCCCCTGCGCCTGCGTGGGGATGACGTCAGCAGACGTCAGCAGATGCTGGCGCTCCCGCGCATGCACGGACCCACACCGGCCAGCGTAGTCCCTTCGACCCCGGCTGGCACGGCACCAAAGGCCTTCCACGTGGAGGATTCCTTTGGGGCCTCCCGACGCCGGAGTGGTTCCCGCCACTCCACTGCGCCGTTTCTGCCCGCCTCGCTAATTCCCGGCACCGACTCTGACAGTGTTGGCTCGAACGCCCGTTGGACAGCCCTGGTCACAGATCACCAACATACTGCGATGCATGTGCAGATGGAAAGACCAAACCCAGAGGAAACAATCCAGGACATGGGACAAAACACCAAATTAAAAAATAGTTCTGGAAAATTCAGGATTGTTGGACATCCGGCGTGGATGACCAATGCAACACTTAAGATGTTTGCCTAATAGGGTAGACTTTCATCTTATTTTAAGCTGGAGAAACTGGCATCTTGGTATGGAAGCTGGGTCTCTCAATTTTCTGATTTGGTTTCTGTAGCATGTACAAGCTCAACACCCAAGACATAATAGCAATACTGAATGAAGATCTTTGCCCCTTTCCACAGATTCTTCTGTCCACTTTGCTTTACAACTAGAAAAGCAAAAGGCACGTTATTAGTTAATTTTGATCGTCTGTAACATAGGAAAAGGTATAGGTCATGTAGGCCTTCAAGTCTATTCCAGAAATCAAGTTGATCATTATTCACCTGCATCTTATTGCATTCAACCCCCCCTCCCCCCTCCCCCCCATCACCTGCATCTTATTGCATTCAACCCCCCCTCCCCCCTCCCCCCCCCTCCCCCCCTCCCCCCCCCCTCCCCCCCCCTCCCCCCCCCCTCCCCCCTCCCCCCCCCCCCTCCCCCCCTCCCCCCTCCCCCCCCCCCTCCCCCCCCCTCCCCCCCCCCCTCCTCCCCCCCTCCCCCCAGCTTGGTTCGGTAACCCTTGATTCACCCTTAATGTCTAATTAGAAATTAATCAATCTCAATTTGACATTTTAATTGACCCATTGCCTCGGCAGCTTCATGGGACGAGGAATGATGATTTTCACTATCCTTTGTGTGGAGAAGTGCCTTCTGACATCGCCCCTGAATGGCTGGCTCTAATTTTAAGGTTATGTTCCCTTGTATTGGACTCTCTCTCCCCCCCCCCCCCCCCCCCCCCCCCCCCCCAGGAAATCATCTCTCCATCCAACATATCAACCCCTTTCATTACTCTAAATACCTCAATTAGCTCACCCCTCAATCTCCCAGATTTAAGGGAAAAATAAGCCTAGATGGATTTCCCCCCCCCCCCCCCCCCCCCCCCCCCCCATTGTCCCGTTATTTGCACCCTCAACCGCCAGGAACCCGTTCCCATTGGTGGGACCAGAAGATCCCTTAGGCGGGAACGGACAGAAAATGTCGGCCCTATTCTATGATACCTCACATCTTGTGCCTAAGCAAGAAATGGAAAAGCCCTCAATACTTTGTTGATAAACAAATTGGAGTTTGACTATTACAGCACCTCATTCCAATTGAGAAACATACTTCCATTTAGTCATCTGAACCATTTCCTCTATGATCACACTCTGCATATAAATAGATTTAACAATTTAACAACAGTGTTATGAATAATAGGGCAATTATTACCATTGTTACCAATCATAGACGGAGTTAGCTACAAGAGCACCTCCATGGAGGTTTGCCGAAATGACAAAGTTATTGCTCATTATCCAGTTCATCATTAGAAGAGTTTCCTTTTCATAGTTTGGTTGTTGTTTCGAAAAAACATTTTGAAAGTTCCGATTGAGACCAACCTGTCTGGCATTGAATCTGTCAGGTTACAAACAGCAGAGTGAATTTACCAAAGAAGTATTTTGCATGACACATCTACCATTTTAAGAGCTGCACAATTCCAATTGGCTTGGGCACATTGTACGCATTCATGGTGGGATTAATTATTTGGGATGGGTTTGGGGCAGGAATGGAGGGAAGTGGGTCGGAGGGGCTGGCCGCATCTTGCTTGACCCTATTTGCATGGGGCTGCTCGCGGATATTAAAGGGGATTAACACTGGCAGGTGCATGTGGGTGCAGTTTTTTGAGGAGGCAGATTAGAATATCCATTCCGCGCCACAAAATGGGCCATAACTCAGAGAGTTTCACCCCAACATGTCAGATCAATGGAGAGCAGCAATCACAAAAGCCAATATTTTGTTGTTTTGTTCCAGGCAGCAGATTTCGGCAATGACACGGCTCTTCCCATTTACTGCCCTTCCAGATCTCACTTTTGTTTCTTTCCCCAATACTGAGGAGTTCAACCTTGTGAGGGGGCTGGAGAGAGTAAACAGGGAGGAACTGTTCCCATTGGCCGAAGGGTCGAGAACCAGAGGAGATTGATTTAAGGTGATTGGCAAAGGAATCAGAGGCGCTATAAGGAAAAATGCAGTGAGTGGTTCAGATCTGGAATCCATTGCCTGAGACTGTGCATGATCATAATGGGCCAAATGACCTCCTGTGCTGTAACCATTCTATGAAAGACGTTGGGCACTCTGAATTCTCCCTCTGTGTACCCGAACAGGTGCCGGAATGTGGCGACTAGGGTGTTTTCATAGTAATTTCATTGCAGTGTTAATGTAAGCCTACTTGTGACGATAATAAAGATTTATTAATTTATGTACTTTCGCAGGTAGAAACCGAATTGTGATGTTTGGAAAGCTTACCATACGCCCTGATCGATTCACGGAATGGGCAGCACCAGTGGTCCCAGTGTTGAAGCTGGATAAGTTGGTCCACCTTTGCAGCAACTACAAGTTAACAGTGAACAGGGCCTCTCTCCTGGGCCGGTTTCCCATGCCACATGTGGAAGAACTCTACGCGAAGCTAGTCAGGGTCACTTGTTCACAAAACACGAAATGAACCATGCATAACTCCAACTAGAGCTGGGCGCCGCACCATGGAAGTACATTACCAGCAATACCCATAGGGGTTTGTACAAATACACTCAGCTCCCCTTAGTGGTCTGATCCGCATGTGGGATCTTTCAGAGAATAATGGAAGGCATTCTACAGGGACTGCCCAGAGTAGCGGTATACCTGGATGATGCGCTCATTTCAAAAGCCACCAAGTAGGAGCACCTGGACGAGGTCCTCAGGCACCTCTCCAAAGCAGGCATCCTCCTGAAGAGAGGCAAGCGCGTGTTCCAGGCGAAGGTTGTTACGTACCTGGGATTGCATGTGGATAAGGATGGTTTACATCCAGGAGATGGAAAGGCCTAGGCCTTAAAGGGAACCCTCTCACCTGAAATCAAGACTGAACTGAAGTGGCTTTTGGGGCTCATAATTTAATAATAATCTTTATTGTCACAAGTAGGCTTACACTAACACTGCAATGATGTTGCTGTGAAAAGCCCCCAGTTGCCACACTCCAGTGCCTGTTTTGGTACACAGAGGGTGAATTCACAATGTCTAAATTACCCAACAGCATGTCCTTCAGGACTTGTGGGAGGAAACCTGAGCATCCGGAGGAAACCCACGCAGACAGGGGGAGAACGTGAAGACTCCGCACAGTGACCCAAGCCGGGAATCGACCCTGGGACCCTGGCGCTGTGAAGCAACTGTGCTAACCACTGTGCTATTGTGCCGCCCCATGAACTACTATGGGAGGTTTATCCCGAACCTGGCCACCCTACGGCACTTGTGCACGCACTGCTGAAAAAGAACCAAAAATGGGCTTTGGGAGTGACACAAGAGGAAGCATTTTCCAGGGTAAAAAAGCAGTTCCTGTCCTATCAGCTGTTGACACATTACAACCCTTTGAGGCCGCTTGTCCTCACATATGATGCCTCCCCGTATGGCATTCAAGCAGTGTTATGCCACCGGTGGAAAGATGGCACGGAACGTCCAATAGCATATGCATCTAGGGCACTGGACAGTGCAGAGCATTACTACGCCCAAATAGAGAAAGAAGGAATGGCTATGATATACGCGGTTGAAAATTTCCACCAATACGCCTACGTGTGCCATTTTATTATTATCACTGATCATAAGCTCATACTGAGACTCTTCAAGTCTTGGCCAGATCCAACGATGGGCGTTTTTATTAGCGGCTTACAAATATACGTTCGAGCATCGTCCAGGAATACAAATAGCAAACGCAGATGCCCTCAGTCAACCCCGCTGCCTGTAAGTCCCACTTCACCACCAGTAACGGACAAAGTCGTGGCGACTCTAAACTTTATGGCCACTCTGCCTGTGAGAGCCGCACAGATCCACAGGTAGACTCAGAGAGACCCCATGCTGACGAAACTACGCCACATGGTCCTGCATGGCGGGTTGCAAGGAAACTCCTGGAGGAGCTGCAGTCCGACCTCACGAAGCCGCAGGAGCTCAGCATGGGGAGCTCAGGTGGTCATTCCGCGGCTGGGTCAACACACTATCCTGCAGGATCTGGACGCCCAGGTATCTCGAAAATGAAGATTTGCACGTGGAGTTATGTGTGGTGGCCTGGAATCAACGGTGACGTCAAGAGTGTGGTATAACAGTACTCGGCATGCCCGGAACACCAGAAGCGCCCTCCGTCGGTCTTGCTCCAGCCCAGAAATGGCCAGGGTACCCCTGGGTGCGCTTGCACGCTGACTTTGCTGGGCCGTTCATGGGGTCAATGTTTCTGGTCCTCGTGGGCACACACTCAAAATGGTTGGATGGACACCGTTGGATGGACACCGGATGCCCACTACTATCTCTAGGGCCACCATGGAGAAACTGCGTCAATCGTTTAGCACCCAAGTGGATTCCGGAGGTACCTGTCACAGGCAACGGGACTTGGTACACCAGTGAGGAGTTGCAGACATTCATGTGTGCCACTGGGGTAAATCAGATCTGGACTACTCTGTACCATCTGTCCTCGAAAGGTTTGGTGGAGCGGGCGGTTCAAACGTTCAAGCACGGCACGAGGAAGCAGAGTACGGGCTCACTCGAAACAAAGTTGGTGCACTTCTTGTTCCACTGCCAGACAATGACGCACATCACGACCAACGCCTCCAGACCCGCCTGAGCTTGACATTCCCGTGTCTTGGTGGGAAAGTAGAAATGGAACACGACCTCCAGGAAAATACCACAACCTCCAGACATCGGTCAGAGGTTTCAAACCAGGGGATGCCGTGCGTGTCTGCAAGTCTGGGGGCGGCGCCTAATGGGTCCCAGGGGTCTTGCTGGAGAAAATGGAGCCAGTTTCGGTACCAAGTCAGAACCATGGAGAAGACCGCCCGGAAGCACATGGACCACTTCAAGGGCAGGGAAGCCGTCTCGGAGGAAATGACGCCGGATGTATCAGTGTCTCCGCTGCCCTTTGTTCCAGCCTACAGTCAGTAACACAATCCACCACGGACCAGCATCCGGGACAGCAGTATGATGGCGACTCAGCCTCAGGCATACACGCGGACGCACCAGCACTTTTGGACAAGGTTGCAACCGGAGCTGAGCCTCTGACGGTGACCCTTCATCGTTCTACACAGAAGAGGCGAGCACTGACTCGATATATGCCACCTGACCCGACCCCAAAGCTGGCAGAGGTGCAGCCACATGCCAAGCAGCTAAGAAGGCCCCCCTCTGTGCCCACATCCGGTCTTGGGCTTGTTTGCTTACTCTTTAAAAGCCGGACAGGATTGGGATTTCCGTTAGTCCTGACCAAGGCCTATTGTGTCGCGTGCGGTTTCCTTCAGCTTAAATAGACCTCCAGTTAACTCACCTTCTCGGGCCTCCTGGATGTTGCCTTCCAGCCTTCCAGCAAAGCAATTTAAAACCAGTCTGGGTGGAGCTGGCGTTCCCATGGATAATCAGATAAAGCCCTCAGAACATATTACTCCTAAAATAACATGGAAATCTCTACTTCCCTGTGGTCCCATAGCAATCAGTCGGATGGAAACCTCTGCCCCATCTGGATTCATGGTGGGCATGACATAAATTTGAGTATTGTCAATGAAGGCTGTTAGATCTTCATTAAAACCATACATTGTGGTCACGTAGTTGATCAGATGTACAAGAAGTTCTTTGCTTACCATCTGTCAGATAAACAGATCACTTTAAGATAATTTCATTAACACTTCCTCCACATGTCCACATGGGGCAGCAGGGTAGCATGGTGGTTAGCATAAATGCTTCACAGCTCCAGGGTCCCAGGTTCGATTCCCGGCTGGGTCACTGTCTGTGTGGAGTCTGCACGTCCTCCCCCTGTGTGCGTGGGTTTCCTCCGGGTGCTCCGGTTTCCTCCCACAGTCCAAAGATGTGCGGGTTAGGTGGATTGGCCATGCTAAATTGCCCGTAGTGTCCTAATAAAAAAGTAGGGTTAAGGGGGAGGTTGTTGGGTTACGGGTATAGGGTGGATACGTGGGTTTGAGTAGGGTGATCATGGCTCGGCACAACATTGAGGGCCGAAGGGCCTGTTCTGTGCTGTACTGTTCTATGTTCTATGTTCTATGATCTCACCGTTACCAACATTATCGAGATAAATATTTTTCAAACTTTACTCACCATTACTTGACAGTTATACCAATAGAATGTTATCCACAAAGGACAAGAAAGTGTTACAATGAATGCAGGAAATGCATCTATTAATATATTACTGTGGTTTCCACCATGGCATAACTCATTGTGCGTCAGAAGAGGTGACCTTAGAATAAGGGAGGTAGTATTAATAATGTGATCAGGAAAGTGTTACAGGAAGTCAGTTTGTGCTTGATGTTCAACAGGTCTATTAATAGGTAGATGTTCCCATGTGTAGTTGTCACAATTAGCTGAAATTACAGACAATTTTAACTTCTGACGTCCTTCATCGTTGTAGCCTGAGGTTGAACAAGTGAACTGTAATTTGTAATGTTCATGAATCAAGCGTCAATGAAACTCTGACTGAACTGGGAGTCTCTGTTTGCTCAACAATTCGGGTTTCTGACTTTACAATCACCTCTGCATCTTGTCAATGCCAACACGACTTGCATTTCAACAGCATTCAAACATAAGTGCTTCACAAAATGGTCATGAAAACCCCACCCACACTGAGTCACATATGGAAATATTAGGAGAGGTGACCAAGGGAGACATGTTTCAAGGGGCGTCTGAAAACAGGAGAGACCTGAAGAGAGGTGGAGAGGTTTAGGGAGGGAATTCCGGCCTAGGTAGCTGAAGGCCCAACCACTAATGGTTGAGCGATAAAATGGCAGATTGGCATGTTGTCCATTACATGACATAGCAATATTTCTCGTCCTCTGAAGCAATATATTGAGCAATCATTTCATTTTTGAGAGGGGGAGTTCCACTTTTGTACTCATGCTCTTCGGTGTCAGAGCTGAGGAACCTTTTTGTTTGTGTTTTTAGCATCGGTGTAAAGCAGTCTCAGATTTATTACAGTAATTCAACTTTAGCTCTGTCTAACGGGAAGTTGCCAGCTCTATTTTAAAGGAAATAGCTCGATTTCTTGAAAGAGATTGTATCAAAGTGAATTGAATGATTTCGGTAACTGGTGATAACACAATGTAATGGTTGGTGTACCTTGAACATGTGAACAAGGAGCAGGCCATTCAGACCCTTGAGTCAGTTAGTAAAATCATGTCTGATCTGAGAGCAACCTCAAATCTGCATCCCCCTTCCCCGACAATCTATCCCCCCTCCTTGCTTACCAATAATCTATCCACCTCTACCTTAAAAATGTTCAAAAACTCTGTTTCCACCGTCTTTTCAGGAAGAGAGTTCCAAAAACTCACGACCTTCTGAGTGAAAACATTTCACCTCATCTCCATTTTAACAGGCAACCAACATCCACCCTGTCGAGACCCCTCAGGATCTTTTATGTTTCAATCAAGTCACCTCCTGCTCTTCTAAACTCCAGCAGATACAAGCCTAATCTTCTCATAACCAGGAAGCTGGCAGCTGTACAGAGGGATTGTACAAACTGAATAAACAACACCGTTTATCACTGAATAGGTGTGTTCTAAGCTGGATACTGAATTTCAATGTACATTTTTGTGCCAAATAAAACTGAAAATAACAATAAAATAATGATCTTAATTAGTGTCACAAGTTGAGTTACATTAAGACTGCAATGAAGTTACTGTGAAAATCCCCCAGTCGCCACACTTCGCGCCTGTTCGGTTACACAAAGGGAGAATTCAGAATGACCGATTCGCTGAACACGTCTTTCGGGATTTGTGGGAGGAAACCTGATGGGTAGCACGACAGCACAGTGGTTAGCACTGTTTCTTCACAGCTCCATGGTTTCAGGTTCGATTCCCAGCTTGGGTCACTGTCTGTGCGGAGTCTGCACGTTCTCCCCATGTCTGCCTGGGTTTCCTCCGGGTGCTCCGGTTAGGTGCAGGTTAGGTGGATTGGCCATGATAAATTGCCCTTAGTGTCCAAAAAGGTGAAGTGGGTTACGGAGATAGGGCGGAGGTGTGGGCTTAGGTAGGGTGCTCTTTCCAAGAGCCGGTGCAGACTCGATGGGCCGAATGGCCTCCTTCTGCACTGTAAATTCTATGATTCTAAACCGCAATAATATAATTAAAGAATATTTATCTTATAGTAGATGGGGCCAAATATAAACATAGGAGCAGGAGTAGGCCATGCGTTCCGCAAGCTGGCTCTGCAATTCAACTCGGTCAAGGATGATCTTTTACCTCAACGCTATCTTCCCGTGCTACCCCCAAATCCCTTCATATCTTTAATATGTAGAAACCTATTGATCTCTGTCTTGAACGTTCTCAATAGGAACAAAGAAATTCCTCATCTGACTGCTACCAACAAAAAGGAAGGACGGAAGAAAGAGGGAAAATCGACCGTGGATATCTAAGGAAATAAGGGAGAGTATCAAATTGAAGGAAAACGCATATCAAGTGGCAAAGATTGCTGGGAGATTAGAGGACTGGGAAATCTTTAGGGGGCAACAGAAAGCTACTAAAAAAGCTATAAAGAAGAGTAAGATAGAGTATGAGAGTAAACTTGCTCAGAATATAAAAACAGACAGTAAAAGTTTTTACAGATATATAAGACAAAAAAGAGTGGCTAAGGTAAATATTGGTCCTTTAGAGGATGAGAAGGGAGTTTTAATAATGGGAAATGAGGAAATGGCTGAGGAACTGAACAGGTTTTTTGGGTCGGTCTTCACAGTGGAAGACACAAATAACATGCCAGCGACTGATAGAAATGAGGCTATGACAGGTGAGGACCTTGAGAGGATTGTTATCACTAAGGAGGGAGTGATGGGCAAGCTAATGGGGCTAAAGGTAGACAAGTCTCCTGGCCCTGATGGAATGCATCCCAGAGTGCTAAAAGAGATGGCTAGGGAAATTGCAGATGCACTAGTGATAATTTACCGAAATTCACTAGACTCTGGGGTGGTCCCGGTGGATTGGAAATTAGCAAACGTGATGCCACTGTTTAAAAAAGGAGGTAGGCAGAAAGCAGGAAATTATAGGCCAGTGAGCTTAACTTCGGTAGTAGGGAAGATGCTGGAATCTATCATCGAGGAAGAAATTGCGAGGCATCTGGATAGAAATTGTCCCATTGGGCAGACGCAGCATGGGTTCGTAAAGGGCAGGTCATGCCTAACTAATTTAGTGGAATTTTTTGAGGACATTACCAGTGCAGTAGATAACGGGGAGCCGATGGATGTGGTATATCTGGATTTCCAGACAGCCTTTGACAAGGTGCCACACAAAAGGTTGCTGCATAAGATAAAGATGCATGGCATTAAGGGTAAAGTAGTAGCATGGATAGAGGATTGGTTAATTAATAGAAAGCAAAGAGTTGGGATAAATGGGTGTTTCTCTGGTTGGCAATCAGTAGCTAGTGGTGTCCCTCAGGGATCCGTGTTGGGCCCACAATTGTTCACAATTTACATAGATGATTTGGAGTTGGGGACCAAGGGCAATGTGTCCAAGTTTGCAGATGACACTAAGATGAGTGGTAAAGCGAAAAGTGCAGAGGATACTGGAAGTCTGTAGAGAGATTTGGATAGGTTAAGTGAATGGGCTAGGGTCTGGCAGATGGAATACAATGTTGACAAATGTGAGGTTATCCATTTTGGTAGGAATAACAGCAAACGGGATTATTATTTAAACGATAAAATATTAAAGCATGCCGCTGTTCAGAGAGACTTGGGTGTGCTAGTGCATGAGTCACAGAAGGTTGGTTTACAAGTGCAACAGGTGATTAAGAAGGCAAATGGAATTTTGTCCTTCATTGCTAGAGGGATGGAGTTTAAGACTAGGGAGGTTATGTTGCAATTGTATAAGGTGTTAGTGCGGCCACACCTGGAGTATTGTGTTCAGTTTTGGTCTCCTTACTTGAGAAAGGACGTACTGGCACTGGAGGGTGTGCAGAGGAGATTCACTAGGTTAATTCCAGAGCTGAAGGGGTTGGATTATGAGGAGAGGTTGAGTAGACTGGGACTGTACTCGTTGGAATTTAGAAGGATGAGGGGGGATCTTATAGAAACATTTAAAATTATGAAGGGAATAGAAGGATAGATGCGGGCAGGTTGTTTCCACTGGCGGGTGACAGCAGAACTAGGGGACATAGCCTCAAAATAAGGGGAAGTAGATTTAGGACTGAGTTTAGGAGGAACTTCTTCACCCAAAAGGTTGTGAATCTATGGAATTCCTTGCCCAGTGAAGCAGTTGAGGCTCCTTCATTACATGTTTTTAAGGTAATGATAGATAGTTTTTTGAAGAATAAAGGGATTAAGGGTTATGGTGTTCGGGCCGGAAAGTGGAGCTGAGTCCACAAAAGATCAGCCATGATCTCATTGAATGGCGGAGCAGGCTTGAGGGGCCAGATGGCCTACTCCTGCTCCTAGTTCTTATGTTCTTATGTTCTTATGTTGTAACCCCCATGCATCTTACGGGGTAGGGATGATTAACTACCCTGCTGATTTGGCAGAATACGATATCCCACAATTAGGGGGCGGGGGACCCTTAACAATACTTGGCTTTGTATAAATCAAGTCGGCTAGTAAGGCACCAACTAGAGAAGCCCCAGTAGGGAACTCCCGGAGCTGGACATAATAGTCATTGTAAAATAAAGCACATTTTTGTTTTGACTTACTCAATGTGGACACTGCCCAGAAAAAACTCTTATTCTAAGACGGTGTCCCACCCTTCTCCCCCCCTTCCCTCCACCCTCCACCACCAACCAGAGGAAACATATTTTCTGCATCTACCCTGTAGAACCCTGGAAGAATTTTCTATTTGCATTGGGGAGTCAACCAATTGGTGTTAAAGGGTTGGGGGCATTGGAGATTTGGGGGAATATGATTGGACCAAAGCAAACAGATGTAATTCAGCCCCTGGTCTTAAAGTCACAGATACAAGTGTTTAAAATGGGATCTGAAGCGTGTGTCTCTGCTCTGTCCTTATCCTTTCACTGGACATTACTAAATCAATTATTAGTGTGATAAATTCACATGGGTAGTTTCCATTATACATGCAGACACAGGAATTTAAAATAGAAAAGATTAACAGGGTGTGCATGCAGATGTACATTTTTTTATGTTTCGTAGAAAGGTTTTGTAACTGACTGACTAAATGATCACATAAAAAGCTTGCTGCACTTATTTATTTATTTTTTAAAATAAATTTAGCGTATCCGATTATTTTTTTTCCCAATTAAGGGGCAATTCAGCGTGGCCAATCCACCTAACCTGCACATCTTTGGGTTGTGGGGTTGAAACCCACGCAGGCACGGGGAGAATGTGCAAACTCCGCATGGACAGTGGCCCAGGGCCGGGATTCGAACCCGGGTCCTCAGCGCCGTAGGCAGCAATGCTAACCACTGCGCCACCGTGCTGCCCTTTGCTGCACTTATAACACAACACACAGGCATCACTGTTGAGGCGATTGTACTTGCAAAGCAGGCTCTGTTAAAGTGTTTACAAGTTATCATGGATGTGACTAATGTTGATGATTGCCCCAGTGAAAAGGCATTGCGCCATATTTTAGTTACAAATGTAGGTGAAGTTTTGTCCCTTCCTGGTGCAGGTTCCCACAACTAATTGGAGGGGGGATTTCAACACAGTTTGATTCTCTGACCCATGCCCATAACGGGCAAGTCCCACTTAGGGGTGGAATTTAATAAATGCAACCCGGGTTCCCAATGGCAGGTCTGGAGCCTTGTGACTCAGCGGCAAGATTACTGCCAAATGTGCCACAGCTGACCCAGTACAGGAAATCCTCGACTTTACATCATTCAAGTTACGACAAACGGCCCGGCACTTAGACATTGATGAATTGACAGCTTTGCTTCGACTTTGCAATGTCAGTTTTGACTTTACGACATCACCCCAGCGAACAGTTGGGGCGGGATCCTCCCTCCCGCTGCACCCGTTTTCTGGTGCGGCGCGCCCCTGCCAGCAGCGGGAATCCCTGTCCCAGCAGCCGGCAAATGGGATTTCCCATTGCGGGCATGCCCACACAATCGGGAATCTGTGAGGGTGAGTGCGCTGCCGGCCAAATGGAGGATCCCGCCAACAGAGAATCCAGCCCATCTTCTTTACCAATTGTTATGTTCCTTTATGTTCCGCCTTTCACAACCTCAGCAAGGGGAAATTGTTATATATGCGGGTTACTGTAGTTGTGTGCACTGTCTCTTTAAGAAGGGAGTCACATGACATGCATGACGTAGTTTGCTACTTTTTGTGCTTTTGCCCTTAGTCCCGGTATCAACTCCTATACAGCGAAGAGCTGTCTACTAAACCTGACTAAACTTCCATTCAACTTGCATCAGCAATCTATTCATTTTATACTGTTAAAGATACAATAAAAACGACGTCTCAGATACAGCATAGAAGTGCCTTTGAAAGTGCAGGCAGTATTACGTCATGGGAGGTACACGACTGTCAGGCAATTATACCGAAGTAAGATCTCGCAAACTATTTGGTGAAAATAGGGTATCATTCCTTGATTCAGCAACCAATCCCCCATTTATAACATTTTCCCTACGTGAAAATGAGCTCCGACTTACAATGTTTTGACTTATGATGTGGTTTCCAGGAACCAATTGTGTCCTGTGTCTGAGGACTGGTCTGGACTCACAAACATAAGCTGGGTAAGAAATAAGCATAAAGTTAGTTCCAGGCGTGCTTCCTGGATCCTCTCTTGGAATGTGCCCAGAAATGACCATCACCCAGAGGTCCTGGCCTATGGAACCAAAACAGAAACGTGACTAAGGAATGGCACAGACATGGAAACAATAGCTTAAAATTAAATTTATATTAGCCAAGCATACGGTGTGAGGCTTAGCTGTGCTCCCAGCCCCCATTGTAGGCCAGTGCCCCACTCTGAGAATGCCCCATGCTGCCCAACAATGTTTTGGGTCGCAGCCTTCAATAGAGACCAACCTATCATGACTGTTCAGAGGAGTGATGGAGGACATGTGCCATATTGATCCATGGAACCTCAGACCTCAGATTGCCAACTCTGGTTGGGTATATGCCTGGAGGATTCTAAGCGGTGAGTATCTGACTAGAATCCACAAACTTTCTGTGAGTAAGTTTGTGACATAGGAATGAGTGGAAATTGATTGGCATCCAAGGGCGTGAGGCAGCTCTAACATGTTTCTGAACCTAGTGGGCCTCCGGATGGCCTGACTGTAGGCCCCTGGTCTCAGCTAAAAAAATGTGGATGGCCCCGTCAGCCTGTCACATCTCTGCAGATGTTGTTGGTAAATAATTTCAGGTCAGCTTGCGTCTGGGGGAAGAATAGTAGGGGGCTTGGGGGCAAGTTGGGGAATCAAACACAATTTCTGTGAAAGGAACTTAAAAACGGCACTTTGGCCTCTAATGTATGGGACCTAGTAGCTGTTATAGGCAGCTGCCATAGATATCTGAAAAATAGCCTAGCCCAGTTTTGTTTTGGGCGTTTTCTGGTGACCTTGGTTCATGGGACTTTGACCCTCATTTTTATACCTGTAAAACAGACCGAATGAAGTCCAGTCTTCACCCCATTGACCTTCTGTTCAACTAGAGCTGCTGCACTCCAAAACTATGAATGCATTTCAATAACACGCCCTAACATGCCCTAGGGGCAGCACGGTAGCATTGTGGATAGCATAACTGCTTCACAGCTCCAGGGTCCCAGGTTCGATTCCAGCTTGGGTCACTGTCTGTGCGGAGTCTGCACATCCTCCCCGTGTGTGCGTGGGTTTCCTCCGGGTGCTCCGGTTTCCTCCCACAGTCCAAAGATGTGCAGGTTAGGTGGATTGGCCATGATAAATTGCCCTTAGTGTCCAAAATCGCCCTTAGTATTGGGTGGGGTTACTGGGTTATGGGGATAGGGTGGAGGTGTTGACCTTGGGTAGGGTGCTCTTTCCAAGAGCCGGTGCAGACTCGATGGGCCGAATGGCCTCCTTCTGCACTGTTAATTCTATGTAAATTCTATGTAAATTCTAACAGTCCAAAAGCAAATATTCATTCCATTTGCATGGATCGTATGTGGAGGGACAATGAGATCCCAGATAGTGCGAAGTATGTCAGTGAATCAGTAAGTATTCAGTACGCCAGAACCTTTCCCAGCTCAGTAATTTAAAAAAATTATTAATAACCTTAAGAAAGGACCAGAGGCCAATGTGAATTGTTGTTGTCCAAACCTTTTATAAGGACTTAAGAAGTAGGAGTAATGGGCCAGTAGCCGTTCAATACGATAATGGTTGACCTGACTGTGGCCTCAACTTCATTTTCCTGTCTACCTCCATGACTTCTGACTCCCCCTATAGTTCAAGAATCAGCTTAGACCTATCAACAACGTACCTGGTGAACTTCAGATGCAAACAGCGGGGTATCAAAAGGCACTATTACGGCCACCTGAACTTTTTCTTCTGTTAGGGAAATTCGTTCAGAACCCTTTTCCAAAGCCTGCCCCGACGACAACTTTCATGATCTCTCTCGGTCGATTCGCAAAGTTTTCTCTGCTACCTGTTCTTTTTCTCTCTCTTTCTAAACTCCGCCCAACCCCTCAAACAAAGATTCTCTGGGGTTTCCAAACTTGAACCTATCAATGTTTTCTTGGCTGTTTGATTGCCCACTCCCATTTATACAAAAGAACAGGGCCATGCTATTAATATTCAACTAGCCTCCCATTTATGGACAAAGAGGTCATCAGACTCTGCATTGAGCTAATAGGTGGTCAGACAGAAGTGTCCCAAAGGACAATGGATCTGGAGCATCCTGTGTGTTGGCTAGCAGGTACGGTGGATAAGACCTGCACATTGGGTTCACTAAAGAGGAGGTAGATGGAAAGACAGAAGGGCTAGTTTTCTGTTAGAATGAATTAAAATGGGCCAATGGACCTTCAACATACAAAACATTTTGTTTTGCATAAAGAGTTAGGGCAATCATGGAAAAGATAAAAAGAAACATTTTCCACTGGTGTGGTCAGAGACAAGGGAGTAAACTCTTAAAATCTGAGTCAGGCCATTTCAGAAAATAAATTAGGAAACACCTCTTTATCTAAATGATGGTACAGGTGTGGAATTCTCTCTCACAAAGAAAGAATGGAAGCTAGTTCAATTCATAATTTTTATTCTGTGATTGAGAGATATTTAGCGAGACATTGGTATTAACGGATATGGAGTCAGAATGGTGGTGGTTGGAATTGGGGTACAGCTTACCCATTAACTCATTGAATGGCCTACTCCTGTTCCTCCATTCCTATTTTCCCAATATAAATCCTTCCCTTCTACAGTCTCTCTGAGATACTGAAATACCTTTTGGTTGGTGACCTCTGTAAAAGCATGGCTTTTTGAATGCTTCATACAATCAATGTCCTGTGAACTTCTCATAGTTTTAATGCTCAGTCATCAAAGGGTTTGGCTTTCTTGGTGACAGTTCACAGATGGCTATACACACAAGAGGTCCCTTTACAAACTTGTGCTCTGTCTGCCTGGAGCACACATTAGGCTGGGTCAATGCAATCTGTCACAGTGGGCACCATGGCGAGCTGGGCCCACTTAATGATGGGAGAAGCCTCATGTCAGTTTCTTGGCGATAGCAAAACCTAACCTCCACCCCGCTTAAGTCTGATGGAAGAAAGGATTCTTGGACACCACCAACAGCTGCCACCACTCCCAGTGGCAGTGAGGAGCCAATGGAGAGCTGCTAGCCTCTGATTGACCAGCAGCACTCGGCAGGTGAGACCTCTGCCACTGGCATCCTGAATCCTGTGGGAGGCCTGGCAGTGGCCACTTTAGCACCTAGTGGGCGCGATTCTCCGCTCCCCACGCCGCGTGGGAGAATCGCGAGAGAGGCCCCCGACAAATTTCACGCCCCCCTGGCGCCCCCCGCGATCCCCCCCCCCCCCCCCCCCCCCCCGGAAGAATCGCTGCTCGCTGTTTTTCATGCCGACCAGCGATTCTCCGACACAGATGGGCTGAGCGGCCTGCCGTTCGCGACCGTTTCACGACGGCGGCAACCACACCTGGTCGCTGCCGTCATGAAATGGGTGTGGAGATGCCCGTTTGGGGCTTGTAGGGGGACTGATGGGGAATGAGCACCACGACTGTGTTCGGGAGGGGACAGGCGCGCGATCGGTGCCCACCGATCGTCGGGCCGGCGTCTCAATCGGACGCACTATTTCCCCTCCGCCGACCCACAAGATCAAGCCGTCACGTCTTGCGGGGCGGCTGAGGGGAAAGACGGCCACCGCGCATGCGCGGGTTCGAGCTGTCAGCGTCGTGACGTCAGCCGCACATGCGTGGGTTGGAGCCGGCCAACCTGCGCATGCGCGGCTGACGTCATTAGGCGCGCCGGCCGCGTCATTCTCGGCGCGACGCCCCCGCGGCCGAGATTTACGGAGCGCCGCTCCTAGCCCCGCCGGGAGGGGACAATAGGGGGCGAGGAGCGGCCTCCGAGGCCGTCGTGAAACTCGGATAGCCTTCTGAAGGAAGCACAGAAATTATGAAGCAAGTGGGAAGATCATAATTGATAAGTGAGTGCAGGGCAGGTGTGGGAAATTCCGCCACCACCTGTCAAAGTGTCCCTTATTTTATTTCCCCAGAGTTAGCCACGTCTCACTAAATTATCGTAAATCAGTTGCATTTACAGGAAAGATAAATAGGGATGGTGGTGGCTGGGGGGGGTTAAATTACCTAACAATTACAAAACAATATGTGTTACAGGAAATGTTGGAACCATCCTTGAGGCTTACGTTACAGTGGTAATAGTATCTTGTACAAAATCAAAACATCGAACCGCAGGACTTTGTTAGGTACTACACTGGAACATTAATAGACCGTTCAACCTGTTCCACATTTCAGTTTAAATAGGGTTAGTCTGCAACTCAGGCCCATTTCCGTATCTTTTTAGGACATCTGGAAAGATCCAATTGTTTCAGAATTCACAGCTATTTGTGGGGTGGAGTGACAGATTTCCACCTTTGTTGTGTGAGAGAGAGCGCGTCCTGATTTCATTTCTGAACGATCTAGTTGAAATGTTAAGGTTATGTTTCTCCTTGTTTTTATTCCCCCGCCACAGGAAATAATCTCTCCACGTCTACCCTACTAAATCCTTTCAATGAGCAATTGAGGAAGCAGCTCTCAGAAAAGCCAA
This sequence comes from Scyliorhinus canicula, assembly GCF_902713615.1. NCBI lineage: Eukaryota > Metazoa > Chordata > Chondrichthyes > Carcharhiniformes > Scyliorhinidae > Scyliorhinus > Scyliorhinus canicula. The sequence goes on along the minus strand of NC_052157.1, from coordinate 150,045,691 downwards.
CGCTGTATTAACTTAGCCAGAGGCAAGAGTTGGAATATGCAGGGGGAGGCAAGGGCTTCACAGAGAAAACATCCTGCAGATCAAACTCGCAATTTGTTCTGAGTGCGGATTGCATGTTTCTAATTACCTCCAAATTAATGATGTACGTGACAGTTTAATTAGAGTTCCCTTCTCATGTATGGAGAGAAAATTGTGAGATGTTTCTTGGTGAGGTAATGGTGGAAACCGCTTGAGGTGGCAAATTAAAAGAGTTGCAAAGCATTAAAATGTATTTGCTTTTGTGGGTTTAGGAATAGAATTATCATAGAATTTACAGTGCAGAAGGAGGCCATTCGGCCCATCGAGTCTGCAGCGGCTCTTGGAAAGAGCACCCTACCCAAGGTCAACACCTCCACCCTATCCCCATAACCCAGTAACCCCACCCAACACTAAGGGCAATTTTGAACACTAAGGGCAATTTATCATGGCCATTCCACCTAACCTGCACATCTTTGGACTGTGGGAGGAAACCGGAGCACCCGGAGGAAACCCACGCACACATGGGGAGGATGTGCAGACTCCGCACAGACAGTGACCCAAGCTGGAATCGAACCTGGGACCCTGGAGCTGTGAAGCAATTGTGCTATCCACAATGCTACCATGCTTCCCATTTGTACCTCAACTCCTGCCCCCTACCTTAGCTGCATATCCTTTTGTACCCTCCTCCATTTCGTTCTGCTTATCTTTGACCCAAACATACCAATCAAGCCGCTGTTCAGAGAGACTTGGGTGTGCTAGTGCATGAGTCACAGAAGGTTGTTTACAAGTGCAACAGGTGATTCAGAAGGCAAATGGAATTTTGTCCTTCATTGCTCGAGGGGATGGAGTTTAAGACTAGGGAGGTTATGTGCATGTGTATAAGGTGTTAGTGCAGGCCACACCTGGAGTATTGTGTTCAGTTTTGGTCTCCTTACTTGAGAAAGGACGTACTGGGCTGGAGGGTGTGCAGAGGAGATTCACTAGGTTAATCCCAGAGCTGAAGGGGTTGGATTATGAGGAGAGGTTGAGTAGACTGGGACTGTACTCGTTGGAATTTAGAAGGATGAGGGGGGATCTTATAGAAACATTTAAAATTATGAAGGGAATAGATAGGATAGATGCGGGCAGGTTGTTTCCACTGGCGGGTGACAGCAGAACTAGGGGGCATAGCCTCAAAATAAGGGGAAGTAGAGGACTGAGTTTAGGAGGAACTTCTTCACCCAAAGGGCGCAAGGATTGATGAAACAATAATTGTGGGTTCTTTACTTGAAGATCATTAAATGCCATATACAGATAATGCTCATTGGGGGACTATGGAGCACACGGGTTACCTCGACCTGCTTGCAGACTGACTGCAAGTCCCGGGACTATTACATCATATCCTGTTGAGGTGTATAATGATTGACTTTACCATATGCTCCCTTGAAGGTACATGCCACCATTACACAATATTGTCTCCCAAGAAAATTCAATCGGTCGCTGATAGAAAATTATTAGTTCAGAAGAAGTGTTTCCTGATTTCTCTCCTAAAAATAGTCAAGCAGCGATTTAGAGATTTTGTCTCCAGTCCTGGAATCCCCCACCAACAGATAGAGTTTCTATCCACTATTGGAATTTCTTTCACAATCATAAGACCATCAGACATAGGAGCAGAATTAGGCCACTCGGCCCATCGAGACTGCTCCGCCATTCAATCATGGCTGATATTCTCCTGCCTTCTCCCCATAACCCCTGATCCCCTTACTGATCAAAAACCTATCTATCTCTGTTTTAAAGACACTCAATGATTTGGCCTCCACAGCCTTCTGCGGCCAAAGAGTTCCAGAGATTCACCATCCTCTGGCTAAAGAAATTTCTCCTCATCTCTGTTTTGAAGGATTGTCCCTTTAGTCTGAAGTTATGTCCTCAGCGTCTAGTTTTTCGTACAAGTGGAAACATTCTCTCCACGTCCACTCTATCCAAGCCACGCAGTATCCTGTAAGTTTCAATAAGATCCCCCTCATCCTTCTAAACTCTAACGAGTACAAATCCAGAGTCCTCAACCGTTCCTCATACGACAAGTTCTTAATTCCAGGGATCATTCTTGTGAACCTCCTCTGGACCCTTTCCAAGGCCAACACATCCTTCCTTAGATACGGGGCCCAAAACTACTCATAATACTCCAAATGGGGTCTGACCAGAGCCTTATATAGCCACAGAAGTACATCCCTGGTCTTGTATTCTAACCCTCTCAACATGAATGCTAACATTGCATTTGCCTTCCTAACTGCTGACTGAACCTGCATGTTAACCTTAAGAGAATCATGAACAAGGACTCCCAAATCCCTTTGTGCTTCTGATTTCCTAAGCATCTTCCCATTTAGAAAGTAGCCTATGTCTCCATTTCTCCTTCCAAAGTGCATAACCTCACACTTTTCCACATTGTATTCCATCTGCCACTTCTTTTCCCACTCTCCTTCTGAAGCACCCCCTGCTTCCTCAATACTACCTGCCCCTCTCCAGATATTTGTATCATCTGCAAACTTAGCAACAGTGCCTTCAGTACCTTTGTCCAGATCATTAATGTATATTGTGAAAAGTTGTGGTCCCAGCACCGACCCCTGAGGCACACCGGCCTATAATTTCCCGTCTTCTGCCTCCTTCCCTTCTTAAACAGTGGTTTACATTAGCCACTTTCCAGTCCTCTGGGACCCTTCCTGCCTCCAGTGATTCCTGAAAGATCATCACTAATGCCTCCACAATCTCCTCAGCTATCTCTTTTAGAGCCTTGGGGGTGTACTCCATCCGGTTCAGGTGATTTATCGACCTTCAGACCTTTCAGTTTCCCCAGAACCTTCTCCTTAGTAATGGTCACTGCACTCACCTCTGCCCCCTGGTTCTCCTGGAGCTCTGGCATCCCACTGGTGTCTTCCACCGTGAAGACTGATGCAAAGTAACTATTCAATTCTTTGCCATTTCTTTGTTTCCTATTATTACTCCTCCAGCCACATTTTCCAGTGGTCCAATGTCTATTTTTTGCATCTCTTACTTTTTATATATTGAAAAAAACTCTTCCTATCTTCCTGTATATCACTAGCTAGCTTGCACTCATACTTCATCTTCTCCCCCCTTATTGCTTTTTTAGTTGTCCTCTGCTCGCTTTTAAAGGCTTCCCAATCCTCTGGCTTCCCACTAATCCTCGCCACTCTGTATTCTTTTTTTTAAGCATTTATGCTGTCCTTGACTTCCCTCGTCAGCCATGCATGCCTTGACCTCCCCTTAGCATTTTTCTTCCTCCTTGGGATGAATTTCTGTTGTGTCTCCTGAATAACCCCCAAAAACTCCTGCCATTGCTGTTCCACTGTCTTCCCTGCTCGGCTCCTTTTCCAATCAACTCTGGCCAGCTCCTCCCTCATGTCTTTGTAGTTACCCTTATTTAATTGTGATACCGTTACATCTGATTGTAGTTTCTCCCTCTCAAAGCGCAGGGTAAATTCCATCATATTGTGGAATATGATAATCCTAAATCAAATCACTCCTTAACCTGTGATAGCCATCAAAATACAAGCCTAGTTTATGTAATCTCTCCTTATAATATAACCTTTGGAGCCCAGGTAATATTCTGGTGAATCTGCATCATATTCTTTTAAGGGCAACTTATATATTCTTCCCTAAGGTGCGGTGTCCAGAACTGTACTCAGTACTCTAACTAGGGCCTAGCCAAGGCTTTCAATAGCTGTAGCAAAACTTCCTTCCTTTCATATTCTAGTCCTCTACTTATAAAGGCAAACATCTCATTAGTCTTTTTGTTTTTTATTTTGTACCTGGCTACTGCATTTTACTGATGTTCATGCATCAAACATCTTTGGACCTTCGCTGTTCCTGGTTTTTCATTATTTAAATTATATTCCAATCTATAGAATTGCTGAAAAAGAGACATTCTGTTGAAGCTTCTTGTCTTGCACTCATCAGGGCAGAGGCTAGAATGCCAAATTTCAAAGGGAGCAATAATTTATTATCTGCTTTGTTGCAAAATGGATGATGCCACACTTACCTGCTTTGAAATACATCTTCCACGGTTATGTCTATTTATTTAATCTATCAGTGCCTCTTTGTAGTTTTATGCTCCAGTCTGTACTACTTACTATACCACCAGTCATGGGTCAGCAACAAACTTGGATGTATGGCTCTCTGTAATGTTATCTATGTCATGAATGAATGTGCTCAATAGCTGAGGCCTGCGCACCGATCACTGTGGGACACCACTAGCCAGTTCCTACCAGTTTGCGTACATGCAAACAATTGTTTTCTAAGCCAACCAATCTTCTAGCCATCTCTATAAATAGTTTCCACTTCTAGGAGCTTTAATTTTAGCCAACCTATGTGGAACCTTATTAAATGCCTTCCGGAAATCCATATCAGTTGCATCTATGGACATTAATTCCCTCTACTTCAACAAAATATCCAGTTAGGTTTGTTAGACATGGCCTATTTATTACAAATACATGTTGATTCTTCCTAATCCATTCAAATGTCTCCACACGTTCTGCTATCTGTCTTTAATTATAGGTTCCAATAACTTTGCACAGATCTAACAATAACAGGTCTGTTATATCCTGGCTTCTCTTTCTCACCTTTCTAGAATCATTTCTTCCCTCTAGCATTTTAATGCTGATATCTTCTATTCATGTCAAAGACAACATGCAAGAAACATAAACCCAGGAGACGAGAGAACTCTTACCAGGATGGTGTATCGTCCTGTTAGGAGAAGCCGATAGTATTCACCATCTGCAGTAGTGTTGTATGGAAGAATATTATCACGTCCCTTTATATAGACTGAAGCTCCTTTTATGGGGTTTCCATTAGTGTAAAAGACTCTCCCTTTAATTCCTGCTTAATAGGGAAGAGAATGACAGCTTCCACAAATAGTATAAATATATTGTCCAGAATTCTCCGACTGTTGCGATGCACTTTTCCCGCCGGCAGTGTTGGTTTCCTGGCGGCATGGGGTGGTTACAATAGGAAATCCCGTTGACAAGCAGCAGGAAGATATAATCCCTGCGCCAGCGATCGGCGCCCAGCCGAGGAACACGTGGCTGGGGGACTGGAGAATCCCGCCCATGAGCTCTCTGATGGGCTGTCGCCAGGTTTCTAACGTGCTGGCTGCAAGTATCCTCAGAGTTGCTGCTGTAACGTTGTCAGAAATGTGGCAAAAATCCCAATTACACTCTTCCCACTTCTAACATTATGACGATGGAATAGAAGCGGCTCCGAGGAAATTCCTGGTCTGCACGATTTGCTGATATCTTTCTTCCTGCCCACCTAGTTGTCCATTGTTCCAGACCTCTTTCTCTCCCTTTCTAATTAGAAGTCTCGACTTTGGCATGCAAGAATAAGGACAAACGTATATATAGGATCTGGAAAATCTCTGCAGGATGAAGGAGGTGTTTGATAGGTCTGAAAAGCACAAAGTACATTCACGCAAAATTCTTTTGAGTTAATTACTTTTTCAGGCACTTAACATGACCACGAATTCAACCAATCAAATCAGAGAAAAAACTTCTCCGAGTAGCCATGTTTATTCCCAACTCATGCCACTATATAATGTTTGCTATGTTAGAGGTGTATTAAAAGTAGAAGTTGTAAATTTCCTGACTGCCCAAAGCCTGTCCGCCATCTACAAGGCGCAAGTCAGGTGTGTGATGGAATACTCTCCACTTGGGTGAGTGCAGCTCCAACCACACTCAAGAAGTTCGATACCATCCAGGACAAAGCAGCCCGCTTGATTGCTCCTCCCTTCCCCAAACATTCACTCCCTCCACCACTGCTGCAAAGTGGGGCCGTATGTATCATCTCCAAGATGCTCTGCAGGAACTCACCAAGGTTCCTTAGGAAGCACCAACCAAGCTCACGACCGCTACCATCTAGAAGGACAAGAGCAGCAGATCGGGGCTGGTTCAGCTCACTGGGCTAAATCGCTGGCTTTTAAAGCAGACCAAGCAGGCCAGCAGCACGGTTCAATTCCCGTACCAGCCTCCCCGGACAGGCGCCGGAATGTGGCGACTAGGGGCTTTTCACAGTAACTTCATTGAAGCCTACTCGTGACAATAAGCGATTTTCATTTCATTTTCATTTCAAATACCTGGGAACACCACCCCCTGCAAATGCCCCTCCAAACCATTCACCATCCTGACTTAGATATATATCATCATTCCTTCACTGTGGCTGTACCAACACCACAGGGACCACAGCAGTTCAAGAAGGCAGCTCGCCACCACCTTTGTACGGGTAAATAGGGATGTGATGCACTATCAATGACCACTAAAGCGAGATTGTAGTCCAACTGAAGGCTTTAATAAGCTAGATGTTTCCCCCAGCAGCTCAGGTACAGACAGGAAGCTGCTGGGGCTGCACGGGCTCTTATACCCCGCCTTGCAGGGCGGAGCTACCATACAGTCTCGACCAATAGACAACATGCATTATCCACCAATGGTGTTCCAGAAATACTAGGTACCGTAATACCTCTAACCAGACTACCACAGGATGTTCAATAAATGCTGACCTAGCTTAAGACACCCATATCCCATGAATAATTTTTTAAAAGGAGGGATTTTTGGAGCAGCAAAGGTAAACTGAGATTCCGATGGAAGAGTGGGAACATCTTATTTGTTGCTTACCCATTGAGTGAATGAGAGAGTCAACAGTCAAACAACTTTCTTAAAAGAAATTGAAGTCGTCAAGACAAAAGTAACCCACAATAGTTTATTTTCTAACTGGAGCATCAAGCATGGTAGAATTAAATAAAGAGCTTCACAAGGATCTTGTCCAGTTCAGTGTCTGAATTTTGCCAAGCAGAAAGGGAACAGGTTTGGTTAAGTATGTGAATTTTCCCAAATCGGGTCCATTTACTGTCCGAAGTACTGTAAACAAAGACAGAGAGATTACCCACTCTCTCACATCCTTCCTGTTTGAGTGATAGTGGGCGGGAAACAGTCCAGCTTTCCCATTACACTGCCACCTCTCACACAGAGAAACCATTGGATGGGAAGAATTCTAATTGAGAAAAATAACCTGGAGATTAGAAAATCATTGGTAAACAGAAGGCTCAGTATAATGAAGTAAAAGTTTGATTCATTTAAAAGATAGGTTTCTGAGGAGGTCTGGGAATCAGGGGGGCGATTCTCCCAAATGGAGCCCAAGTGTTCGCGTCGACGTGAACGCCGTCGCGTTTCACGACGGCGCGAAAGGGGCACGGGGACGACCGATTCTTGGCCCCCATAGGGGGTCAGCACGGTTCTGGAGCGGTTCACGCCGCTCCAGCTTCCCTTCCCGGTGCTGCATAGGGGCACCGCACCAACCCGTGCATGCGCAGTTGGGCCGCGCCAACCTGCGCATGCGCGGGGAAATTCTTTAGCGCGCCGGCCCCAACTAACATGGCGTCGGTGTTCAGGGGCCGGTCGCGCCGGAAAGTAGGCCCGGGGGGGGGGGGGGGTGAGGCTGGCCCGCCAATTGGTGGGCCCCGATCGCGGGATCGCAAGAATTTTGAAATTTCAACTACCGTACTCAAGATGATATAGTGCTGGTACCTTTACAATAACCTGTATTTATATAAACACCCCCATGGCATTTCACAGAGCTAAAACCAAACAGAAAAGGATTCTCAGTCAAAGGCAGAGATATTTGAAGTAGAGACCAAAATTTTGTTCAGAGGTGGACTTTAAGGAGGGTGTTAGAGGAGAATTGGGCTAAAACTGGATGGCATTTCTGCAGCTTTAAGGTTGCGGTCTCAAGCCCTATTCTGGGGCTTGAGAACATACCTTCAGCTGATACTCCAGTGCAGTGCTAAAGGACAACTGCATTGTCAGAGTCCTTGGAAGGAGCTATTAGTCCTGGTTAGTTGGTAGCCCAAGTCCCCATGACACTTGTTGAGTCGGAAGATCTCCAGTCTCCTGCCAACATTCCTCCTCCAGCAAACATTTGCATTACGATTGCTGAATCCCCACACTATCAACATCTTGGGGTTAACATTGACACTGTTGGAGAAGGTGCTGACGACAGGAGTGGAGAGTGGTTGGTGTTGGCGATTTATGGGGCGATTCTGGAAGAGAAGGCACCGCTGGAGGGGATTAAGACAAAATGGGAGGAAGAGTTAGGGGAGGGCATGGAGGAGGGGTTGAGATGTGAGGTGCTCCAGAGGGTGAATGCTTCAACTTTGTGCGCGAGGTTGGGGCTGATACAGCTGAAGGTGGTTTATAGGGCGCACCTCACAAAGGGAAGGATGAGACGACTCTTTGAGGGGGTAGAGGATGTTTGTGGATGTTGTGGGGGAGGGCCCCTGCAAATCACATTCATATGTTTTGGCCCTGTCCAAAGCTGGAGGGGTATTGGAGGGAGGTTTTCAGAGTAATCTCGAAGGTGGTACATATGAAGCTTGAACCAGGTCCCCTGGAGGCCATATTCGGGATATCGGATTGGCCGGGGTTGGAAGCGGGTGCGGAGGAAAACGTTTTAGCCTTCGCCACGCTCATCGCCCGAAGGTGGGTCCTGTTGGGGTGGAGGTCAGTGGATGGGGGTTGGTGGGAGGAAGGGATTGTTGACCAGGGGATTAACATTGTTTTTGTTACCGTTGATTGTTTGTTGGTGGGGGTAAATTTGGATGAAAATGTGAAAAAGGAGGAGAATAAAAATATTTTTAAAAAAACATTGACTAGAAACAAAACTAGCCATACAAATACTGTGGATATAAGAGCAAGGCAGAGGCTGGGAATTCTGTGGAGAGTAACTCACCTCCTGATTCCCAAAGCCTGTCCACCGTCTACAAGGCACATGTCAGGAGTCTGACTGAATACCCTCCACTTGCCTGGATGGGGGCAGCTCCAACACCACTCACGCTCGACACCATCCAGGACAAAGCAACCCGCTTGAGGCATCCCATCCACCACCTTCAACATCCACTCCTTCCACGGAGCATAGTGGCAAAAGTCTGTACTATCTACAAAACGCATGGAAGCAGTTCACCGGGGCTCATTCAACAGCACCTTCCAAACCAGTGATCTCTACCTCCGAGTAGAACAAGGGCAGCAGATACCTGGGAACGCCTCCACTTGGAAGTTCCCCTCTGTGGTGAATGTAACTCCGTAATTCACACTGTATTGTATATACATGAGACCATGCATTTGTAAGCGCAGTTGCGTTGCCCGACCACTAGGGGGAGTAGCGCTGGGAATGCTTAGGAGTTCCACCCTTGGCTCCGCCCATGACTCCTCCCCCTGGACTGCTGTATAAATACCAATGCTCAGAGCCAGTTCAGTTCATCGAGAGTTCAACGCAGAACAGGCTGGCTCTGTTGTAAGTAGATTAAAACCACTGTTCATATCGGAAAGCACATGTCTGGTGAATTGATGGTTCCATCACCCTCCAAGCCACTCACTATCCTGATTGAGAGATATATTGCCGTTCCTTCACTGTCACTGGGTCAGAATCCTGGAAGCCCCCTCCTTAGCAGCGCTGTGGATGTACCTACACCACATGGATTGCAGCGGTTCAAGAAGGCAGCTCACCACCACCTTCTCAAGGGCAATTAGGGATGGGCAATAGAAATGCTGACCTCTCCAGCAATGCCCACATCTTTTGAAAGAATTTTTGAAAGTCTGATAGGAATCATGGGGTCTTGCTGTGTACAAATGGTTGTTGCATAACAACAATTGCTGCAATTCACAATTGTTGTACTTTGAGGGTGCTTAATGATAACCTCAGTGATACATTTCCCACTTGGCTAGAGGGCTTTGCATTCAACCCTTTTGTACCAATTGTTTGGACACACTCTAATCTCCTGCACCAACAGTTTTCCTGTTGAACTGAGCAGCATAAATCTGGGAAAACCTGAAAATAGGAAAACGGGAACAGGAGGAAGCCATTCAGCAGTTCACGGCTGTGCCACAATTTAATTGGATCGTAGGTAATCCGCATCTTAACTCCAATTACCACCTTGGCTCTGTGACCCTCAAAAACTTTGCCCAACAAAGTTCCATCAATCTGAGTTTCGAAGCTCTCTCCTGACCTCCAGCCTCAATAGCTCTTTTTGGAAGGGAGGAATTCCAGATTTCCTCAACCCTTTTCGACAAGTGCTCCCTTTGCATACCCCAGCTCTAATGTTAAGATTATGCCTCCTTTTAGACTCCCCCACCAGTGGAAATGGTTTATCCCTACCTGTCCTTTCCAAGATGTGGAGATGCCGGCGTTGGACTGGGGTGAGTACAGTAAGAAGTCGGTACATTGGCGAGACCATGCAGACGCTGCGACAACGGATGAACGGACATCGCGCAACAATCACCAGGCAGGAATGTTCCCTTCCAGTTGGGGAACACTTCAGCAGTCAAGGGCATTCAGCCTCTCATCTCCGGGTAAGCATTCTCCAAGGCGGCCTTCAGGACGCGCGACAACGCAGAATCGCCGAGCAGAAACCTATAGCCAAGTTCCGCACACATGAGTACGGCCTCAACCGGGACCTGGGATTCATGTCGCATTACATTCACCCTCCCACCATCTGGCCTGGGCTTGCGAAATCCTACCAACTGTCCTGGCTAGAGACAATTCACACCTCTTTAACCTGGGGTTACCCCTATCTCTGGATCTGTAAAGACTTAATTACCTGCAAATGCTCGCATTCAAAGCATTGTCTGGCATCTTTGAATTTGTCTATGTATGTGTTTCTGGAACCCACCTCTTCATTCACCTGAGGAAGGAGCAGTGCTCTGAAAGCTAGTGATTTGAAACAAACCTGTTGGACTTTAACCTGGTGTTGCAAGACTTCTTACTATCCTTTCGAAAAGAGCTCCTTTCAATCACAGTTCAACTTTACCCTTTACGTGGCCCGGGCCAATTTAGGCACCAAGTCATTAACGTACCAATGTGAACTTGTGCCAGAAATTGTACAAGGGCGTTCTTGTTGTCCAACCAGTGTTGCTGCTGTTCATTTGCCGGGGGAGCAACTCAACTCCACTGTCACCTCCATGCACTGCGCTCAAATGCAGTTATAATCCTGCATGGAACCTTCTCAAGACATTAGAAACATGTCAATAAAACTACAGTTTTATACAGGAAACAAGGGGTGGAATCTTGTTGGGGCGTTCGAGGTCTCACCTGCTGATTGGAGAGCCAGCGAGAGACCGCACTGCCTCTTTCCTGGAAGCCTTCCGAATAACATACCTATCAGGCAATGGCAAGGCTTTCCCCTGGGATCAGGACCCTGAGCGGAAGACTTGCCCAGCCGGACCTGCCAGGAAATCAGAGGTCGGCAGCTCTTCAACTCAGCAGTGTCACAGAGAGTAGCCATGGTTGGCATCATTAGAACACAGCCCCCCCCCCCCCCCCCTCACTCCCCCCTCGCCCAGAGTCACACGACCACTCTAAGAATGATCCAGGACAAAGATGGGTTGTGGGGAGAAGATGGGAGAGGGGACCAGAAGCAAAGGCATTGGGGTGACTCTGAGTGAGCCCTCCCTTCCCAATGTTAAGTCCCTCGAAGACCATGGGCCTTCTCTAACTCAGGCAGAGGTAGGATCAGGCACACTACAATCCCACTGAAGTAAATACCCTGACCAACTCCAAGCTTGCCACCGGCGAGAGCACACAATTCTACCCAGGAAATTACCACAGGCCAGCTCCTTGTTGGAATATCCAAAGATGGCTGAGGCAGGCTTTCTGAATTCCCGGCAATCAAACGTTGAAGAATTCCACAGCCCTTGACAGCAGGCAGCTTCTTCAGAAATCATCAAGAGGGTTCTCTCAGGAGCCTGTATTGACGTGGAAGTGTTGACTGTCTGAGTCCTTTCTAATCACCGGGGTTTATCAGGAAACCAGTGAAGAACTATTGGCCCACAATTTTCCACCAGCCATGATAACACTGAGACGCCTTGCTATTGTGAGGGTTCAGAAAATCCATGTGAATATGTACATTTATAACCATCCTCATTAAAACGTGCCTATAAGTGGGTGGCTTTGGGTTGAACTTTAACCTGTCCAACCTAAAAGACATGACCAATAAACTATAAGACTTTCATTTATTTATTTGTTTTAAAAATAAATTTAGAGTACCCACTTATTTTTTTTCCAATTAAGGGACAATTCAGCGTGGCCAATCCACCTACCCTGCACACCTTTGGTTTGTGGGGGTGAAACCCACGCAGACACGGGGAGAATGTGCAAACTCCACACGGACGGTGACCCAGAGCCGGGATTTGAACCCGGGTCCTCAGTGCCGTGAGGCAGCAGTGCTAACCCACTGCGCCACCGTGCTGCCCCAAACTGTAAAACTGAAGTCAATTCCTTGTTCACTGGTTTCAAAAGGGCAACTACTGACCCACTGACCATTGCGTGGTCAAATCTCATACTTCGCTGAAGTTCTCCTATTGAAGTCCCTCTTTGAGACAGGTCAATAAAATAGCAAAATCCTCGCAGTAATTTTCACAAATCTGCTTGTAGCAGATGCAAAAACAGAACAGACTGCCTGTTCTAACTAAAGAAGGAACACTAGCAAATTTAAATGACAATTTAACAATCCTTGCCAATAACACATCAGAACAATGCCATGCCCATTGGATGCAGGAACCTCCAGGGGAACCATGTAGTTGTATTCTAAGGTCACCTGGGCACAGATACCAACGGTTTACCGGCAATTTAGAGACATTCCCTTAACAATCCACCAGCTGGAGCATTACAAATGGAGCTCTGGGAATGGGAGCTGCCTTCTGCACACAAAGGGCTGGATTCTCCGGTCGCCGACCCCGAAATCGCATTCGACGACCGGCCAGAGAATCCAAGTTTCCGACCAAATCGGGGGCGGCGTTGATTTCACGATGCTCCGCCCCCTCCAAAGCAGTGTACACTGTGAGTACGCCGCGCTACGTATCGATGGCTTCAGGACATTGCCTGAGGCCCACCCCCCGATGTTCTTTGCGAAGGTAAGTTTACCTCTTTAAAACTTTAAAAACTTACCTGGAAGAGCGACATCACAGCAAAGCAGAGATCTGATTGGCTGGTAAGGAAAGTGCTCCAATTAGCAGCAGCTGGGAGAAATTTAACTCATCGTGTGTTGGTAAGTATTGTGATTGGTAAGTAAAATCTTTGTTCCTTTCACTTATTAATTATTTGATAGTATAGTTTGTAGTCAGTTAAGGTAAAGGGTAAAAATGGCAGGAGCATCCGCGATGCTGAGGAGGTCGTGGATAGCACGTTCAGTGAGTTGGTCGCAGATTACGATTGGTGAGGGAGACAGGGAATGGGTGACCAAAAGGCAGAGAAAGAGCAGGAAGGCAGTACAGGTGTCCCCTGCGGTCATCTCTCTCCAAAACAGGTATACCGTTTTGGAGACTGTTGGGGGAGATGACTCACCAGGGGAAGGCAGTAGTAGCCAGGCTCATGACACCGTGGCTGGCTCTGCTGCACAGAAGGGCGGGAAAAAGACTGGCAGGGCTATAGTCATAGGGGATTCAATTGTAAGGGGAGTAGACAGGCGTTTCTGTGGTCGAAAACGAGACTCTCGAATGGTATGTTGCCTTCTGGGTGCTCGGGTCAGGGATGTCTCCAATCGGCTGCAGGACATACTAAAGGGGGAGGGTGAACAGCCAGTTGTCGTGGTGCATATAGGTACCAACAATATAGGTTAAAAAAAGGATGAGGTCCTACAATCAGAATTTAGGGAGTTAGGAGATAAGTTCAAAAGTAGGACCTCAAAGGTAGTAATCTCAGGATTGCTACCAGTGCCACAGGACAGTCAGAGTAGTAATTCAAGAATAGTCAGTATGAATACGTGGCTTGAGAGATGGTGCAGGAGGGAGGGGTTCAGATTTTTGGGACATTGGAACCGGTTCTGGGGGTGGTGGGACCATTACAAACCGGATGGTCTACACCTGGGCAGGACTGGAACCAATGTCCTAGGGGGTGCTTTTGCTAACACTGTTGGGGAGGTTTTAAACTAATGTGGCAGGGGGATGGGAACCAGATTAGGAAGTTAGAGGTCAGTAAAGAAGCAGCAACTAAAGCCGGTAAGGTACGAGATAATAAACTCCATGTGACTAAGGGGAAGAGTCGACAGGGAAGAGATGATGAACGCAAAGGGACAGGTGGTCTGTCGTGCATTTGTTTTAATGCGAGAAGTGTAGCAGGTAAGGCAGATGAACCTAGGGCTTGGATCAGTACCTGGGAATATGATGTTATTGGTATTACTGAGACTTGGTTGAGGGAAGGGCAGGACTGGTAACTGAATATCCCAGGGTATAGATGCTTCAGGATGGATAGAGAGGGAGGTAGAAGGGGTGGAGAAGTTGCATTACTCATCAGAGATGATATCACAGCTGTGATTAAGGAGGGCACGATAGAGGATTCGAGCACTGAGGCAATATGGGTGGAGCTCAGAAATAAGAAGGGTGCAGTAACATTGTTGGGACTTTACTGCAGGCCTCCCAAAAGTGAGCATGAAGTAGAGGTACAAATATACAAACAGATTATGGAAAAATGTAAGAGCAATAGGGTGGTTGTGATGGGAGATTTTAACTTCCCCAACATTGAATGGGATACGTGTAGTGTTGGAGGCGTAGATGGAGCAGAGTTTGTAAGGAGCATCCAGGAGAGTTTTTTAGAGCAGTATGTAAATAGTCCAACTCGGGAAGGGGCCATACTGGACCTGGTATTGGGGAATGATCCCGGCCAGGTGGTTGATGTTTCAGTCGGTGATTACTTTGGGAATAGCGATCACAATTCCATAAGTTTTAGAATACTCATGGACAAGGACAAGAGTGGTCCGAAAGGAAGAGTGCTAAATTGGGGAAAGGCAGATTATAACAAAATTCGGCAGGAGCTAGGGAATGTGGATTGGGAGCAGCTGTTTAAGGGTAAATCCACATTTGAAATGTGGGAGTCTTTTAAGGAAAGGTTGATTAGAGTGCAGGACAGACATGTTCCTGTGAAAATGAGAGATATAAATGGCAAGATTAGGGAACCATGGATGACTGGTGAAATTGTGAGACTAGCTAAGATGAAAAAGGAAGCATATGTAAGATCGAGGCGACTCAAAACTGATGAAGCTTTGGAGGAATATCGGGAAAGTAGGACGAATCTCAAACACACAATAAAAAGGGCTAAAAGGCGTCATGAAATATCTTTGGCTAACAGGGTTAAGGAAAATCCCAAAGCCTTTTATTCGTATGTAAGGAGCAAGAGGGTAACTAGGGAAAGGATTGGCCCACTCAAATACAAGAGAGGGAATTTATGCGTGGACTCAGAGGAAATGGGTGAGATTCTTAATGAGTACTTTGCATCGGTATTCACAAAGGAGAGGGACAAGACGGATGTTGAGGCTAGGGATGGATGTTTAAATACTCTAGGTCAAGTTGTCATACGGAAAAGGGAAGTTTTGGGTATTCTAAAAGATATTAAGGTGGACAAGTCCCCAGGACCGGATGGGATCTATCCCAGGTTACTGAGGGAAGCGAGGATCGAAATAGCTGGGGCCTTAACAGATATCTTTTCAGCATCCTTGAGCACGGGTGAGGTCCCGGAGGACTGGAGAATTGCTAATGTTGTCCCTTTGTTTAAGAAGGGTAGCAGGGAAAATCCAGGGAATTACAGACCTGTGAGCTTGACGTCAGTGGTAGGCAAACTGTTGGAGAAGATACTGAGGGATAGGATCTATTCACATCTGGAAGAAAATAGACTTATCAGTGATCGGCAGCATGGTTTTGTGCAGGGAAGGTCATGTCTCACAAACCTAATAGAATTCTTTGAGGAAGTGACAAAGTTAATTGATGAAGGAAGGGCTGTGGATGTCATATACATGGACTTTAGTAAGGCGTTTGATAAGGTTTCCCATGGCAGGTTGATGGCAAAAGTGAAGTCGTATGGGGTTCAGGGTGTACTAGCTAGATGGATAAAGAACTGGCTGGGCAACAGGAGACAGAGAGTAGTGGTGGAAGGGAGTGTCTCAAAATGGAGAAGGGTGACTAGTGGTGTTCCACAGGGATCCGTGCTCGGACCACTGTTGTTTGTGATCTACATAAATGACCTGGAGGAAGGTATAGGTGGTCTGATTAGCAAGTTTGCAGATGATACTAAGATTGGTGGAGTTGCAGATAGCGAGGAGGACTGTCAGAAAATACAGCAAAATATAGATAGATTGGTGAGTTGGGCAGAGAAATGGAAGATGGAGTTCAATCCAGGCAAATGCGAGGTGATGCATTTTGGAAGATCAAATTCAAGAGCGGACTATATGGTCAATGGAAGGGTCCTGGGGAAAATTGATGTACAGAGAGATCTGGGAGTTCAGGTCCATTGTACCCTGAAGGTGGCAATGCAAGTTGATAGAGTGGTCAAGAAGGCATACAGCATGCTTGCCTTCATCGGACGGGGTATTGAGTACAAGAGTAGGCAGGTCATGTTACAGTTGTATAGGGCTTTGGTTAGGCCACATTTGGAAAACTGCGTGCAGTTCTGGTCGCCACATTACCAGAAGGATGTGGATGCTTTGGAGAGGGTGCAGAGGAGGTTCACCAGGATGTTGCCTGGTATGGAGGGTGCTAGCTATGAAGAAAGGTTGAGTAGATTAGGATTGTTTTCGTTGGAAAGACGGAGGTTGAGGGGGGACCTGACTAAGGTCTACAAAATTATGAGAGGTATGGGCAAGGTGGATAGCAACAAGCTTTTTCCAAGAGTGGGGGTGTCAGTTACAAGGGCTCACGATTTCAAGGTGAGAGGGGGAAAGTTTAAGGGAGATGTGCGTGGAAAGTTTTTTACGCAGAGGGTGGTGGGTGCCTGGAACGCTTTACCAGCGGAGGTGGTAGAGGCGGGCACGATAGCATCATTTAAGAGGCATCTAGACAGGTATATGAATGGGCGGCAACAGAGGGAAGTAGACCTTGGAAAATAGGAGACAGGTTTAGATAAAGGATCTGGATCGGCGCAGGCTGGGAGGGCCGAAGGGCCTGTTCCTGTGCTGTCATTTTCTTTGTTCTTGTTCTTTGGTATCGTCACTAGATTGGTAATCCAGATACATAGAACATGGAACATAGAACATACAGTGCAGCAGGAGGCCATTTGGCCCATCGAGTCTGCACCAACCCACTTAAGCCCTCACTTTCACCCTATCCTCATAACCCAATAACCCATCCTAACCATTTTTTTGGACACAACGGGCAATTTAGCACGACCAATCCACCCAACCTGCATGTCTTTGGACTGTGGGAGGAAACCGGATCACCCGGAAGAAACCCACGCAGACACGGGGAGAACGCCGCGCAGACAGTGACTCAACGGGGAATCGAACATGGGACCGTGGCGCTGTGAAGCCACAGTGCTATCCACTTGTGGTCCGTGCTGCCCCTAGAGCTACCCAGAGTAGCGCTGTGGGGACCCTGGTCTGAATCCCACCTGGATGTTGAAAGTTGAAGTAAATGGAATCAATGGAATTAAAAGTCTAATGATGGCTTCTGAAACCATTGTTGATTGTTATCAAAGCCCATGCGGGAAAGAAATCCGCCAGCCTTACCTGGCCTGGCCTACATGTGACCCCAGATCCACAGCAATGCGGTTAACTCTTGACTGCCCTCTGAAATGGCTGATCACGGCACTCGGGGTAATTAAGGATGGGCAATAAATACTGAGGCAGCCAGCGATGCCCACATCCCATAGACAAATTTTAAAAAACAATGCAGCAGGATGGCCAGATCCCTCTGTCCCTCGGAGTTCTGCAATCTCTCTCCACTGCAATCATTCGCTGCTTTTCGAGCCCTCCTGCCAAAGTGGAGAAGTTCACATTTCCCACATTCCCACCTCAGACTCCGCCTGCCAAATTCCTGCCCACTCACTCATCACTTACTCATCACTTACTCACTATTTATTTTCCTTCACAACTTACTTTCCGACCTGTCTTTCTGTCATCAGCAGATTTAGCCACATCGATACCGGTTGTAAATATTAGGGGCCCCAGCATTGACCCTGGTGGTATGCCACTTGTTACATTTTGCCTGAAATTGATCCATTTCGACATACTCGCTTTCCTGTTAGCTGATTTGATTTGATTTGATTTATTATTGTCGCATGTATGAGTATACAGTGAAAAGTGTTGTTTCTTGCATGCTGTACAAACAATGCATACCGTACATAGAGAGGGAAGGTGAGACTGCAGAATATAATGTTACAGTTATAGCAAGGTGTAGAGAAAAGATAATCTTAATACGAGGTAGGTCCATTCAAAAGTCTGATGGCAGTAGGGAAGAAGCTGTTTTTGAGTCGGTTGGTACGTGACCTCAAACTTTTGTATCTTTTTCCTGACGGAAGAACGTGGAAGAGAGTGGGCGCAATTCTCCGCACTCACGACGGTGCGGAGAATAGCGGGGGTCGTAAATTTTTACGGCCACGCTAGTCCGACGCCCTCCCGCTATTCTCCCCCCCCCACGCCCAACTCCCGACACGAATCGCTGCCGCCGTTTTTTTATGGCCAGCAGCGATTCTCAGCTGGTCGATGGGCCGATTTCCAAGCCCTTTACGGCCGTTTTTACGAACGGCAAACACACCTGGTCTGGCCGTTCGTAAAAACGGCCGTAAAGTCCCGATCTTGGCAACCATGGCACCGATTGGCACGGCAGTACCACGGCCGTGCCAAGGGTGCCATGGGCCCGCGATCGGTGCCCACCGATCGCGGGCAGCGGGTCCGATTCCCGCGCACTCTTTGTCCTTCCGCCGTCCCGCTGTATCACTTCGCGGGGCGGCTGAGGGGCATCCCGGCCCGCGCATGCGCGGGTTTCGCGCAAATGCGCGATGACGTCATCCGCGCATGCGCGGGTTGGAGTCTTCCAATCCGCGCATGCGCGGCTGACGTCATGTGACGCGTCAGCCGGCGCAAACTCTGGCAAGTGGGCTTAACGAAATTTGTTAAGCCCGCGATGCCGGAGTTTACGGCGGCGGCATGCTAGCCCCGACCGGGGACCAGAATCGGTTCCCGGTCGGGGAGGGGGAGGCTGGCGTCAAACCCGCCCGGTTTTGACGCCAGCCTTACGATTTCTCCCTGTCTGGGAGAATCGCGCCCAGTATGTCCGGGGTGCGTGGGGTCCTTAATTATGCTGGCTGCCTTTCTGAGGCAGCGGGAATTGTAGACAGGGTCGATGGATGGGAGGCTGGTTTGCGTGATGGATTGGGCTACATTCACAACCTTTTGTAGTTTCCTGCGGTCTTGGGCAGAGCAGGATCCATACCAGGCTGTGATACAATCAGAAAGAATGCTTTCCATGGGGCATCTGTAAAAGTTGGTGAGAGTCGTAGCTGGCATGCCATATTTCCTCAGTCTTCTGGGAAAGTAGAGTCATTGCTGGGCTTTCTGTCAATGCTGATATGTTACCTCTTATTTTGTGTATTACCTTTAGATGTGGCGTCTTGTCAAATGCTCCTTCGGAAATACAAGTATACCACACTACAGGTCACACTTTCGATTTGATGCGTTGGTCCCGATTCTCCCCAAAAATGTCAAAGTTCATTTGAGGGGAGTTTTCAGAAAGTTTCCCACCGGCTTGATTAGCGAGAGATCCACCACTGTTCAATGACACTTAGGCCGGGATTCTCCCCTACCCGGCAGGGCGGGGGGGGGGGGTCCCGGCGGGACGGAGTGGCATGAACCACTCCGGCTTCGGGCCTCCCCAAAGGTGCAGAATTATCTGCAACTTTAGGGGCTAGGCCCGCGCGGGAATGGCTCCCGCTCCGCCAGCCGGGGCCGAAAGGCCTTCGCCGGCTGGCAGAAGTCCGCGCGTGCGCCGGTGCGTTAGCAGCTGCTGACGTCATACCGGCGCATGCACAGGGGAGGGGGTCTCTCCCGCCCCCGCCATGGTGAAGGCCATGGTGGGGCAGAAGTAAAGGAGTACCCCCACGGCACAGGCCCATCCACCAATCGGTGGGCCCCGATCGCAGGCCAGGCCACCGTGGGGTCACCCCCCGGGGTCAGATTGCCCCGCGCCCCCCCCAGGACCCCGGAACCGGCCCGCGCCACCAATCCTGCCGGTACCAGAGGTGGTTTAAACCACGGCGGTGGGAAAGGCCTGTCAGCGGCAGGACATCGGCCCATCGCGGGCCCGAGAATCGCCACGGGGGGCCCGCCGACCGGTGCGGTGCAATTCCCGCCCCCGCCGAATCTCGGGGGCCGGAGAATTCCGCCCTTAGTCACTATATGGCCCACCGGTTTAGCCCACTTTTGTTTAGCACTGGGGAGCTGAACTCAGAGATTTGGCCGCTATTTTGAAAGGGTGCATTGATCTCTAAGTGAGCTTGTGGGTCCCCCACCTCCCCCATCCATGGATAATGTCACCCCCCTACATATATGGACACTACCCCACACCCCCCAAATGAGGACACCCCGCTATGGGTTCCCTGGGGGTCCACCCTCATCAGGCCCCCCCAAGCCTCATTACAGCACCCCCTTCCTTCTAGGACCCCCACCCATCACCCACCCAACCTCCTGGAGGCTCCTACTTACCTGCCCTGCACTCTCCCACCCTTCAAACTCCTTCAAGCACACTTACGTCGGTGTACGCCTCCCTTCCAGCCGATACGGAGAATCCGTCTCAGACAGCATCGATGGTACCTCTCCAGGGCCATGAGGTGACGTCTGTACATAGTCCAGGTTCCTGAGCCGTATAGAAGAGTTGGAAAGACGACAGAGGTCGGAAGGGGACGAAGGTATGAAGGATTTAAAATTGAGGTTTCTCAGTGAGCACAGCGGTGATGGTGAACAGAACTTGGTGTTGAGTTACGATGGGGGCAGCAGAGTTTTGGATGACCTTAAACTGATGGAGGGCGGAGCCTCGGCAGTCTGGCCAGAAGGGTACAGGGACAGTCCAGACTAGAGGTGGCAAAGGTATAGGTAACAGTTTCAATGGCAGGCAAACTGAATGGAGTTGGTGATGTCACAGGAGTGGGCAGTCTTAGTGATAGTGTGGATATACGGTCGTTAACTCAACCTAGGGTGAACTATAATACCAAGACTGGTGGACGGGGGGGGGGGGGAGTCAGCCTCACACAGCTGCCAGGAAGAGGGAGGGAGCTGGTGATTCGGGAGCAGCCTGTGGTGAGGCCCGAAGATAATGGGCGGAATCCTCTGCCAGCAATGCTGGAATAGCCCATCACGATTGGGTGGAGAATCGCACGTCAGCCAAAAATCGAGGTCGGTGCCGGGACCCCTGACAGAATGCCAAGCTCCGGTACCTCAATATCGGTATGAATGCGTTCCATATTGCGCATCAACGTGGGCATGCACATTATCCAGTAATGCCCATTAGTATATCATCAACAGGCCCGACCCGGTATTCACTGGCCTCCCGCGATGCTCCGCCTCCATCAGGCGGAAGTGACAACGGCACGGTTCACTTGTGGTGTTTAAAATCGGGAAACAGGCACCTTGGCCCGATGAGGGAGAGAGAGGAGGTAAGGCAAGTTACCAAAGACACAATGGTGGGCTGCAAGTTTCGCCGCTGGCCGGGGGACGTCTGCCAGGGCCGGAGGGACTGGCAGGGGTCAACCAGGAGATGGGCCGGGGGTCGGGGTCTCCCCCCCAGGATCTGGGTGTCCTGCGACCCGCAAAGCAGCCATTTGACTGCGCACTCCGCAGACTGCCCACTATGACCCGCAAATGTGCAGAGCGTCACCAGCCATATAGGTGGCCCCCCCACCACCCCAGGCCCTCCTCCCCCACCCAAGGCTACCCCCCCCCCCCCGAGGAGCCCACAGACCCCGGCCAACTCATCAACAGGATGCGCGTGGCCCATCAGGTGTTGGCACAACCCAGTGCACCCATCCGAGGTGTTGCCCCACTGCAGGGGCAGCAGGGGAGCTGTGGAGCGCGTCCCAACTGGTGCCCACCCCCTTGGCTGAGACCCACCCATGGGCCCTGCCCGCACGCATGCCACCAAGCACCTCTTTCCTGTTTCTGCAATTGTTCTTCTCTCCCCCCCGTACCCTTGTCTGTGCCTCTCTCTGCACCCCCCTGAACCCTTATTCCCCCCCCCCCTCCTCCCACCGTACCCTTTCTTCATTGAATGCGACCTCATTCCCTACTTCCTCCTTATCTCTTTCTACAAGAAAAAATATTCTAAAAAAATCACCGTACTGTCAGAAGGATACTCCCACTGGAGAAGTATCAGCTCTCCTGGCAAGTGTCTCATTGGTGCGAAGATCACAAATCTTTTGCTCACAAACTTGGATAGTTTCAGGCATGAAGGAAACCCCCCTGCTGTGGAGCATGGTGGCCATCTAGTGTCTTTGACCGGTATTACATGCTGAAACGCTTCACAGCCAATGGACAAATGAGGTTGGTGTTAAAACATTAGCCCTTGCTCTATCGAAATGCTTCCTTTGCGCGCTTCTGCCTGTTAGTAGTATTAATGGCCTGAATACCCAATGCAGTCACATGACTTCCCATTGCAATACCTTTTGAAACAGAATTTAACCCTTTTATCTATCTTAAGTGGGTTAAATCTGGCTAAATGACCGCAACAATATGCCTGAGTGTTCATCCCACCATCTTGGAGATGGCGATTTCTAGATCCACGTGCCTGTGATCAAAGTAAGTCATTTCTCAAGATTGGACATTGAAGGGCAGTGCATGTACCTCAATAAATCCTCAACTTGAACACAGTGAATCGTCCACTGGGCCTTTTCACCCAGGCTTCGTCACTGCCAAGCACTATGCAGCAACAAGCTAATGAAGTTGTGCCAAGAGATAAGGCCAAAACTTCCTGGCTCCCTGTATTGCATTGAGAAGGTACCACAAGATGCGCTGGGGAATCTCACTCGAATGTTCCCAGGTGGGGTGGTGTAGTGGTATTGTCACTGGACCAGTTAACCAGACACCCAGGTTAATGATCTGCAGACCCAGGTTCAAATCCCACCACTGCAGATGGTGAAATTTGAATTCAATGAAAATGGAATTAAAAGTCTGATGATGACCATTGACAATTGTTCACTAATTGTCCCAATCGATTGTCCATCTGGTTCGTTAATGTTCTTTAGGGAAGGAAATCTGCTGTCTTTACCTGGTCTGGCCTACATGTGACTCCAGATCTTTTAACTGCCCCCTCAAGGGCAATTAGGGATGGGCAATAAATGCTGGCGCAGCCAGCAACGCCCACGTCCCATGAACGAATAAAAAAGAAGGTAAGGGATTACCCGACACCTTCCAGAGGGCTAACTTCCTCTGGACAATTGCACCGGGCTGCGAACCATCCAATAAAGTGATTTAAATCACTAACCTCGAATGTTTCTGCCAGTTTTACAATAATAGTTACTCTGAAATAGCTAGAAGGAAAAAAAGCACTTCTGACTTCAGAGTAACTATTTGACAGACCTGGACCGAGCCCTGTAAGATATATTCAACACACACCCTGTAACTAAGCCCCCCACCCCCACCCCCATCACCGTATCCCCCACCCCCAAACACAACTCCCCCTTGCCCTGGCCAGCGTGCCCTTACCCGATGCAACTGGCCCTGCCCCATACCACCTGACCTGACCCCCTCCTCGCCCCCTCCGCGACCCACTCCTGAGCATCACCCCCAGGTCCCGAACGACTGCTCTTCCCCAACCCAAGCCCCTTACCCAGAGCCAAACAGCACGCCCAATCCGAATGACACACCCAATTTGATCCCCCCCCCGTCCTGACACCCTTCACCTTACCCCTCCAACCAGACCCAAACAACACCCCTCCCCAATCCGAACCGAGATCCATCCCCTGTCCCAACACCTCCCCCCCCCCGACTCCAACATCCCCCTAATATCCTGAACCCCACTCCTGATGTTCAGACCCACCTCCTCCCCAATGTACAGATTCCCACTTCAATGTCTGGACACCCGGTCTGATGCCCAAACCCCCCGATGTCTGTATACCCTCCCAATGTCCGGAGACCTCCCAACCCTCCCCCCCATGTCTGAAACCGCCCTGAAGTGCAAACTCCCCGATATCTGAACCCCTCCAATGTCCAACCCCCCATCTCCCCCTCGATGTCCAGACCGTCCAGATGTCCATCCCCCCCTGCAATGATATGTATATTGACTGGGATGTAAAGAGTTAACACATTAATGATAATGCTTCTTACCACTAGAGGGAACCACAAAACAGTCATATATATATATCATGTGACTTTGGGGATTCTGAGATTGGAAGATTAGGAGTTAACAGTTAGGAGAGTTCGTCCAATCACGTCCACATGTTCTGGTCCTGCCCAAAGTTGGATAAATTTTGGAGATCATTCTTGAGCACCATGTCCATGTGGATTTAGAGTCCAGTCCCCTGGGGGCCATATTTGGGGAGTCGGGGCCTTACTGGAGTTGCAGGTATTTTAGCCTTCGCCTCATTGATTGCTCGCAGGCGGGTCCTGTTGGGGTGGGGGTCAATCTCTCCGCCCTGTGTCTCGGTGTGGCTGGGGATTTAATGGAGTTCTTGGACTTGGAAAAGGTGACATTTCCTCTGAGGGGCGGGTGAAAGGTTCCAAAAGAGATGGGGTTTGTTTATATTACATTTCAAGGAGCTGGTTACCATCAGCTGCTGCGGGGGTGCGAGGTGGGTTAGGGCGTGGAGGGGGGGGGGGAAGGGGGGGAGGAGGTTGGGGGTTTTGTGTTGGTTTTACTGTGTAGTGTTATGTGTTTCGAATGTTAAAAGGTTAAAAATGTGAATTAAAATAAAATAAACTTAGCTTCTCCCTGGCAATGGAACCTTTAAACTCACCTGCTTTATGGCAGCTACTGCCGTAAAATGGGGGCGCGTCCTCCGTCGCTCCGCTCATTTTATACTCCGCTGCTGGAGCTGGGGGCGCTTCACATCCTCAGTCCCGGCCTGAGTCAGGAAAGGCGGGAGAGACAGGCCCTTTCCATTTCAAGCGCAGTTAAGTGGCTGATTGCCCCTCTCACGCAGTTACGGGCCATTAGAGGAAAGTGCAGATTACTGAAGCAGGAAAATAGCAAAGTTTCTGTAACTAGATCCAGCAATAATGACCAAAGATAAAAACAAATTACTGCGGATGTTGGAATCTGAAACAGAAACAGAGAATACTGGACAATCTCAGCAGGCCTGACAGTATCTGTGGAGAGAGAGAAGGGGGCCAACATTTCGAGACTGGAAGACTCTTTGTCAAATAACCTCCCAGGTTAGATAGATAGAGAAATACAGCACAGAACAGGCCCTTTGGCCCACGATGTTGTGCCGAACTTTTGTCCTAGGTTAATCATAGAATTTTGGACACTAAGGGCAATTTTTCATGGCCAATCCACCCAACCTGCACATCTTTGGACTGTGGGAGGAAACCGGAGCACCCGGAGGAAACCCACGCACACACGGGGAGGATGTGCAGACTCCACACAGACAGTGACCCAAGTCGAAATCGAACTTGGGACCCTGGAGCTGTGAAGCCATTGTGCTATCCACAATGCTACCGTGCTGCACTTAAGAAGAAGTTAATCTACACTCCATTATTCTACCCTAATCCATGTACCTATCCAATAGCCGCTTGAAGGTCCCTAACGTTTCCGACTCAACTACTTCCACAGGCAGTGCATTCCATGCCCCCACTACTCTCTGGGTAAAGAACCTACCTCTGACATCCCCTCTATATCTTCCACCATTTATCTTAAATTTATGTCCCCTTGTAATGGTTTGTTCCACCCGGGGAAAAAGTCTCTGACTGTCTACTCTATCTATTCCCCTGATCATCTTATAAACCTCTATCAAGTTGCCCCTCATCCTTCTCCATTCTAATGAGAAAAGCCCTAGTTCCCTCAACCTTTCCTCGTAAGACCTACTCTCCATTCCAGGCAACATCCTGGTAAATCTCCTTTGCACCTTTTCCAAAGCTTCCACATCCTTCCTAAAATGAGGCGACCAGAACTGCACACAGTACTCCAAATGTGGCCTGACCAAAGTTTTGTACAGCTGCATCACCACCTCACGGCTCTTAAATTCAATCCCTCTGCTAATGAACGCTAGCACACCATAGGCCTTCTTCACAGCTCTATCCACTTGAGTGGCAACTTTCAAAGATCTATGAACATAGACCCCAAAATCTCTCTGCTCCTCCACATTGCCAAGAACCCTACCGTTAACCCTGTATTCCGCATTCAAATTTGTCCTTCCAAAATGGACAACCTCACACTTGTCAGGGTTAAACTCCATCTGCCACTTCTCAGCCCAGCTCTGCATCCTATCTATGTCTCTTTGCAGCCGACAACAGCCCTCCTCACTATCCACAACTCCACCAATCTTCGTATCATCTGCAAATTTACTGACCCACCCTTCAACTCCCTCATCCAAGTCGTTAATGAAAATCACAAATAGCAGAGGACCCAGAACTAATCCCTGCGGTACGCCACTGATAACTGGGCTCCAGGCTGAATATTTGCCATCCACCACCACTCTCTGTCTTCTATCGGTTAGCCAGTTTGTTATCCAACTGGCCAAATTTCCCACTATCCCATGCCTCCTTACTTTCTGTACAAGCCTACAATGGGGAACCTTATCAAATGCCTTACTAAAATCCATGTACACTCCATCCACTGCTTTACCTTCATCCACATGCTTGGTCACCTCCTCAAAGAAGTCAATAAGACTTGTAAGGCAAGACCTACCCCTCACAAATCCGTGCTGACTATCCCTAATCAAGCAGTGTCTTTCCAGATGCTCAGAAATCCTATCCCTCAGTACCCTTTCCATTACTTTGCCTACCACTGAAGTAAGGCTAACTGGCCTGTAATTCCCAGGGTTATCCCTATTCCCTTTTTTGAACAGGGGCACGACATTCGCCACTCTCCAATCCTCTGGTACCACCCCTGTTGACAGCGAGGACGAAAAGATCATTGCCAACGGCTCTGCAATTTCATTTCTTGCTTCCCATAGAATCCTTGGATATATCCCGTCAGGCCCGGGGGACTTGTCTAACCTCAAGTTTTTCAAAACGCGCAACACATCTTCCTTCCTGACAAGTATCTCCTCGAGCTTATCAGTCTGTTTCACACTGTCCTCTCCAACAATATGGCCCCTCTCGTTTGTAAATACTGAAGAAAAATACTTGTTCAAGACCTCTCCTATCTCTTCAGACTCAATACACAATCTCCCGCTACTGTCCTTGATCGGACCTACCCTCGCTCTAGTCATTCTCATATTTCTCACATATGTGTAAAAGGCCTTGGGTTTTCCTTGATCCTACCTGCCAAAGATTTTTCATGCCCTCTCTTAGCTCTCCTAATCCCTTTCTTCAGTTCCCTCCTGGCTATCTTGTATCCCTCCAGCGCCCTGTCTGAACCTTGTTCCTTCAGCCTTACATAAGTCTCCTTCTTCCTCTTAACAAGACATTCAACCTCTCTTGTCAACCATGGTTCCCTCACTCGACCATTTCTTCCCTACCTGACAGGGACATACATATCAAGGACACGCAGTATCTGATCCTTGAACAAGTTCCACATTTCACTTGTGTCCTTCCCTGACAGCCTATGTTCCCAACTTCTGCACTTCAATTCTTGTCTGACAGCATTGTATATACCCTTCCCCCAATTGTAAACCTTGCCCTGTTGCACGCACCTATCCCTCTCCATAACTAAAGTGAAAGTCACAGAATTGTGGTCACTACCTCCAAAATGCTCCCCCACTAACAAATCTATCACCTGCCCTGGTTCATTACCAAGTACTAAATCCAATATGGCCTCCCCTCTGATCGGACAATCTACATATTGTGTTAGAAAAGCTTCCTGGACACACTGCACAAACACTACCCCATCCAAACTATTTGATCTAAAGAGTTTCCACTCAATGTTTGGGAAGTTGAAGTCACCCATGACTACTACCCTGTGACTTCTGCACCTTTCCAAAATCTGTTTCCCAATCTGTTCCGCTATTGGGGGGCCTATAGAAAACTCCCAACAAGGTGACTGCTCCTTTCCTATTTCTGACTTCAACCCATATTACCTCAGTAGGCAGATCCCCCTCGAACTGCCTTTCTGCAGCTGTTATACTATCTCTAATTAACAATGCCACCCCCCCCCCCCCCCCCCCCAACCTCTTTTACCATCCTCCCTAATCTTGTTGAAACATCTATAACCAGGGACCTCTAACAACCATTTCTGCCCCTCTTCTATCCAAGTTTCCGTGATGGCCACCACATCGTAGTCCCAAGTACCGATCCATGCCTTAAGTTCACCCACCTTATTCCTGTAAATCCAACAAAAACAGCGACAAAACAAATTTTCCTCTTTCCTTACATCTTAACC
This sequence comes from Scyliorhinus canicula, assembly GCF_902713615.1. Taxonomy (NCBI): domain Eukaryota; kingdom Metazoa; phylum Chordata; class Chondrichthyes; order Carcharhiniformes; family Scyliorhinidae; genus Scyliorhinus; species Scyliorhinus canicula. The sequence continues at coordinate 150,017,414 of NC_052157.1, read as the reverse complement.
CTAACTTCAGAGTAGCAACCCTTAAACCAACTTGTTTCACCCGTCTCTGAGTAAGGCTGCTAGTTTAATGCTAAATTACGAGCAGTTTGTGCTGTCGATTCAGATTCCCTGTGAATTGGCCTGTCACTTCTCAAATCTGTCTCCCCTACGAGGTCCTGATGGAGAGAACCCCTTCAGGCTGAGCTAGATCCAGACCGGCCAGCGCTCTAGTCAAGGTGATCGCCCCCTCTAGCTTCTAGAACTTACAGGTGCGGCCTGTTTGGCTCCATTGCCGGCAGCGAGTCACTTACCTTTCGTCACACTGTTGTAAGGACTGGGGAGCTGAACTCAGAGATTTGGCCGCTATTTTGAAAGGGTGCATTGATCTCTAAGTGAGCTTGTGGGTCCCCCACCTCCCCCATCCATGGATAATGTCACCCCCCTACATATATGGACACTACCCCACACCCCCCAAGTGAGGACACCCCGCTATGGGTTCCCTGGGGGTCCACCCTCATCAGGCCCCCCCCAAGCCTCATTACAGCACCCCCTTCCTTCTAGGACCCCCACCCATCACCCACCCAACCTCCTGGAGGCTCCTACTTACCTGCCCTGCACTCTCCCACCCTTCAAACTCCTTCAAGCACACTTACGTCGGTGTACGCCTCCCTTCCAGCCGATACGGAGAATCCGTCTCAGACAGCATCGATGGTACCTCTCCAGGGCCATGAGGTGACGTCTGTACATAGTCCAGGTTCCTGAGCCGTATAGAAGAGTTGGAAAGACGACAGAGGTCGGAAGGGGACGAAGGTATGAAGGATTTAAAATTGAGGTTTCTCAGTGAGCACAGCGGTGATGGTGAACAGAACTTGGTGTTGAGTTACGATGGGGGCAGCAGAGTTTTGGATGACCTTAAACTGATGGAGGGCGGAGCCTCGGCAGGCTTGCCAGAAGGGTACAGGGACAGTCCAGACTAGAGGTGGCAAAGGTATAGGTAACAGTTTCAATGGCAGGCAAACTGAATGGAGTTGGTGATCTCACATGAGTGGGCAGTCTTAGTGATGGTGTGGATATAGAACATAGAACAGTACAGCACAGAACAGGCCCTTCGGCCCTCAATGTTGTGCCGAGCAATGATCTCTCTACTCAAACCCACGTATCCACCCTATACCCGTTACCCAACAAACCCCCCCCTTAACCTTACTTTTTAGGACACTACGGGCAATTTATCATGGCCAATCCACCTAACCCGCACATCTTTGGACTGTGGGAGGAAACCGGAGCACCCGGAGGAAGCCCATGCACACACGGGGAGGACGTGCAGACTCCGCACAGACAGTGACCCAGCCGGGAATCGAACCTGGGACCCTGGAGCTGTGAAGCATTTATGCTAACCACCATGCTACCGTGCTGCCCCAAATATGCGGTCGTTAACTCAACCTAGGGTGAACTATAATACCAAGGCTGGTGGATGGGGGGGGGGGGGGGAGTCAGCCTCACACAGCTGCCAGGAAGAGGGAGGGAGCTGGTGATTCGGGAGCAGCCTGTGGTGAGGCCCGAAGATAATGGGTGGAATCCTCTGCCAGCGTTGCTGGAATAGCCCATCACGATTGGGTGGAGATTCGCACGTCAGCCAAAAATCGAGGTCGGTGCCGGGACCCCTGACAGAATGCCAAGCTCCGGTACCTCAATATCGGTATGAATGCGTTCCATATTGCGCATCAACGTGGGCATGCACATTATCCAGTAACGGCCATTAGTATATCATCAACAGGCCCGACCCGGTATTCACTGGCCTCCCGCGATGCTCCGCCTCCATCAGGCGGAAGTGACAACGGCACGGTTCACTTGTTGTGTTTAAAATCGGGAAACAGGCACCTTGGCCCGATGAGGGAGAGAGAGGAGGTAAGGCAAGTTACCAAAGACACAATGGTGGGCTGCAAGTTTCGCCGCTGGCCGGGGGACATCTGCCAGGGCCGGAGGGACTGGCGGGGGTCAACCAGGAGATGGGCCGGGGGTCGGGGTCTCCCCCCCAGGATCTGGGTGTCTAAGAATGGATCGCCATTGCTGCGACCTGCAAGGCAGCCATTTGACTGCGCACTCCGCAGACTGCCCACTATGACCCGCAAATGTGCAGAGCGTCACCAGGCATATAGGTGGCCCCCCCACCACCCCAGGCCCCCCTCCCCCACCCAAGGCTACCCCCCCCCCCAAGGAGCCCACAGACCCCGGCCAACTCATCAACAGGATGCGCGTGGCCCATCAGGTGTTGGCACAACCCAGTGCACCCATCCGAGGTGTTGCCCCACTGCAGGGGCAGCAGGGGAGCTGTGGAGCGCGTCCACCGGCTGATGCACCGTGGACATCGGCACCCACCCTGGCTCACTGTCCCTCGCAGACGTCCCGCCAGTCACACTCTCAGCTAACCCATCCTGGCTGTCACCATGCCAAGTAGACACAACCGGTGCCCTGCCAAAGGACCCACAGCTACAGTCCAGGGGCTGGTTTAGCTCACTGAGCTAAATCGCTGGCTTTTAAAGCAGACCAAGCAGGCTAGCAGCACGGTTCGATTCCCTTACCAGCCTCCCCGGACAGGCGCCGGAATGTGGCGACTAGGGGCTTTCCACAGTAACTTCATTGAAGCCTACTCGTGACAATAAGCGATTTTCATTTCATTTCATTTCAACTGGTGCCCACCCCCTTGGCTGAGACCCACCCATGGGCCCTGCCCGCACGCATGCCACCAAGCACCTCTTTCCTGTTTCTGCAATTGTTCTTCTCTCCCCCCCGTACCCTTGTCTGTGCCTCTCTCTGCACCCCCCTGAACCCTTATCCCCCCCCCTCCTCCCACCGTACCCTTTCTTCATTGAATGCGACCTCATTCCCTACTTCCTCCTTATCTCTTTCTACAAGAAAAAATATTCTAAAAAAATCACCGTACTGTCAGAAGGATACTCCCACTGGAGAAGTATCAGCTCTCCTGGCAAGTGTCTCATTGGTGCGAAGATCACAAATCTTTTGCTCACAAACTTGGATAGTTTCAGGCATGAAGGAAAACCCCCTGCTGTGGAGCATGGTGGCCATCTAGTGTCTTTGACCGGTATTACATGCTGAAACACTTAACAGCCAATGGACAAATGAGGTTGGTGTTAAAACATTAGTCCTTGCTCTATCGAAATGCTTCCTTTGCGCGCTTCTGCCTGTTAGTACATAGTATTAATGGCCTGAATACCCAATGCAGTCACATGACTTCCCATTGCAATACCTTTTGAAACAGAATTTAACCCTTTTATCTATCTTAAGTGGGTTAAATCTGGCTAAATGACCGCAACAATATGCCTGAGTGTTCATCCCACCATCTTGGAGATGGCGATTTCTAGATCCACGTGCCTGTGATCAAAGTAAGTCATTTCTCAAGATTGGACATTGAAGGGCAGTGCATGTACCTCAATAAATCCTCAACTTGAACACAGTGAATCGTCCACTGGGCCTTTTCACCCAGGCTTCGTCACTGCCAAGCACTATGCAGCAACAAGCTAATGAAGTTGTGCCAAGAGATAAGGCCAAAACTTCCTGGCTCCCCGTGTTGCATTGAGAAGGTACCACAAGATGCGCTGGGGAATCTCACTCGAATGTTCCCAGGTGGGGTGGTGTAGTGGTATTGTCATTGGACCAGTTAACCAGACACCCAGGTTAATGATCTGCAGACCCAGGTTCAAATCCCACCACTGCAGATGGTGAAATTTGAATTCAATAAGAATGGAATTAAAAGTCTGATGATGACCATTGGCGATTGTTCACTAATTGTCCCAATCGATTGTCCATCTGGTTCGTTAATGTTCTTTAGGGAAGGAAATCTGCTGTCTTTACCTGGTCTGGCCTACATGTGACTTCAGATCTTTTAACTGCCCCCTCAAGGGCAATTAGGGATGGGCAATAAATGCTGGCGCAGCCAGCAACGCCCACGTCTCATGAACGAATAAAAAGAAGGTAAGGGATTACCCGACAACTGTCCAGAGGGCTAACTTCCTCTGGACAATTGCACCGGGCTGCGAACCATCCAATAAAGTGATTTAAATCACTAACCTCGAATGTTTCTGCCAGTTTTACAATAATAGTTACTCTGAAATAGCTAGAAGGAAAAAAAGCACTTCTGACTTCAGAGTAACTATTTGAAAGACCTGGACCGAGCCCTGTAAGATATATTCAACACACACCCTGTAACTAAGCCCCCCACGCCCACCCCCATCACCGTATCCCCCACCCCCAAACACAACTGCCCCTTGCCCTGGCCAGCGTGCCCTTACCCGATGCAACTGGCCCTGCCCCATACCGCCTGACCTGACCCCCTCCTCGCCCCCTCCGCGACCCACTCCTGAGCATCACCCCCAGGTCCGAACGACTGCTCTTCCCCAACCCAAGCCCCTTACCCAGAGCCAAACAGCACGCCCAATCCGAATGACACACCCAATTTGATCCCCCCCCCCGTCCTGACACCCTTCACCTTACCCCTCCAACCAGACCCAAACAACACCCCCCCCCAATCCGAACCGAGATCCATCCCCTGTCCCAACACCCCCCCCCCAATCCGAACCGAGATCCATCCCCTGTCCCAACACCTCCCCCCGACTCCAACATCCCCCTAATATCTTGAACCCCACTCCTGATGTTCAGACCCACCCCCTCCCCAATGTACAGACTCCCACTTCAATGTCTGGACACCCGGTCTGATGCCCAAACCCCCCGATGTCTGTATACCCTCCCAATGTCCGGAGACCTCCCAACCCTCCCCCATGTCTGAAACCGCCCTGAAGTGCAAACTCCCCGATATCTGAACCCCTCCAATGTCCAACCCCCCATCTCCCCCTCGATGTCCAGACCGTCCAGATGTCCATCCCCCCCTGCAATGATATGTATATTGACTGGGATGTAAAGAGTTAACACATTAATGACAATGCTTCTTACCACTAGAGGGAACCACAAAACAGTCATATATATATATCATGTGACTTTGGGGATTCTGAGATTAGATGATTAGGAGTTAATAGTTAGGAGAGTTCGGCCAATCACGTCCACATGTTCTGGTCCTGCCCAAAGTTGGATAAATTTTGGAGATCATTCTTGAGCACCATGTCCATGTGGATTTAGAGTCCAGTCCCCTGGGGGCCATATTTGGGGAGTCGGGGCCTTACTGGAGTTGCAGGTGTTTTAGCCTTCGCCTCATTGATTGCTCGCAGGCGGGTCCTGTTGTGGTGGGGGTCAATCTCTCCACCCTGTGCCTCGGTGTGGCTGGGGATTTAATGGAGTTCTTGGACTTGGAAAAGGTGACATTTCCTCTGAGGGGCGGGTGAAAGGTTCCAAAAGAGATGGGGTTTGTTTATATTACATTTCAAGGAGCTGGTTACCATCAGCTGCTGCGGGGGTGCAAGGTGGGTTAGGGTATGGGGGGGGGGGGGGGGATGGGGGGGAGGAGGTTGGGGGTTTTGTGTTGGTTTTACTGTGTAGTGTTATGTGTTTCGAATGTTAAAAGGTTAAAAATGTGAATTAAAATAAAATAAACTTAGCTTCTCCCTGGCAATGGAACCTTTAAACTCACCTGCTTTATGGCAGCTACTGCCGTAAAATGGGGGCGCGTCCTCCGTCGCTCCGCTCCTTTTATACTCCGCTGCTGGAGCTGGGGGCGCTTCACTTCCTCAGTCCCGGCCTGAGTCAGGAAAGTCGGGAGAGACAGGCCCTTTCCATTTCAAGCGCAGTTAAGTGGCTGATTGTCCCTCTCACGCAGTTACGGGCCATTAGAGGAAAGTGCAGATTACTGAAGCAGGAAAATAGCAAAGTTTCTGTAACTAGATCCAGCAATAATGACCTAAGATAAAAAAAAAATTACTGCGGATGTTGGAATCTGAAACAGAGAATACTGGACATTCTCAGCAGGCCTGACAGTATCTGTGGAGAGAGAGAAGGGGGCCAACGTTTCGAGACTGGAAGACTCTTTGTCAAATAACCTCCCAGGTTAGATAGATAGAGAAATACAGCACAGAACAGGCCCTTCGGCCCACGATGTTGTGCCGAACTTTTGTCCTAGGTTAATCATAGAATTTTGGACACTAAGGGCAATTTTTCATGGCCAATCCACCCAACCTGCACATCTTTGGACTGTGGGAGGAAACCGGAGCACCCGGAGGAAACCCACGCACACACGGGGAGGATGTGCAGACTCCACACAGACAGTGACCCAAGTCGAAATCGAACTTGGGACCCTGGAGCTGTGAAGCAATTGTGCTATCCACCATGCTACCGTGCTGCACTTAAGAAGAAGTTAATCTACACTCCATTATTCTACCCTAATCCATGTACCTATCCAATAGCCGCTTAAAGGTCCCTAACGTTTCCGACTCAACTACTTCCACAGGCAGTGCATTCCATGCCCCCACTACTCTCTGGGTAAAGACCTACCTCTGACATCCCCTCTATATCTTCCACCATTTATCTTAAATTTATGTCCCCTTGTAATGGTTTGTTCCACCCGGGGAAAAAGTCTCTGACTGTCTACTCTATCTATTCCCCTGATCATCTTATAAACCTCTATCAAGTTGCCCCTCATCCTTCTCCATTCTAATGAGAAAAGCCCTAGTTCCCTCAACCTTTCCTCGTAAGACCTACTCTCCATTCCAGGCAACATCCTGGTAAATATCCTTTGCACCTTTTCCAAAGCTTCCACATCCTTCCTAAAATGAGGCGACCAGAAATGCACACAGTACTCCAAATGTGGCCTGACCAAAGTTTTGTACAGCTGCATCACCACCTCACGGCTCTTAAATTCAATCCCTCTGCTAATGAACGCTAGCACACCATAGGCCTTCTTCACAGCTCTATCCACTTGAGTGGCAACTTTCAAAGATCTATGAACATAGACCCCAAAATCTCTCTGCTCCTCCACATTGCCAAGAACCCTACCGTTAACCCTGTATTCCGCATTCAAATTTGTCCTTCCAAAATGGACAACCTCACAGTTGTCAGGGTTAAACTCCATCTGCCACTTCTCAGCCCAGCTCTGCATCCTATCTATGTCTCTTTGCAGCCGACAACAGCCCTCCTCACTATCCACAACTCCACCAATCTTTGTATCATCTGCAAATTTACTGACCCACCCTTCAACTCCCTCATCCAAGCCGTTAATGAAAATCACAAATAGCAGAGGACCCAGAACTAATCCCTGCGGTACGCCACTGATAACTGGGCTCCAGGCTGAATATTTGCCATCCACCACCACTCTCTGTCTTCTATCGGTTAGCCAGTTTGTTATCCAACTGGCCAAATTTCCCACTATCCCATGCCTCCTTACTTTCTGTACAAGCCTACAATGGGGAACCTTATCAAATGCCTTACTAAAATCCATGTACACTACATCCACTGCTTTACCTTCATCCACATGCTTGGTCACCTCCTCAAAGAAGTCAATAAGACTTGTAAGGCAAGACCTACCCCTCACAAATCCGTGCTGACTATCCCTAATCAAGCAGTGTCTTTCCAGATGCTCAGAAATCCTATCCCTCAGTACCCTTTCCATTACTTTGCCTACCACCGAAGTAAGGCTAACTGGCCTGTAATTCCCAGGGTTATCCCTATTCCCTTTTTTGAACAGGGGCACGACATTCGCCACTCTCCAATCCTCTGGTACCACCCCTGTTGACAGCGAGGACGAAAAGATCATTGCCAACGGCTCTGCAATTTCATTTCTTGCTTCCCATAGAATCCTTGGATATATCCCGTCAGGCCCGGGGGACTTGTCTATCCTCAAGTTTTTCAAAACGCGCAACACATCTTCCTTCCTGACAAGTATCTCCTCGAGCTTATCAGTCTGTTTCACACTGTCCTCTCCAACAATATGGCCCCTCTCGTTTGTAAATACTGAAGAAAAATACTTGTTCAAGACCTCTCCTATCTCTTCAGACTCAATACACAATCTCCCGCTGCTGTCCTTGATCGGACCTACCCTCGCTCTAGTCATTCTCATATTTCTCACATATGTGTAAAAGGCCTTGGGGTTTTCCTTGATCCTACCTGCCAAAGATTTTTCATGCCCTCTCTTAGCTCTCCTAATCCCTTTCTTCAGTTCCCTCCTGGCTATCTTGTATCCCTCCAGCGCCCTGTCTGAACCTTGTTTCTTCAGCCTTACATAAGTCTCCTTCTTCCTCTTAACAAGACATTCAACCTCTCTTGTCAACCATGGTCCCCTCACTCGACCATTTCTTCCCTACCTGACAGGGACATACATATCAAGGACACGCAGTATCTGATCCTTGAACAAGTTCCACATTTCACTTGTGTCCTTCCCTGACAGCCTATGTTCCCAACTTCTGCACTTCAATTCTTGTCTGACAGCATTGTATATACCCTTCCCCCAATTGTAAACCTTGCCCTGTTGCACGCACCTATCCCTCTCCATAACTAAAGTGAAAGTCACAGAATTGTGGTCACTACCTCCAAAATGCTCCCCCACTAACAAATCTATCACCTGCCCTGGTTCATTACCAAGTACTAAATCCAATATGGCCTCCCCTCTGGTCGGACAATCTACATACTGTGTTAGAAAAGCTTCCTGGACACACTGCACAAACACTACCCCATCCAAACTATTTGATCTAAAGAGTTTCCACTCAATGTTTGGGAAGTTGAAGTCACCCATGACTACTACCCTGTGACTTCTGCACCTTTCCAAAATCTGTTTCCCAATCTGTTCCGCTATTGGGGGGCCTATAGAAAACTCCCAACAAGGTGACTGCTCCTTTCCTATTTCTGACTTCAACCCATATTACCTCAGTAGGCAGATCCCCCTCGAACTGCCTTTCTGCAGCTGTTATACTATCTCTAATTAACAATGCCACCCCCCCCCCCCCCCAACCTATTTTACCATCCTCCCTAATCTTGTTGAAACATCTATAACCAGGGACCTCTAACAACCATTTCTGCCCCTCTTCTATCCAAGTTTCCGTGATGGCCACCACATCGTAGTCCCAAGTACCGATCCATGCCTTAAGTTCACCCACCTTATTCCTGTAAATCCAACAAAAACAGCGACAAAACAAATTTTCCTCTTTCCTTACATCTTAACCCTAACTTCAGAGTAGCAACCCTTAAACCAACTTGTTTCACCCGTCTCTGAGTAAGGCTGCTAGTTTAATGCTAAATTACGAGCAGTTTGTGCTGTCGATTCAGATTCCCTGTGAATTGGCCTGTCACTTCTCAAATCTGTCTCCCCTACGAGGTCCTGATGGAGAGAACCCCTTCAGGCTGAGCTAGATCCGGACCGGCCAGCGCTCTAGTCAAGGTGATCGCCCCCCTTTAGCCTCTAGAACTTACAGGTGCGGCCTGTTTGGCTCCATTGCCGGCAGCGAGTCACTTACCTTTCGTCACACTGTTGTAAGGATGGACCGCTACCATGGCTCCTGTGTTCACGTTGCCCGACAGTGTGAATGGGATGGAGCTGATCCACTTTATCATGTGCTCCGTTTCATTCTGTCTCTCGACCTGTCTTTCCCTGAATGCATCGGGGAAGTTTTGATTCAGGTCAAAACCGTTAGCGTTGTGCCTGCAAAGGTGATGGAACCATCAATTCACGAGACACGTGTTTTAAGACATGAACAGTAGTTTTAATCTACTTACTACAGAGCCAGCCTGTTACCCGTTGAACTCTCGATGAACTGCAGGCTGGCCCTGGACACGGTTATTTATACAGCAGTCAAGGGGGAGGAGTCATGGGCGGAGCCAAGGGTGGAGCCCTGGACAAACTCCTGAGCATTCCCAGAGCTACTCCCCCTAGTGGTCGGATAATGCTACTGCGCTTACAATAGTATTGGTAAATACAGTGTGAATTACTATGTTACATTCACCACAAAAGGAAAACAATGGTCTCACTCATGCTGGTGATTTGTAAAGGAGCTTGAGGTTGGGGAGATTTAACCAGTATTCCCCCTGGTTCTTTTTGTGCTGGGTAAGTGGCTGGCTCAGGCTTGAAGATGTGTTGTGATAAGGTGCAGAATGACCATTACCTGCCACCATGCATGTTATATTACGTGACAGTAATATGTGGTTACTCTTTTGCTTACTTCCAGAATAGCCTGATAGCTGTAATTCAGTAAAACTATCAGTCTTCAAATTCAGCAAACAACCAATATAAATATCTATGAGTTTGTTCACTCTTCTATAACTATAACTGATGATTAGATAACTAAGAAGAAGTATAAATATTGTTTAACTACACGTGCCAACTAAGCTATATCTCTAACACTCTGCTCACTAGTCACTCCTGATACGAACAGGCGGGAAACACCTCTGAGTGCAGTTCGATCTGGTGCTGCCATCTAGTGGTCGTCTCGCACTATAATACAGAGGTTAACCCCTTACATACCAGCAGGTATACAGATCACTACAATGCACAGTCAGATGCTTTCTATTGTGTGGAGGTTGCTGTAACTAACAACAGCAATCTGCAATTATATTACACCATTCAATTAAACTATTATAAAGGAGGAGGAAGAGTGATTATTAAACTAAATTTGACATTGAGCCAGAGGAGATATTAAGGCAAATTACCAAATGCTTGGTCAAAGATGTAGGTTTTAAAAAAATAAATTTAGAGTACCCAATTCATTTTTTACAAAAAATTCAGCATGGCCCATCCACCTACCCTGCACATCTTTGGGTTGTGGGGGCGAAACCCATGGAAACACAGGGAGAATGTGCAAACTCCACACCGACAGTGACCCGGGGCCGGGATCGAACCTGGGACCTCGGCGCTGTGAGGCAGCAGCGCTAACCACCGCGCCACCGTGCTGCCCGTAGATGTAGGTTTTTGATGAATATTTTAAGGCGGAAAGGGAGGTGGACAGCCAGAGAACTTTGGGTTGGGATTCCACTAGGGGCTGGTTTAGCACACCGGGCTAAATAGTTGGCTTTGAAAGCAGACCAAGGCAGGCCAGCAGCACGGTTCAATTCCCATACCAGTCGCCCCGAACAGGTGCCGGAATGTGGCGACGAGGGGCTTTTCACAGTAACTTCATTTGAAGTCTACTTGTGACAATAAGCGATTTTCATTTTTTCACTGTCCAAGGCCCAGGCAGCTAAAATAGACAACGTCAGCAAGGGTGGGGGTGATTAAAATGGAACAATGCCCAAGAGACCAGATCTGGAGGAGCACAGATATCGCGGGAGCGTTGTGAGGTTGAAGGAGATCACAGGGATAGGGAGGAGTGAGCCCATGGAGGGATTCGAGAACCAGGAAGAGAATTCTGAAGTTGTTGGGCAGCACGGTAGCACAAGTGGGTAGCACTGTGGCTTCACAGCGCCAGGGTCCCAGGTTCGATTCCCCGCTGGGTCGCTGTCTGTGCGGAGTCTGCACGTTCTCCCCGTGTCCGCGTGGGTTTCCTCCGGGTGCTCCGGTTTCCTCCCACAGTCCAAAGATGTGCAGGTTAGGTGGATTGGCCATGATAAATTATCCTTAGTGCCCAAAAAGGGTAGGAGGGGTTATTGGGTTACGGGAATAGGGTGGAAGTGAGGGCTTAATGTGGGTCGGTGCAGACTCGATGGGTCGAATGGCCTCCTTCTGCACTGCACGTTCTATGAAGTATCACTGATTGGAGAGAATACTGTGGAGAAATCGTGCCCTAATATGTTCCCAAATTGTGGGTGCTCTTCCCTCCGTCTGTACCTTCCAGCGGCTCCATCACAGTCGCCTTCAGAAGACATTTCAAATCCATCTGGATTCATACTGGGTAAAACATGGATTCGACTGTTGTCCATAAACAAGGTGAGATCAGGGTTTTTCCCATAGCTCGCCACCAGGTACAAAATAAAGTGTAACGGGATCTCCCGTCTCACTGCCTGTGCAACGCAAAAAAACAGGAGAGGTTAGTCAGCAGGGGGCAGTGGTGATGTGTGTAACTAATAGAATAAAAGCTCCAGTATCATTCTCATCTCCTTCCTCAGTGAGTCTCAAAACCCTCCTACGGCCTCTGAAATATTGGCTCGGAGGGGACGGGCCAATCTGTGTCAGAGAATCATGACTTCCAGCCCCAGGCGGAGACTCCAGCACACAGCCGAGGCTGGCACTTCAGTGCCCAAACCTTCTGATTGAGCCACTAAAAGCTGGGGCCTTGGGCTGGGGCTATAGCTGCCGAGAGCTGTCAAAATGGGGATGGAAAGCCTGTGAGGAACAGTCAGCCGGCTGTGATTTCTTTTCCAGAACTGACCAATTAATGGCCAGGGGACAGGTACACTATCCAGCTGAGGATAGTGAGAGAACTCTCCAAGCCAGAAGGAAGCATCAGTGGGTTTGCCTCCGATATTAAAGCACGATCTATGTTGCCTGGGATGATGACTGTAGCCAGCAGCAGGATATCATGGCAGGTAATTGGGAGGAAGAGGGTGCCCCAAAGTGAAGGTACCCGCTCTCCAACTTTTGAAAATCTCAGGTTAAAAAGATAGACACATCTGCCTGGCCACCATTATTTTTTAAAAATTGATTCACGGGGTGTGGGCATCGCTGGCTAGGACAGCACAGGGGCTGGTTTAGCACAGTGGGCTAAATCGCTGGCTTTGAAAGCAGACCAAGGCAGGCCAGCAGCGCGGGTTCAATTCCCGTGCCAGCCTCCCCGAACAGGCGCCGGAATGTGGCGACTAGGGGCTTTTCACAGTAACTTCATTTGAAGCCTACGTGTGACAATAAGCGATTTTCATTTCACTTATTTCCCTTGAGAATGTTGATGGGGGGGGGGGGGGGGGACAGCTTGCAGCCGCACCTGACACCAGACCAGGAGGGAGTAGGTTTCTAAGCCTGCTTAAAGTGCTGGCGCCCTGGGTCTGCTACCCACAGATTGCCTCCAGGCAGCTGCACTGTCCCCACCCACCCAATCCCAGTTGGTCTCTGAACAGTTTTCCGTAAGTGGCCACAGGCGAGGTAAATCGGCTACTGGCACACCAGCCTGCACATACCTGCCCCCCCCCCCACTCAACACCCCTCCCTCAAACGCCACCAAGAAATAGATTATCGGGTCATGGGACCCTGCGGTGCACAGATTGCGGAATTTCCCCAAATCCCAGCAGCGATGGCTTCAAAAGTGATTCGCCAGCTGCAAAATACTGCGGGTGGTCCTGAGAATCTGAGAGGTCAAAGGGTCTGCGTGCCCTAGTTCAATTGACCTGTGACCTCTAACCCCCCCTCCCCACCAGCTTCACCAGAAGACGACACCCCATCGTGACTCCCAGACGTATGACAAGTATATAATTAAATTTATATCCATGTAGAAGTTTCATGCTCTTTAATATTAATAATGACATCCCATAGACAGGGCTGAAGAGAGCCTTTGTCAGAAACAGTTTTCTGCTGCCTCAGTTAAGGGAAAGTATGTCTGCCCAGATACGGCAGGAAACTGGGCCAATGGCCAAATGCCCAATAGGAGACAATTATCATGAGCAGCTCGTGATTATTAATGTAACAGTTGAAGGGTCTGCTGCGTGCTTACACTCTGCTTGCACTGTAATCGCTCAATGTTCTTTTATTTTCAATAACAATGATTGTTTTGTGGATGTTGCTGTGGGGGATGACACACACTGTGTGCGTCAAATACTTTCTGTACTGTTGTGTCAGTGGTGGCAGGCTGAGTCTGACACAAAGCTGGAACGCACAGTGAATGTACCATCTGCACTGGCTACACCATCCCAGGCAACATCGATCGTGCTTTAATATCAGAGGCAAACCCACTGATGCTTTCAACCCAACAACAGACAAAGCACTTTCGCATGAGTATATTAATGCTTCATGGGCGGGTATGTCTGCTTCAAACTGCTGACTGACAAACTCCCAACGCGACCCCATAGTCCAGTTGACGAGCGCCCGGAATTTCTTCAGAAGGCAGGCCCCCCCCCCCCCCCCCCTCCGCTTCCAGGATTTGTACTTCACGTGACAGGCACTAGATGGCAGGCAAACCTGCGATGCTGGCATCCAATATCTCGGATTGTCAATCTCCGGCAGAATTCCGAAGCCCCTGTCACTCCCAAACTCCCTCACTCAGGCCGGATGAGACAGGAGCCGCGAAGCTGCATCGATGTGGGGTAACTGGGAAGCGGAAAGGTACGAAACCCTCCCCCCCCCCCCCCCTTTTCCCCTTTTCTACGGTGAAGGACGCGTTTAAAAGGACAATTAAAAGGTGAGTGGTTCAGGCAATGGCGGGGGGGGGGGGGGGGGCGCGGGGGGTGGGGGGGGGGGGCTGTTGTGTCAGGTTGGAGACAGGATGGGAGGGGTCGGGTTGGAAGAGGGTGGTGGGTGGGATTGGGTCGGATCGGAGAAGGGAGGGAGGTTGGGTCAGTTGCTCTGGATTCAGAAGTGATTTATTTTTCCTACCAACTCTTTCAGATTAACGATCAGGGTAAAACTGGCAGAACCACGCAAAGTTTGTGACTCAAATCGCTTTTTTTGGATGTTTCCCAGCCCAGCTGTCCAGAGGAAGTTAACGCTTCTGGACAATTGCTGGGTAACCCTCACATGAAAATGAAAAAAATGAAAATCGCTTTATTGTCACGAGTAGGCTTCGATGAAGCTACTGTGAAAAGCCCCTAGTCGCCACATTCCAGCGCCTGTTCGGGGAGGCTGGTACGAACCGTGCTGCTGGCCTGCTTGGTCTGCTTTAAAAGCCAGCGATTTAGCCGAGTGAGCTAAACCAGCCCATGGGGAATTCCTTGCCCCCAAAAATGAGACACTGGGGAACCAGGAAGTTATGAGCCATTGTTCAGAAATGTCTTCAGGATTTCTGTTGATTCCCCAGTTGGAATTTGTTCTTTAATGAATTTTCAGTGTAGTTAAGGTTCCTGTGATGGAGCAGCAGCTTCAAGGAGATGCTGGACAAGGTGAAATCACAGATCATGAAGTCATAGCAACGACGCCTGATCTGCCTGAGACCATTCTTGGGAAAGTTGTCTGAGCACAATTGTTGAAAGTGGGCAGCACGGTAGCATGGTGGTTAGCACAATTGCTTCACAGCTCCAGGGTCCCAGGTTCGATTCCGGCTTGGGTCCCTGTCTGTGCTGAGTCTGCACATCCTCCCCGTGTGTGTGTGGGTTTCCTCCGGGTGCTCCGATTTCCTCCCACAGTCCAAAGTGTGTAGGTTAGGTGGATTGGCCATGATTAATTGCCCTTAGTGTCCAAAATTGCCCTTAGTGTTGGGTGGGGTTACTGGGTTATGGGGATAGGGTGGAGGTGTTGACCTTGGGTAGGGTGCTCTTTCCGAGAGCCGGTGCAGACTTGATGGGCTGAATGGCCTCCTTCTGCACTGTAAACTCTATGGAAAGAAGCCACAGGATTCTTTTACATGAAAGACATGCTGGTGTTTCTTGAATCGTTTTAACAGTGCAGTTACAAATGCAATTGTGCTGCCTGGAGTCCTCTGTATCCACCGTGGTCATGTGTGTACCCGGATTGTTGACGTGGGCTTGAACTTCCACAGCGACAGCAGAGCTCTGCACTTTAGCCACAATTGCACTGGATCCCCGATTCCGGACATCCTGCCCACCATCCTAGCACCCACCCTCTCCGCCCGGGGATGGGTCGGAACACGGGTGGGTTGTACTTTGCACATCTATGTTTCATGGAGGCAGCTGCCATCAAACAGATACAATTTACATGACCGGAGTGTTCAAAACATGACTGGTGGGTTTTAGACCGTTGAGGATAGGGTCTCAAGGTGGCGGGGTTATTTGGAGAAATATCCTTTGGGAATAGTCAGGCGCCCTTCGGGAGAGGTCAGGTACCCCTTTGGAATTGTTAAAAGACGACATGGCCAAAGTGTGAAAAGTGGATAAACTTTGTGAAACAGTCAAGCTAATAAAACATTTAAATCCTCAAGCCCTTTAAATTTTGGGGGGAAAAGTTCCGGCCTGTAGCTGAAAAAAAAAACAGTGCTTGCCATTTCACTGCTTATTGGCATAAGCCTTGGGTCTGTCAATACATGATTAATGCTGCTTGATTGTTTCCACCACAACCTATCATTACTACTGCGCGGGGGGGGGGGTCTGTGGGGAATTTGATTGACAGCTCCAAGTGGTTATAAAGAGATTTGCTGTCTTTGATGTGGAGCAATCAATAGACAAGTTTGGTTTCATAAGGAATTATGTACTTAAAGGATATGTTTGCTTTTATATGAAATTAAATACTTGGGGGACAGTTTTATTTTTATGAGAGAATAAGGACTTGAAGGGAATTGCCCATTATCCATGAGAGTGCTTTCTTTAAATATAATGAAATCTGCAGTGGACACTTTAAAATTTATTTTATTTCATCTTACCATGGTTCTGGATTGGATATCTATCATGACCATGATAGATACTGGGTGAATTGGCATGGAGGGTGCCAGGGAAAAGGAAGGCGGTTGGGGGCATGAGTTGACACTAAGTTGGTGTAGGGACTATAAGGGGCCGCCGGGGGGGGGGGGGGGGGCGTTGAGGGAATGAAGTGCATGAGGCATGAGTTGGGATGAATGGGGCACAGGGAGTGTGTGGGATGTGAGGAGTGGTGGCTAGAGGGCTGTTTTTCATTGTATTGTTTTTATTATAACTGGGATAAAGTCCCATTTCACTGAGGCGGGCCTTTTAACTGGTCTGTTCGCCTCAGCACCCAACAGCCCTTGTGACTGCTTCCGAACACTTTCCGGGGTCAGCAGGCCCACCTCAGACTGGGCCGACGTGTGTTCCAAAGGAATTCCGGCGTCAGGGGTATCTGTGGCCTGTTTAACTGGAGCAAAACTGATCTAATGCTCAACCCCGTTCTTCCACTTTGCTTCTGTAAGTCATAACACACTTGTCTAGCAATCTCAACTTTGTCATTTTCAATTGACCTCCCCTCCCCAGCCTCATCATTTTTGTAAGAGAGGCACCCAGATTACACCCACCTCACCCCCTTTGCATGAAGAAATGTCCGCTGACATTGCCGTAGAACTGCCTCGGTCCAATTTTAAGGTTGTTCTCCCTTGTTCTGGACTCTCCACCCCCCCCCCCCCCCCCAGGGGAAATTGCTGCTCCCTATCTCTCCATCTTCAATCAACATTGCCACTGGATCATCCTGACTCTTCAACATTCCAGGGAAAACCAGCACGGCCTACGCAAGCTGTTCAAATTTTGCATCCTTTTCAGTCCAATATTCTAGTGAATTAGGTCATTAGGTGGGTGTTAAGATTAAGATGTATTTTATATCCTTCTAAAATATCTTCAATATTCCTATTTGAGGAGCGATAGTGGCTGTAATCCTGAACTCTTGAATCCCCGGGATATAATCCGCAGTGAAATGGAGGACGGCGGGGTGGGGGGAGGGGGGGGGGGTACAGAAATATTGGAGCAGCCAAATGGGTCACAGTGAAACCTATGTCCTTATTTCCTGATGCACAAGATAACACGCCAATGCTCCCAATGTTCCCACCACCATCCCCAATCTGTGCAGAGTCGGAGCAACATTACGGGAGAGGCCCAAATTGGGAATTGTGGCGGGTGCGAAACTTTGACTCGCGGTGCCCGGCGTGATCTGGATCATGTGCTTGGCACGGTCCAGATAATTATACTTTAATGAGCCATTACGCTCATTTAAATATGCGTGGCCATCTTGACGGCGCTTTCACCTGCCGCCCAGGAGTCAGCACACCAGCGCCAATTAGAGCCGGTCTCCACAAACGGAGACCAGTCCCGATGGCCACTCGGGGGTCTTGGAGGCCATTGGAGCCCCCAGGGTGGTCGGGCACCAAGGAGGGCAATACCGTGACACTCCCCAGCACCCGGGCACCCTGGTGGCACCAACTGGGCACCCTGCCATTGCTAACCTGGTATTGCTGGCGTGTCAGGGGCACAGCCTGGGTGCCAGGTTGGCAGTGTCAGGGTGTCTAGTTGGCACTGCCAGGGTGTCAGGTTGGCATGTCCAGTGTGGCCGGGTGCCAGGTTGGCACTGCTAAGGGTCTGGGTCTGAGGGAGGCCGTGCCTAATAAATGGGTTGAGGTGGTATGAAGGCCGGGGGGGTGGGGGGGGGGGGGGGGGGGGGGGGGTAAGGAGAGGCATTAAGGGGCCTGATCAAACTTTGGGAGGTGAGGGGGGGTTCCTGAAAGGGGAGATGGCTTAAAAAGGGTGGGGCCCTCAGCGACCCCATAGCGGGGTGTCCTCACTTAGGGGGGAGGCAATACCCGTGTCTGTGGGGGGGGGGGGGGGGTGGGTGGTCTTGCTCGGGGTGTGGGGGACCCTCAAACTCACTTCGAGATCAGGGCACCCTTTCAAAATGATCTCTGTGGGACAGGTCTCCCCACTGCTGGAAACATTTCTAAATCTGGGCTAGATCGGAGAGAAGTTCCCCAAGGCCCCAAAAAGTGACTAAGTGTGGGTCAACCCAGGTCGGTATCTCATCCAAAAAGCCAGCGGGGAACACCCTGCCTAAACACACCCAAAATTACACTAGAAATATTTGGGTTGAATCAGGCCCCAGGCCTCACACATTGACAAACCATCCAGGCGTAAAACCCACTCAGGGTGGAACCCGTGCAGTGTTAACATTACAGTCACTATGTAAGCTCCTCAATTACAGTCGCAATAAAGCAGCACTCCTGGTTCCCAGCCACGCAGCGTGAAAATTCACACCACTGCCCCCGGCCGCAAGAACAGCTTTTCTTCAGCGGTCTCGCTCCTTGCCAGCAGCATCTAAGCCACGCGCAATGTACCTGAGTGTAACATGTATCCTGTGAGGCTCACTAACACTTGTAATAGAACGTATTATATCTAAATTCTATAAACCCACAGCAGAATAAATAATAAATGCATTCATTAAACATCTCTGGCTGAAAATTGTGCGAAATGAATACCTGAGGCGCCTTTGGGAAAGGTCCTTATTGTTTGACACATTAATGAGATTTTACTTTCAGAATGTGTTTAATGTATTTTCTTTTCTTCTTAATGGCACCGTTGAAGAGGATTAGTTACTCTGCACTCAAGACTGAAGACAGGATCTATATTTTAAAAGAAGAGTCTGCAGGAGGAGCAACTAGGCAGATAATGGTTTAGCTTCATTTATTTTTTAATTGAGAGAACAAGATGGAGGGTCAAGTCTTCGCAGTGCAGATAGGGTGGTAGATAATAATTTAAATCAAGGTAGTAGTGATTGCAGGATATCATGCTCGGTTTATAGAATCACAGGGATTGGAGGATGTAGAGACTGAGCGAGGGAGGGGAGAGATGGAGGAAGGAAGGAGGGACGGGGAGAGAAGGGAGAAACTGAGGGAGGGAAGGAGGGACTGAGGAACTAAAGGAAGGAAGAAATGAATGGGGGAGGAAAGAGAGATAGATGGGGAGGAGTGAGGCATAGGGATGTTGGAGGGAATGGGGACGAAGGAAAGATGAGGAGGGAGGAGGGATGGGGAAGACGGAGGGACTTGGAGAAGACGGCGGAAATGAGGGAGGAAGGAGGAAATGAGGGAGGTAAGAAAATATTTCTTCCCATGGCTAGAAGTCCAGGTCAATAGCTTAACCCTCCCTCACAGTAAATCAGAAAGTAAAATTATGTGCAAAGTAATGTGAGATAGCAGGACATAATATGAACTATGAACTCTTTAGCTGAAGAGTATGTGGCACTAACAGGTGTGAAGTGGCGAAGGGGTCGACGTCGAACTGGGCAACTCCCTTGCAAATCCTGGTTACGATGCACCTTTGCGCCGATGTCCGGTGGAATCAAACTCAGTCGTGTACAAAATCTATGACCTATTAATATCTCAGCATGGTCCTGTATGAGAATACAAATCTTGCCATTCTTCTGTCCATCAAGCCGGACATCTGTTTCTTGCACCCGCTTTAAACCGTCTGCACAGCTCTCTCTGCCAAACCATTCGATGTCGGATGGTATGGGGGCGGTGTGGACGTGGCAAGTCCAGTTGCCCTTCATAAAAATGGCAAACTCTTCACTTGTGAAAAATAGCCCATTATCGGTCAGGGGCACCTCCGGGATTCCGTGGGTGGAAAGAGAAATGCGCAATCGCTTGATGGTCACCCGAGAGGTGGTCAGCGCCATTTCCAGTCACTTTGAGTGGGCATCCACTAGGATGGGAAACATCAAACCAAGAACGGACCGGTGAAATCGGCTTGCACACAGGCCCAAGGGCAGCTCGACCAGAGAGTGTAGGGGTGCCTCCGCGGGGAGCTTCTGGTGGTCTTGATAGATGGGGCTCTGTTGGGCCAACATCTAGATATCCGTGTCCAAACCAGGCCACCAGTAGTAACTTTTCGCCAGCATCTTCATTTTGGACACTCCGTTGTGAAGTCACAAAGTTTTATTTACAAACTATACACATATATATATATATATATGTACTTCCCGGTAGACCCCTGCCGGATTCCTGCCTGGCCGATTTTATATACACTTGGTAATTGAGATTCCCCCCGCCACCCAGCACGGGAGCTCATACTCCGCATGGAATCAAATGGGGAAGACACGAATTCCCACTCCGTAGGACCCTTGCAGGATATTACAGTGGGAAGGATGTTTCCTATTATGGTTGAGACCAGAGCTGGGGGGGGGGGGGGGGGGGGGGGGGGGGGACACTATTATAATATTAGGAGTCACATTTAGAAGCCAGCGATGAGGAGAATTTCTTTCTCTGAGGGTTGTGCCACTTTGGAACTCTGCATCAGAAGGCAGTGGAGGGCCCAGGGGCACGTCAATAAATGTTTCCAAGGCAAAGGTACATAGATTCCCCTAGGAAGAGGGAATTAAAGGTTATCGGGGGTGGATGGAAATATAGAATTTGAAACTCAAGCAGATCAACCACGATCTGATCAAATGGCGGAGCAGGCTCGAGGGGCTGAATGGCCTATTTCTGCTCCTACTTCATATGTTTACCTGTTTGTGTGCAATTGCCATGGAACATGGAACTGCAGCTGATGAAGCAAAGGGCAATCAGGCTCCGTTAAGGAGAATGGAGCCCAGGAAATTATTTTCACACACGCTGAGCAAGGTCCCTTTGAACAGTGCCCTCCTCCTCACTCCCTCTTTTCCCAGCCAGTGCCGCTCTCAGCCGCCTCCCTCTGTCCTCCTGCCCCAAGGCCAGCCCTTTCAGACCATCCGTGACTGCCAGACAACTGTTTAGACGGCAGCCAAAACGCATTGCAACACCAGCACAGTTTGAAATCAGAATTAAGCGTTACCAGTTAAAGAACAAATGCCCCAAAACACCTAGAGGTTGACCAGTAGCCTGAAATATCCAGCTTGTAGGTAGCTGATAAACCCTTTAAATTAAGCCAGAGGGCATTCCGTCCTGTTGGTTTACGCTGTGTGTTAATGGGCGGGTTCATCAGATGGTGAGTCCAGCACTGAAGCAGACCAGTATCAGGAAAGGACAGGCAACACAGGGTGGCACAGTGGTTAGCACTGCTGCCTCACAGCTCCAGGGACCCGGGTTCAATCCTGGCCTCGGGTCACTGTCTGTGTGGAGTTTGCCTTTTCTCCCCACGTCTGCGCGGGTTTGCTCCGGGTGCTCCGGTTTCCTCCCACAATCCAAAAATGTGCAGCTTTAGGTGGATTGGCCATGCTAAATTGCCCCTTAGTGCCCAAAAGGTTACTGCGCCGAGGTCCCAGGTTCGATCCCGGCTCTGGGTCACCGTCCATGTGGAGTTTGCACATTCTCCCCGTGTTTGCGTGGGTTTCACCCCCACAACCCAAAAAATGTGCAGGGTAGGTGGATTGGCCACGCTAAATTGCACCTTAATTGGAAAAAAATGAATTGGGTACTCTAAATTTATTTTGACAAAGGTTGCATTACTGGGTTACAGGGATAGGGTGGCGGTCTGGGCTTAGGTAGGGTGCTCTTTCCAAGAGCCGGTGTGGACTCAATGGGCCAAATGCCTCTTTTGCACTGTAAATTCTGTGATTCTCTGAACAGACACAGGACCCGGATATGAATACCATTCTAAATAGCTCTGCCATATTCCCTAGGCACTTGCTGAGTTGCAGAACCCAAAAGAGAGTGGCTTATTTCCATGGCTTAATGAATGACCATGAGAGCCGCCATATTGGATGCATCAACGCCCATTTGGGTGTGCTGCTGCCATCAGTCGCAACCTTTGGTAAACTGAAGCAAAACCTTCGGACATTTTGTTGTAACTAATTGTGACTAAAAATTGATCATTGAAAGCTCCTGTCAATGAAGTCAGATCTCCCATTGCACAAGCTAGACCTGATGGGTCTCTGCTATAATTAAAACACCAGCCATTCCAAGAGATTTAATCTTCTAAGCAGGAATTTTGCACAAATCATTTGTTCACCTGTAGTCTTTACATCCTTGAAAGATATTAATTTATCTTCAGTGTTTTAAAAGAAAATTTTTATTTTACAAGATAGCTATTTTCTGCGTCAGGTCATACTGCTTCAGGGTGGCACGGTGGCACAGTGGTTAGCACTGCTGCCTCACAGCGCCAGGGACCCGGGTTCAATTCCGGCCTCGGGTCACTGTCTGTGTGGAGTCTGCACGTTCTTCCCGTGCCTGCGTGGGTTCCCTCCGGGTGCTCCAGTTTCGTCCCACAGTCCAAATATGGTTAGGTGGATTGGCCACGCTAAATTGTCCCTTAGTGTCCAGGGATTTGCAGGTTAGGTTATGGGGTAACGGGGGATAGGACGGGTGGACATGCGTAGAGTGCTCATTCAAAGGGTCAGTACAGACTGGCAGACTGGATGGGCCAAATGGCCTACTTCTGCACTGTAGGGATGCCATGATTCTATTATCCCTGCCCCCCAACCTGCCAGAAATCAGGCAGCACAGATAATGTGAGGGATTGGAGAGGAGGCGGGTATGAGAAGTTCACATACCAAAGAGCCAATCCTCAGCCACAGTCATCTACCCACAACCCCCCCCCCAAAGAAACGATGGTGTGACCCTTCTGCATGGCACACCTTAGGTCTTCGCTAAGGTAAGTCATTTGCTCTCAAGTCAGGGGTCAATGGCCGGACAATGAATGACATCCAACTGCTTTTCATCAGAGCAAGAGATAGGCATCTTTTCATCCCTTTGGTTTCAGATGGCTGTTAATGGGAAGGATAGTGTTCTGACCCACATCAATCTCACAGTGGGGATCCCTTCTAACTGACTGTCTAACCGTCATTTCCAGTCCTTTGAAAAGTGCTGTCACTAACAGGATTACCCTTAGAGTTTCAGTCGCAGCCCACAGAACACAGTAAAACAAAATGGCTCAGGGATCACATGAAAGGTTACCTTGAAATATATTGCCCCCCCCCACAAAAAAAAACAATTTACTTTTATTGGATAAATAAAATGAAGCCAGGTGTTGAAAAATATGACTTTCCTTTTTCATCTTGAGCCTTTTCCGATTCCTCCTCAAGGAAATCATGGAGACAACATCATCGACGCACTTTCCAACCCTCCTTTTATAGTGCCGATCAGTTCAACAAAGAGCTACATGCCATAGATTTGATTTTATAAGCTCAGACAGCTGTACTGGGTTTTATTACCGGCTGCTTTTGTGCGTGCGCTGTGGAGGTGCAAATCTGCCTGTCCTTCAGGGTCTCAGCACCGAGGAGTGTATGGTTTTACTTTGTTGCTGTTAGTGGATATAACAAAAGGCATTTCAATCTTCCCCCCCATCTTTC
Source organism: Scyliorhinus canicula (assembly GCF_902713615.1). Lineage (NCBI taxonomy): Eukaryota > Metazoa > Chordata > Chondrichthyes > Carcharhiniformes > Scyliorhinidae > Scyliorhinus > Scyliorhinus canicula. The sequence goes on along the minus strand of NC_052157.1, from coordinate 149,993,770 downwards.
CTCAATAAAATCTCGAATTGGAGTGGGCCATCAATCTACATTTGTACTGAACAATCCTCTTCTGGTCTGGTACCAAGTGTCTTTAAGACTGGTATTTTTATTTTGAAATGGCTCAGAAAAGCACAGTTGTTTGTCTTGACTGAGAGTCTGATTGGCCCTATAACTGATGAGCTCAGTGTATGTGATTCCCACCATGGTTGATGAACCCCCCCCCCCCCCGGCCCTGGACCCAGCCTAGGTCCCCGTGACGACAGCCCGAACCCGGGAGAAGCTCGATACTGGCTCACCCCCAGACTCTGACCGCAGCGCCTGCCCCACCAACCGGGTCACAGGCGGCCTGGTAAAGGAGTCAGCCTCTCAATCCAATGGCCTGTGAGGGAGTGAGGGTGCACGGGGATTGGGCAGGGGACTGTTTATTATTCTGGGGGTCCGCCACCTTAAATCCCACCGTCTGAAATGTATTCCTCTGCTGCATTGGTGTGCCATAAGAACAAGATAATAGGGGCAGAAATGGGCCATTCGGCCCCTCAAACTTGCTCCGCCATTCGATAAAATCATGGCTGAACTGATTGTGGCCTTAACACCACTTTCCCCCCACCCCTCCCCCCTTTAACTCCCTTGTTAATCAAAAATGTGTCAAACTCAGCCTTGAATATATTCAGTGGCACATTCTCCACTGCTCTCCGGGGAAGAGAACTCTATAGACCAATGGCCTTCTGATAGAATGAATTCCTCATCTCCGTCTTAAATGAGAGGCCCCTTATTTTTGAATCCTGCCACTAGTTCCAGATTGCTCCACGAGGGGAATCATCCTCACCATGTCGCGGCACGTCGGCCAGAATTCTCCAACCCCCCGCAGGGTCGGGGAATTGCCCGGGGCCTTCGTAAATCCCGTCCCCGCCGTGGCCGGAATTCTCCGCCACCTGGGAATCGGCGGGGGCGGGAATCGCACCCTGCCAGGCGGCGGGCCTCCCGTAGCGATTCTCTGGCCCGCGATGGGCCGAAGTCCCGCCGCTGTTAGGCCTCTCCCGCCGACGTGGTTTAAACCACCTCTGTGCCGGTGGGAGCAGGCGGCGCGAGCAGGCCCCGGGGTCCTGGGGGTTGCGCGGGGCGATCGGACCCCAGGGGGTGCCCCCACGGCAGCCTGGCCCGCGATCGGGGCCCACCGATTGGCGGGCGGGCCTGTGCCGTGGGGGCACTCTTTTTCTTCCGCCGCCGCCACAGCCTCCACCATGGCGGACGCGGAAGAGACCCCCTCCACCGCGCATGCGTCGGTGGTGACGTCAGCGGCCGCTGACGCTCCGGTGCATGCGCGGACTCACGCCGACCGGTGAAGGCCTTTCGGCCAGCCCCGACACCGGTCGGCATGGCGTCAAAGGCCGTTGGCACCACTCGGTGGAGCGGGAGCCACTCCGGCGCGGGCCTAGTCCCTACCTTTGGGGAGGCCCGACGCCGGAGTGGTTGGCGCCACTCCGCTACGCAGGGACCCCCCGCCACGCCGGGTAGGGGAGAATACCGCCCCAGATCACCTCTCACTCTTCTAAGATCCAATGAGCATATGCCCAAACTGCTCAACGTTTCCTCGTGAGGCAAATCCAGAGAACCCTAGACAAACCGAGGTAACCTCCTCTGAGCTTCTTCTAATGAAAGCATGTCCTTCCTAAAGCATAGGAGAACAAAACTGAACACAGTACTCTCGGTGTAGTCTCGCCACCACTGGTCATTTGACTCCAAGTAAGGTCAAGTTCCAAATATGTGACCTGGAAGGACAAGAGCATTAAATGTTCGGAAATACCACCACATGAAGGAAATACCACCACAGTTTTGCTGTCGCTGAAGTCTGCGAATTCTGCCCCAGCGTCAACACTGAGTGAACGGTGAATTCCGCCAGTTATTCTTCATGATCACATTTACTGTCCGTCCTTCGGTGGCTTGATGAAATATTGGGAGACCCTTCCCTGCACAACATCAACAATCCCATTTTCTTTTTAAAAAGCTGAAAAAACCGACTTTGATGGGCAATTTTTCTCTTGCCACTCGCCCACCAAGTGTCAAGTTTATTGCGGCCCAGTGCGCTGGGTTGGCATCCCAGTGTCGTAACTACCACACACCCCCACCCTGTACTGCTGCACACTGTCAGGACTCTTCTATTTTTATTAGAGACTGTCAGGAATTGTCACTTTGTTTGTTTACTTTTAAACTCATGATAAAAGAGCAGATATCTTTTTAAAAGGACCGGCATTTATTGTTAGCCCTTTCCCAATAGCCAGGTTTTGACCAGCAGGCCTCAGAATAAAAATTTGACTCCAGAACCGTAATGCGCCGTTTGTCTTTCCTGAAGCTGACAGGTTTCACTCCGCCTTGACAGTGCTTTCTGCTTTTGTTTGAAATTCTGAGTGTTTGCAGAATTGTTGTGACCCGAACTCGATTTGATCCCTTGGGTTTCTGCTAATGGGCAGGCCTGACTCCATTCACATGCCGGGAGCTATTAAATTGCTTGTCAGCCGTATGCATCGAGGGTTTGACTTCCAGCTGAAATCAGCAGGAGGTTCAGGCATTCAGACTCTTCCCCCAGCCTGATGCATATCTTCTCCTAAAGAGCCTCGGCAATCCCTGAAGGTCAAGCACTGCGTGTTTTCACTCTGAGTAAATATCTCCCAGTCACTCTTACTAAACAGTTGCAGTGATTCTGTTTGTAAATTTGCAGAGGACCACGGGCGGGAGGGGATTGCAAGCTTGTAGTATTTGCAGTTTCATTACTGGTGAATCATTGCCACTATCTGTACTATCCAAAGTGACCATGTTTTTTACGCATCACCTGAACTATTTCAGTCTGCTTCTGAAACCCAATAAATTAACCCTTTGAGTCCATCTTAGTGTCTCATTTCTTTGCCAGAGGCCACAACCTTGTACTGAGGAATGAAGGAACAGACTTGCATTTATATTGTGTTTTTCGTGACCTCAGGACACCCCAGAGTGCTTCAGAGCAAGTGCAGAAAGTAATTAGGAAGGCAAATGACATGTTAGTCTTTACTGCAAGATGCTTACAATAAATGAGGAAAGAGATCTTGCTGTAATTATTTACTAAAATGCCTGTTTTATCCGTTGTAACTATTCTGTTGAATTTGACAATAAGGAAAGCTGATTGCATTTACAGGACCGTAAGAAGAGTCCTATGTTGTTTTTTTTGGAAAACCAAAAGTGTATTTGCACCAAAACGAGATAGCTGAGGAGATTGTGGAGGCCTTGGTGGTGATCTATGACTGACGATCTTGGACTCTAACCTTAGAATGGGTCCACAAGGGGGTATCACAAATCTTTTTTAGTAACGGGCCGTATGACCAACTGTTTGAACGTCTCTGCGAAACTTCCGTCGCACTTAGCATCCCAATTATATCACCTGATCAGAGCGAGAAATTTCTCGTTTCGGGATTCTGGGTGAGATTCTCCGTTCCCTGAGCCACGTGTTTCTCGGCGCCGCACCGTTCGCTGGTGGTGGGCTTCTATCTTCCCGCCACTTGTCATTGGGATTGCCCATTGTAACCATCCCACTCCACTGGGAAAACCGCTGGCGGGGTTGCGCTGACAGCGAGAAACGTAAATTCGCAACGGCCAGAGAATCCCGGCCAGTGTTATTAGTCACCGAGATAAAGAGCAGTATTTCATGGCCCTAGGGTGATGATCAGAGGTAGGCCGCCAAATTTAAATAGGTCCCGATATTGGCAACTTTCCTGCCTGTCAGCTTTTTAGCTTTTGGCAGAGCAGGTCCTCACCCTATGTGGAGGCCGCCTGCTTCATGGCGGCAGCCTCCCTTCTGCCCATCCAGGGGTTTCTGGGCCTGGAGACTCCCTCCGAACCTTTGGCAGGGAAGGCAGACCTGCCCGACTCAATGGGCCATCTGGAGGAGCCTGCCTGCTTGGCCCCTCTGATTTTAAACATTACCTGTTGAAGGGGCCTCCTTGTTGAGGCACCCTCTCAACTCCTGACCTGCATCAGCAGAGCCCACCTCTCACTCCCACAGAGCTGCTGGCCCCACTTCTGGCTTGGCATCATCGGCATCCCACCCACGATTCTTAATTGGATAGGGAGAGACTGGTGGCAGCCAATTAGGAGGCTGCCTCGGGTAAAATTGCTGAGCTGATCTCATGGCAGGCAGATTCAGACTCGGGAACCCAAGCTAGTCCCAGTGTGTGTTCCAAAGAATATAGTAAAATCCTGCCCAAAGTGAGCAAAATTGGTGTCATTAGCGACCGGCATATGAGTGTTATGGGTGCCACTGGGGACCAAAATGGCATGAGTTCTTAATTAGCTGCTGCTAGTGAAATTGGGGAGTAAGTCCTGCCAGATGCCCATGCGTGTCTGCTACCCACTTTTATAGTCAATGTCAGGCTGTCTGTTCAATCGGCAAAACTCTGCCCTATGTCTCCATTTATAATAATCTTTATTGTCACAAGTAGGCTTACATTAACACTGCAATGAAGTTACTGTGAAAATCCCCTAGTCGCCACATTCCGGCGCCTGTTCGGGTACACAGAGGGAGAATTCAGAATGTCCAATTCACCTAACAAGCACGTCTTTCGGGGCTTGTGGGAGGAAACCGGAGCACCCGGAGGAAACCCACGCAGACACAGGGAGAATGTGCAGACTCCACACAGATAGTGACCCAAGCCGGGAATCGAACCTGGGGCCCTGGCGTTGTGAAGCAACAGTGCTAACCACTGTGCTACCGTGCCATCCATATTTTTTAAAATATAAATTTAGAGTATCCAATTCATTTTTTCCAATTAAGGGGCAATTTAGCGTGGCCAATCCACCTACCCTGCACATATTTGGGTTGTGGGGGCGAAACCCAGGCAAACACGGGGAGAATGTGCAAACTCCACACGGACAGTGACCCAGAGCCGGGATCAAACATGGGACATCGGCGCCGTGAGACAGCAGTGCTAACCACTGCGCCGCCGTGCTGCCTCGTGCCGTCCATATTTAACCCAGATTACTATCTACTTTCTCAACCTGCCCTGACACCTTCAACTGTTTCGGCACACATACTCCCAAGTCCCTCTGCTTCTGCCAGCCCTTCAGAAATGTATCCTTTATTTTATATTGCCTCTCTCTGTTCTTCCTGCCAAAATGCATCACTTCACACGTCTCCGCATTGAATTTCATCTGCAATGTCTGAAAAGAGTAGAGACAGAGGGACAGACAGAGAGATTTACGAAGGGAAAATCTAGAACTTTGGGCCTTGAGAATTGAAGGCCCGAACACCAAGTGAAGAGCAATGAAAATCGGGATGCGGCAGAGGCCAGAATTGGAGGAAAACAGACGTTTGAAGGTGAGAGGTCGAGAATCAAAAACACTTGGACAAAGGGCTTAACAGATTGATCTGCATTAGCGATGCAGTATAAGGTCTAGATTAATAAATCCAAATGTTTTACAGTCATTCAAAGATTATGGTTAACATTTTTAACAGAGACAGCTATCATTAGAAAAATGGACGCTTTTGTACTTTTAAATGGTTTATTCTTTATTCAGCAATTCATTGAAGTGGCCTTGACTGTATCGGGAATTGTAGTTTTTCGTGTAGTGCAGGGAAAGGCAGCAATCAATGTGTGCACAAAGTGCCAAGAGCAGCAAGAGATGAATGACCAGATAAGCTATGTTTAGTGGCGTTAGCTGAAGGATAAATGTTGGTCAGGACACTGATGGAACTTCCTCGGCATTCAAATAATGGTGTGGGCTCTTTGCCATACAGCTGAGTGGGCAGTCATCTTGGGTTGACTTCTCATCCGAAATTTGGCACCTCCAGGTATCAGCTGTGATTATGTTGAGGTTCCTTAACACACAATCTTCTGAGTCAGAGGGAGATACCTCCTTGCTATGGCTCCAACATGCTATCCCAATGGGAGTGTTGGACATGAATAACAGCAAACGGGATTATTATTTAAATGATAAAATATTAAAGCATGCCGCTGTGCAGAGAGACCTGGGTGTGCTAGTGCATGAGTCACAGAAAGTTGGTTTACAGGTGCAACAGGTGATTAAGAAGGCAAATGGAATTTTGTCCTTCATTGCTAGAGGGATGGCGTTTAAGACTAGGGAGGTTATGCTGCAATTGTATAAGGTGTTAGTGAGGCCACACCTGGAGTATTGTGTTCAGTTCAATATAAAATTATGAAGGGAATAGATAGGATAGATGCAGGCAGGTTGTTTCCACTGGCGGCTGAAAGCAGAACTAGGGGGCATAGCCTCAAAATAAGGGGAAGTAGATTTAGGACTGAGTTTAGGAGGAACTTCTTCACCCAAAGGGTTGTGAATCTATGGAATTCCTTGCCCAGTGCAGCAGTTGAGGCTTCTTCATTAAATGTTTTTAAGGTAAAGATAGATAGTTTTTTGAAGAATAAAGGGATTAAGGGTTATGGTGTTCGGGCCGGAAAGTGGAGCTGAGTCCACAAAAGATCAGCCATGATCTCATTGAATGGTGGAGCAGGCTCGAGGGGCCAAATGGCCTACTCCTGCTCCTAGTTCTTATGTTCTTATGTTATGTGTGCAATCGTGGTTCCTCACCTATGATCCCTTCATTCCAATTGTCCTGGTAAGTGGCGTTACTCAGTGACCCACTTACGCAATAACTGTTGAGCCTGCCGCATCCTCCCCCTTCTCCCAATGGAGGGAGAGAGAACAAAAAGTATCTGACAGCTGGACTGGCTATGAGCCAACCGACGCCTGGGAGTGTTCTTGGAACAGAAGCATTACTGAGGACTCCAGGTGAAAGAGAGGTGCCAATCCCAGGTCTTACCACTGCCTCAGAAACAATAGGCTGAATTTTAAGTTGTAATATGGCACGTTGGTTGGCCACTTGAAGTGTTCCCACCTCTGAGCGATCATGTCGGAGGTGGAGGCCAACGTGGCCGAAACAACCCACCTGACGGAGGAGGTTAACAAATTAAGCCTAATGTCAGGATCACGACCCAATTGTCATGGTATGCCAACTCCATCATTAGAAAATTCAAATGGCTATTCACTAAAAATCAATTACACCATTGTCCAATTCAATTGGAAAGGACTGCTGTAAAATTAAAAGGTCACGTTTTGCATTTATATCTAAGAGCACAATTTATATCAGAACTGTTATCACATCACTTTAATATTGCACCGAATACATTGCACCCCCGTTTCAACTATTCTTCATAGAAATCGTGCGCAGTAATAATCATCAGTAACAATGACACTGGTCTCAAATTCCTTCACCTTATTAATGAAGGTGCTAACCTGGGATAATAAAAAGAATCTCATACAAACATGTTATAACATGCTTCTTACCAATACCTCGCCACATAATTTCAACCCAGGTGTCTTTATAAATATGTGGTTAGCAAACAAATGGATTCAGAATCCTACAGACAATGATCAATTATAATTAGAAGACTTATTCTGAAAGAGTCGGTGGCATTAATTGGAACAGTAGATGGGAGGAATGAATGGCTTGACAGTTTAAGGGAGCTGAATGATTGTGCGTAATAGAAATGAGACCATGACTGGAGCAGCCCTTCAGCTAATGACAATTCTTCCCCTGATGTTAATTCGCTCCCCAGCCCGTCTCAAATTAGTTTGTTCAATGGTGAATTTGCCCGTTTACGCAAAAAATTAAAAAACCTAAGTACGAAACAGAAAAAAGACGATTGAACTAACTGTTCTTTAGGGCGGTTAGATTTTGGGACGTGTTTTCTCGCTGAATAATCAAATAAATCTGTGCCTTGAAAAAAATAAATCCACGAAAGCAATGGCTGGCAGCACACAAATGTCAGCAATCGTTTGACCTTTCATTGCCTCATTCTTTACCTCATTGCCATGCATGTTTCCAACATATTTCACCTCCGGGATGCCCAAAGTGTGCTGGCTGGCGTCCTTCCCTGAGACTGCAAGTATCCAGAGATCTCTCCCTGAAGGGAATTAAATAATTAAGCAATTTGAGTGAACGAGACAGGAAGACAGAGGTACAAGAGCCCAGAATATGAAGCCAAAGATTGATTCTTTGCTGTAATATGATCTGCACTGACACCTTCAGATCGGAGCTGAGAGTAGAGTCAATCCTGACTCTCGTTAACTAAAATAAAAGGGCAAACCTCCATGGAAAGGTTTTTGGCAAATCTATTTTGTTCATTTAGTTGGGATAAAAGAATCATGACAGACCACGCCACCATTTGTGCCAAAAATTATTGCTTCTCTTCTTCTGGCTCACTTCCCATTCCAAACACATCAGGTTCGGCAAATGTTTAATTGTAAGTGTACTGCCCCTTAAAATATAAAACAATTCTGCCCAGAAGTAAAATCAAAGTGGAACAATAAAAGTTTGTAAAGATAATAAATTATTCCTTGTCTTTCCGATGTCTGTCAAAATTGATATTAGTAATATTAGAACAATTTACTCGAATAGGGACAGAGTCTCTTGGCTGAGAAACGTCCCGCTCGCTATCCGGGGGTCTCAGCGGGGAACTCCCCGACGAGGCAGCACATAGACCCATTTTCTGCGCTGAGATATTGGGACGCCATTTGAAAATGGAGTCCAGGGGCTGGATTCTCCGATCCTGCAGCCACTCAGAGGAAAGCCCCCGGCTTTACCTGCGGATACAGACGATGAATGGGCGGGTCCATATTCACGCACGCGCACGGTGGCGGCCTGCGGCGCTGCAACATTGTGTTGGCCGTGCAGGAACCCGGCCTGCCAAACATTGCTCCCCTGTAACAAGCCCCAGAAGCGGGACGGCTCCCACCCGTACTCTGGTGGCGATGGACTCAGTCCACAGCCGCCAGGCGAGGTCCCCGAAAAGTGTGGGAACACGTGAGCGAGGCCGTCGGGGACTTGGCCCATCAGGGGCAGAGCATCGGGGACGTCCCGGGGGGTGTGGGGGGGGGGGGGGGGGGGGGGGGGGGGGGGGGCGGATTCCGGCGTAAACGGGGATTTTTCAGCCGATCGACTTTGGCGATTGTAGAATCCAGCCCCCGATCTCTCGAGCCCCCAACTCAACCCCTGGATCCCCTCCCCAAGCCCCAACTCACTATCAGGGGGTCCCCAGGCCCATGCAGGGCACACCCCAACCCAATCACTGCGGCACAAAAAATTCCAGCTGGCACCTTGGCAGCGCACTGTCCAGGCGGCACCGGCAGTGCCAGGTGTACCACACTCCCCAGAGGGCATCCACCTGGGGTCCTCCAATTCCCTGGGAGACCCTCTCCCCACGACTGCCATTCCGTCTGGTCCCCATTTGTGGACACTAGTACAGAACTCCCTCCTGGTCTCCAAGACAAGGGGGTTAGATCCCATGCCTTTGTTAGTCTCACTCTGAAATGCAGATTTTCTAGAAAGTGATCCCGCCAACAATGGGCGGGATTAACATTGCGGTGACTTGCGAGTTTGCGATAGATCTGGTGAGAAGTGGGATCTCCCGGTATCTACCAATCGTGTTGCGCCACGCTGCTTTTCGGGCGCAACGCAACCGGTAGGTCCGCCCAAGATCTCTATGACAGTAAGCAAGTGATAGAATATTGAGAATGATGGGTACCTTGAATATTCAGTATAAACCACTGGTTTTAGACAAATGCAGATCAAATTAATTTCCTTGTAAAGAATAACATTTTGGGAAATACTATATGAGTTATTTGAAACATGGGGTTGGATTCTCCATTTCTGAGACTTATGTTGAAGTCAACGGAGAATCCATGGTCTTTCACGACAAAAAGCTCAGCGCTGCACCTGCACCGATTCTGCTACTATTAAGGGGCTAGCACCGATGTCGCGTGGAACACAATCGATTCTTATGAAAAACAGTGCGGGATTCGCCGGGTTCGTGATTGATACTCTCCACGTATACTTATCCCAGCCAAAAAGCTGGCACTGGTTGTGCTGGAGTGCGCCATATAGCTGATGGGCCGCCTGGGGCCAGATGGCACCCAGTGGGGTGCCCTGGGGGGACACCCATTTGACCTGTGGCCCTAAGTTCGAAGTGGGTGTTAATGGTGTGCGCAGCTGCATGGCTCCCTTTCCAGCTGCGGCAATGGTGTCTGTGACCGCCCGCCCGATCCCACAGCCCACCTCCTAACCATCCCGCGCTACTCTCCCCAGCCCTGGCATAAGCCCCCCCCCCCCCCCCCCCCAGCTAGCGGCACAACTGTCAGCAAACTATGACGATGTTGGATACTTTCCATACTCCCTCTCTCTCCCTCAGCAGCCACGATGTCGTTTTCCCCGATTTTTAAAAGCACAAGTGAACCGCGCCGTCGGGAACTCGGCCCATCGGAGGCGGAGAATCGCAGATGCCCCGGAGAATACCGGATCGGGCCCGCTAATGACATGCAAACGGTGTCTACTGTACATGCGGAGTGAAACATATTGACGCCGTTTTCGAAGTGACGGAGTATCCCGTGCCGCGATTTTGGCGTCGGAAGCTACTCTCCGCCCGTCAGCTAACGGAGAACCCCGCCCATGATGTGTGATAAGTGGGGCATGTTTAGGAGCAACATGTGACTTTAGACCCACGGCCACGCGCTTGAAATTGCAAGATAAAAAATGGTTAAAGGTGGGAATGTGCTGTGTGACATATCTCCCAACAGTCCCTCTTAGCAAGGCTAGAAATGCAGGTTGTACTGGTAACAGTAGAACCAGTGGAGTCTGTTCCTGTTAAAGTCGTCGCCAGAAATAGAGTTAAATGTCATGTCAGCACCTTCGAGTTTTTGTTTTGAATTTCGAATCAACTTCGAGTGTTCTATAATCCAGCTTTCTTCTGTGCCGTGACAAGCTCCAGCGGATAAGCTATTATTTATTGTTGTCAGATGTCGGGATTGGGCAACTCTTTGTATAGATTACTATATATTGGTTTGTTATCATAACAAGGTCAAATATGCCATGCAGAAAGCACACATACTGTCTTTAGTACAATGTTGACATGGCTGGCGAGATTGTCTCTCCTACAGTGTTAATGCCATACCGCAGTCATACTTTTTCAAAATCTGTCACTTCCCAAGGAGAGTAATGTCCCCTGATAAACTCAATATGACAAACATTAACAAAGAGTGATCGTCAGCTTTAGCTAATCCCTGCACTTCGGTCACAAAAATTTATGCACAGTGACTGCACTCTGAGCCAAGGAACGCTGATAAACGTCCAACAGGAGAACCGAGTCTTTTATTTTATTGACATTTCCCAACAATGTTGGCCTCGGCTGCGCATTAATAAAGAACCCAGGATGCCAACTCATGCACATGTATGTGGACAAAGGAAAATGCCCCGGTAAAATGTAATTTGTCACAGCCCTTTATTGTCTGAGCTAATGAGTGCAAGTCAGCTGGATCAACACGCGTATGCTTTTTTCCCCTTGAACGTCAGGACTGAATCTGGAAACAGTTGTATTGGGACATTTTGGACTCACTGGAAAAATGTTGTCTCTACGACTTGGTTTAGGTGAATGAGGTTCGGTTCGGATTGTTTGTATAACACAGCCCTCTCACTGGATCTTTGACAAAGGGCAGGAGAGTTTGTCCTGGTGCGCTGGCCAATGCTTACCCCTCAGCCAGCACCATTACAGCAGATTATATTGTTCTTGTGGGGTCAAGTTGTGTGTAAAGGAATTCCCGCGCATACTACGTTGGGTGTTCCTGAAAAGGGGAAGAAACAGAGAACACAATAGGAATACCCAGCAGCTCAGACAGCATCTGTGAAGAGGGAAACATTGTGAATGATGTTTCAGATCAATGGCAGTTCTGATCAAAGATCATTGACCTGAAACGGTGAGTGGAACCTGGTTGAGGCTTCGGGGGGGGGGGGGGGGGGGTGGGGGGGGGGGTCTTGTCTGCAGGCTGGATAGCTGGCAAGAGATCTGTGCTGCCACTTTCCAGGAAGGCCTGTTCAACCACAAGTCAATCAGGCAATGGTGAGGTGAGCTGCGGGTCTTCCCCTGCAATCAGGGCGCGGGGGAGGGGAAGGCCTCACCTAGCGAGAGCTGCCGGATAATCAGAGGCCAGCAGCGCTTGTGCTCAACAGCACCACTGGGAAGCCATGATTGCTACGGGAAGGACAGGCACTGGAATCCCAGAATTGGGAGAGCGACCCACGCCAAATGTAAGTAATGGGGGGGGGGGGGGGGGGGTCAGCAGCAAGAGCTGGAGACCAGCTCTCAGTTGTCCCTTTTCTTTTCAATGTCCAGACTCTCGATCAGGCCTTTAATTGAAGGATTCCTCTTCCCCTCCTCAGAAGTGTGAAGCAGGACACACATGGTTTTAGCAGTTGGGCGTGCTGCATGGTGGCAGTCCCCTTGCCACTGATTAATACCAGCTGTAGTGGCAGGGTGAAGCCATTAAGTGGTCATTAATTGGTCACTTACGTGCCTTAATTGACAGTGGGGTGGTATATCGACCATGGGCCTTTGCATCTGGTTGGGGCAGGAAGGTGGTGAAGTTGCAGTGCACCATAATGCTACCTAATTACTTACCATTCCTGCCTCCAAGCTTGGCACTAGTGAGAGCATAACATTCCATAATTAACTGGGCATAATTCACCCAAAAATGGCAAAGTGTCATTTTGGGCTAGGTGGCATGGTGTTTCTTGTCGGCTGTAATGACGAGATTGCGACCTGTCTTCACCCAGACTTAGTGCAAACAATGAGCCCCCAGATGAAACTTGCTATGCCTGACTCCCTTGCCGTCTTATTCGCCCGACTTGCACCTCAGCTGCTCACCGCTAACAAGGGTGAGCGGCTTTTAAACGCTCCTTCACCACTCACTCCCAGTCAACACACAAGCATGGCAGCGCGCAGACCTGCTCCTCGCTTTGGTGATGCCGACTCGGACAGGATTCTCGACACAGTGGATGGGAGGCGGGACATCCTGTTCTCCCAAGGGGTCGGATAGCCAGCAGCAGGGTCAACAATGCTGCCTGGGAGGCAGTGGCAGCTGCAGTGAGTGCGGACAGCATGACCAGGTGGACCATCTTCCAATGTCGGAGGAAAATGAACGTGCTCCTACGAGCTGCAAGGGTGAATGACCACCTCGCTCCTGACATCAGTTCCACCCCAAATTCCCAACCCCCCTCCCGCCAATCCACTGGCTGACACCTTTCCACCCCCCCAACATCTGACCCTCACACCTTTTCCTCAGAATGTCATGGGACTCACCAGCACAATCCCTTCATGTCCAGGTGTGATGAGCACACATGCCACCTGCTATAGCCTCCCCTCCCCCCCGCCGACCCATCAAGTGTACAGCTCACACAGTGAGCCAACAGTGCCAACACAGATCCATAACCCAGAGGTGATGTTACATAGACCCTTGGAGTGGGGAAAAGGGTGGTCAGGGAAGGTGTGGTGTGATATGGGGGGAGAGGGTGGTGCTTGAAGAGTTGATGGACGCAGCTTCGCATCATGAGAATCGAGAGACAATGAGGTCTCCCCCTGGTCCTCCTTGAATGTCGGACCTCTACCGCCACCTGTCCTCCAACCTCCGGCTCCTGCTCGGCCTCGTTCTCCAGCCTCTCCTGATCCTCCTCCTCAGACAAGGCTGCATGTTCCTCCTCCTCATTCTCCTCCAGCATGTCACTCTCCTGCTGTGCCAGGTTGTGGAGACCACCACAAAGCTGGAGACCATTTGGGGGGTGTAATGTGGAGCCCTACCAGAGTGGTCCAGGCAGTGGAGCTGCGTCTTGAGCGGTGCATCACTGCTCAACAACAGCACAGGTGGCAACATGGGCCTCATTATATTGGGTCTCCACCTTGGTTTCAGGCTTCACCACTGGCGTCATCAGCCATGACCTCAGTGGGTACCCCTTGTTCCCTATGAGCCAACCCGTATCCTGGGGTGGACCTCGAAGACAACGGGGATCTCTGAGTGCCGCAGGGTGCCGTCATTAACATTCCCAGGGTAGCGTGCACACACGTGTAAGATTCTGAGGTGGTGGCACAGTGGCGCAGTGGTTAGCACTGCTGCCTCACCGTGCCAAGGACCCGGGTTTGATCCCGACCCCGAGTCACTGTCCGTGTGGAGTTTGCCCATTCTCCCCATGTCTGCGTGGGTCTCACCCCCACAACCCAAAGATGTGCAGGGTAGGTGGATTGGCCACGTTAAATTGCCCCTTAATTGGAAAAAAGAATTTGGGTACTCTAAATTTATTTTAAAAAGCAAAAAAAGTGATTCTGAATGGTGGTTGTACACAGTCTGAACATTCAGGGAACGGAACGCCTTCCTGTTAGTACCGGGCACTCCCTGATGCCCCGGTGCTCACAAGGCAACATGTGTAACATCGATGGCTCCCTGGAACTGGGGCACTCCAGCGATGTGAGCGAATGATGCAGCCCGGGCATTTTGGTGGGCTTGATCCAGGCCGAAGGTGATATAGTCCATGCCCGGGTATACAGATCCATCACCTCCTGGGTGCATCTGTGGGAGGGAGATTGGGGATGGCTCAAACCCTGGAGAGACCTGGTGGAACAGAAATTTAAGGCTGCCGTGACCTTCAATTCCACCTGGCGTGGGTGCCCTCCTCCTCCCGGGGTGCCATGTTTGCGAGGACATGGCACAGGTGCCGCACTCTCTCTGTTGCCCCCATCAAAATCACCGTCCAGGTGAAGTGTCTGTCACCCACTCGGAATGGAACTGAACACAGGGGCTGCGATCTCAGTGTTAGGGCGCCGGACGGGAATCCAACGTTTGAACTTGAGGAGTCATGGGGGACTCTCAATGTACACGGGGGCACCACTAGTCATCACGGATACAACAATGACCCCAGTTGCCTACAGACAGCAGTCCATTGCGTTGCCTTTGATAACAGTACGGGGTCCTGGCCTGATTCTGCTGGGCTGTGATTAGCTGAAGAGGCTCCGATTGGACTGGCGACGATGGAGACTGGGGGATTATACAAAGTCCTGGGGAAGTATCTGGACATTTTCCAGGAAAGCCTGGGTAAGATCAAAGGTGCCATGGCCAAGATTAACGTAGACCCTGAGGCCCAATCAAATTACTTCAGGGCCCATCCAGTTGCCTACGTATTGCTGACAAAGTTAGACGATGAGCTGAACCGTTCGGAAAGCCGAAGAATCATCCGGTTGGTACAATTTGCGGATTGGGTAACGCCTGTAGTTCCGGTACTAAAACCACATAAAACCGTCCGCCTGTGTGTGGATTACAAACTACCAGTGAACAAGGCCTCTGGTTTGGACAGATACCCAATGCTGTGATTAGAGGACCTCTACGCATAGCTGGCTGGAGGACACTGTTTTTCTAAACTCAACATGAGTCACACATACCTCCATTTGGAGCTAGACGTGTCTTCCAGAAAATGTGTGACCGTTAATACCCACTACGAATATACAAGGTTGTCATTCGGGGTGTCATCGGTTTGGGCTATTTTCCAGAGAGTCATAGAGACATCCTCCACGGCCTACCGCGAGTGTCAGTTTACTTGGATGACATCCTGGTCACTGGAGCCACTGAAAAGGAGCACCTGAGCAATTTGGAGGAAGTCCTCCGCCGGTTTTCTGAGACAGGCATTAAGAGAGGAGAATGCGTTTTTTTAGCAAAATAGGTCACGTACTTAGGGTATCATGTGACCGAGATGGCTTGTACCCAGTAGAAGAGATGGTGTGAGCAATTAAACAAGCCCCACACCTGAGAATGCAACGGAATTACAGTCGTTCTGAGGAGTCATGAATTATTATGGGAAATTTATCCGTAACATGGCGACCATCCTCGCACAGCTGCTTGCGCTGTTGAAAAAACACCAGAAGTGGGCAGGAAGAGCGCCACAAGGAGAAGCGTTCACCAAGGTGAAGCAGCGACTGTCATCAGCTTTGCTGACCCACTTCGACCCCTCAAAGCACCTTTTGGTCACGTGATGCCTCCCCATATGGAATCAGGACGGTGTTAGCCCACTTCATGGACGACGTTACGGAGAGACTGATAGGTCATGCATCGCGGACTTTGGCGCAACTATGCTCAGATTGAGATAGAAGGGCTGGCTGTCGTTTTTACGGTGAACCTATTCCACCAGTACATTTATGGGCATTGTTTCACCATGATAATGGACCACAAGCCATTGCTCCGATTGCTTAAAGAGGTGACGGCAATTCCGCCGATAGAATCTGCCCAGATACAGAGCTGGGCCCTAGTGTGAGCAGCCAGGCAGACACACAGATCATAAATGCGGACACTGACCCGGCTCCCACAGCCAACTTGTCCCCGATCTCCACCAAGGACTGACAAGATCTGATTGACTTGAAATTTTATGGATACCTTTCCAGTCACCGCCGCACAAGTTAGCGATTGGACGGAGAAGGGCTCGGTCTTGGTGAAGTTACGCCATGTCGTCTTACACAGTGGTCAGCAAGGGGAACTGCCAAAGGTGAATCAGCAAGAGCTCAGCGTGGAGGACGGCATCTTCCTGTGGGGAGCTCGCAGTGTGATCCCAAGTCAGGCCAGACAGACCATATTTCAAGATCTACTCAATGGACACCGGGGGTGTCAAAGGTGAAAATGCTAGCCAGGGGCTACATATAGTGGCTGGGCCTTTATAGCGACATTGAGCAACGGGCCCAGCAACGCACATTGTGCCAGGAACATCAGAAGCTCGAACCCCTCCACCCATGGGAATGGCCTGGGTCTGCCTGCATGTAGATTTTGCCACACCATTTTCAGGCCTAATTTTCTTGCTGATAGTGGACGCCCATTCCAAATGTTTGGACAAAAATCAAATGCCGTCCAGCACTTCAAAGGCCACCATGGCAAAGCTACGGCTCTCATTCAGTCCCCATTGCATCTCAGTCACGGACAACAGTACCCCGTTCGCTAGCGAGGAGTTTGCTTGATTCATGAAGACAAACGGGATGATGCACATCTGGACAGCCCCATACCACCCTTCCTCAAATGGTCTGGCTGAAGGAGGAGTGCAGGCTTTCAATAAGCGGATGACGAAACAGGCCGTGGGGACGAGGTTGGCGCATTTTGTGTTCAGCTACCTTACCATGCCGCACGTTACAACCAGAGTGGCAGCGTCTGAACTGCTGAGGGGCCGGAGGCTCAGAATGCTCCTTAGTCTAATGTTCCCCGATGTTAGTGGGAAAGTAGAATGGAGAGAAGACCTCCAGAGATAGTACCGAAGCAGACGGACGCAGGTTGGAAGTTTCTGACTGGGGGACACGGAATACATCTGAAACCTCCGAGACGGTGCCTGGTGGATTCCAGGGACTGCGGTGAAACAGACCGAACCGGTATCTTACACAATAAAAGCACGAGAATGGGCAATGCGGAAGCATCTGGACTACCTCCGGAGCAGGGAGCCAGTGTCAGGATCAACCCCGCACGATGAACAGATTTCCAGCCCAGTCTGCCTGGCACAATGGGGCCTGGGGACATCACCCCCTAGGGGCCCTGACACGGAGATGCAGGACTCAGGGTCCGAGATGGAGACTCAGGCATCCACAGTTTTGGACGATAGCCTCGCCAGGAAACGGATGCCGACGGTGCCTCCCACACAATCGAAGTTCCCTGACACGCTACACGCCCCCGTCCCAGTTCTGCAACAGTTGGAGGCGTAACCCCGGGCAAAGCAGAGAAGCCTCCTCCACTCCCCATGAAAGAGGATCTTATGGACTTTGGGGAGGGGGGGAGCAAAGGATGTTATAACCCCCACGAGACCCACGGGGATGATGCAATTGATTTCCCTGTGGGGCTCCTGGAATACGAGCTCCCCTTCTGAGGAGCGGAGGCTCGTTAATCCCCGGAGACAAAGTGATGGAACCATCAATTCACCAGACATGTGTTTCCAATATAAATCTAGGCTTTAATCGACGTACTTCAGAGCCAGCCTGTTACCCGTTGATAAACTCTTAGTGAACTCAGGCTGACTCTGGACAAGGGTATTTATACAGCAGCACTAGGGGAGGAGTTGTGGGCGGAGCCAAGGGTGGAGCCCAGTACAAGTTCCTGAATACTCCCAGAGCGACTCCCCCTAGGGGTAGGATAGCGCTACTGCGCTTGCAAAGACAGTGTGAATTATCATATATATATATATATATATTACATTCACCACACAAAGCAGGCTCAAGAGGGAGAGCCGGCATCTTCGGATGGTCCCGGCTGGGACTTGGAGTGTTGCTTAATCGTTGTAATTCCCATGAGTAGGAATTAAGCTACTTTTGACTTACCTTTTCAGGGCTCCTCACTGACTACAATACCTTGCTACGCCGGCTATCCTTCGGCTACACTGAATATTTGCAGCAATATCTGTGTTTATTTCAGATTTCAAGCATCTACAGTATTTTGATTTTGTTCTGAACAGTGCGATTGCCGACCATTCAGGATCTGAAGAAGGTGTTAAGAAGTCTGCCCAAAATAGCCAGTGAATGTCTCCTGTATCACTGGGAATTAGAATTATGTCCAGTGCCAATTCATTGGGCGTGTTCGAACCAAATGGGAACCATGTCTCAAAGCGAGCGCATTTGGCCACGTGTTTCCCAGCATTCGGAGCGCCGAGACACACAAAGCTATCTAATGCAACTCCAGTTAGATACGGGGCCTCAGCTGAGGAGCCCCGCTCGCCAAGATTCCCAGTGATCTCTAAGATGAAGGAGTTAGATCCCAAAGCCTTGGTTATCTCAAGGAACTGCATATTAGAGTGACACTAGCTTCACATCGCGACGTCTCGCGTGATTTCTGTTCGACTTTGCGAGGTGTGGCGGGTAGATCCTGGGGACGGGGTCTCCCAGCATTTACCGGCCACTTTGCGCGACGCCTCGCTGCTTTTTGGGCGCAACATAGCTGATAGATCGCGCCCATTATGTTGCCGCCGGCCGCCCGCGGACCCAGCCTGCCCAAATAGTGCCCCCCTTTGGCTTGCCACCCCTGGACCAGCCCCCACCAGTGACCCCAGCCCGCACCAAAATCCCCCTGCCTGCGGATCGGCTCCCCCCTCCCCCCCGCGACTGTGGCAGCTTTGGACTCAGTCCGCAGCCGCCACACCGAGTTCCCGGAAAATAAATAGCATGAGTGTTCCACGCCGTCGGGAACTCGGACCATAGGGGGCGGAGCATCGGGGGAGGGTCTCAGGGGATGTTCTGAGGCGGTCCTTACGGCGTGCGGCGTACTCTGTGTGTGGACGCTATTTTGGAGGGGGCGGGGCATTGCAAAAGCCGAGACTGGAGAATCCCGCTCAAAGAATGAGCAAATTGGCAGCATAATTGTGTGAGATTCTCTGATCAGATGAAGTGTGGAGAATCTCAGTCAGAATGGGTGATTGCAGCCAATTCGTCAGTAAATCCTGATAACATAGCACAGAGCTCAGAAGCAACAGGGTTGAGAACCCCTGTCCTACATTACATTGATGTGGAGATGCCGGCGTTGGACTGGGGTGAGCACAGTAAGAAGTCTTACAACACCAGGTTAAAGTCCAACAGGTTTGTTTCAAACACGAGCTTTCGGAGCACGGCTCCTTCTTCAGGTGAATGGGAGCGTGAAGAAGGAGCCGTGCTCCGAAAGCTCGTGTTTGAAACAAACCTGTTGGACTTTAACCTGGTGTTGTAAGACTTCTTACTCTACATTACATTGACAGCATTTCTAAAGTATTTCATTGCCTGTAAAACACCTTGCAACATCGGAGGTTATGAATTGCTCGATATATTCTTCTATTTGACTATTTAAAGTGGGAGGTATGGCTTTCTCTGCACGCATGCACTGCTGCATTGACTCTGACAGACTATCGATCTGTCCAAGAGTTAAAGAAAGAAAACATTTCTGCAGAACTCAGCGGGTTTACGGCGCCAATCCAGCGCAGGGTTGTCAAAATTCTTGTCTTCATGTACCATGCAAATACATCCCAAGGAGCCTCAGGGGCTGTATTTTCAATGTGAATCTGTGTCCGCATTGACCTGTACAGAAGGCAGATTGCTGACAATAACAGATCTCAATGTGCTGATTCAGAATTAATCCACCAAGGAAGCAACAGCTCTTTCCAACATCCTTCCTCCCCCTGCGTCACCCCTCCCCGCCACACACACACCTCACCAATGCCCCCCCCCCATGCTGTCTTAAACTCAAAGGGGGCAAACCAACACATACAAACCCAGAAATGCAAGTGGGACTCAGTTACACAGGCTTTAAGGGGCAGATTTACTGGGCTCAGGTGCTAATGTTTGGACCCAGTATCCTAAGTTGCACCAAGTCTTGCTCACTCACATCCTGGCCTCACTTGCCAACGTTGCTTCTGGCCTCCCAAAATTTGAAGTTGAAATTTCTCAATTTTGTCTTTTGCTCACAGGCACATCAAGAGCACCCAAAACTCGGCCCGTCGAGCCTGCTCCACCATTCAATACGATCATGGCTAATCCTCGCATCAACTCCATCCCCCCCCCCCCCCCCCCCCCGGCTCCCCATATCCCTTAGTTCCCCAAGAGACCAAAAATCTGCCCATCACAGACTTAAATATATTCATGATGTGGAGATGCCGGCGTTGGACTGGGGTGAGCACAGTAAGAAGTCTTACAACACCAGGTTAAAGTCCAACAGGTTTGTTTCAAACACTAGCTTTCGGAGCACTGCTCCTTCCTTGGGTGAATGAAGAGGTATGTTCCAGAAACATATATATAGACAAATTCAAAGATGCCAGACAATGCTTAGAATGCGAGCATTTGCAGGTAATCAAGTCTTTACAGATCCAGAGAGAGGGGTAACCCCAGGTTAAAGAGGTGTGAATTGTCTCAAGCCAGGACAGTTGGTAGGATTTTGCAAGCCCAGGCCAGATGGTGGGGGATGAATATAATGCGACATGAATCCCAGGTCCCGGTTGAGGACGCACTCATGTGTGCGGAACTTGGCTATAAGTTTCTGCTCGGCGATTCTGCGTTGTTGCGCGTCCTGAAGGCTGCCTTGGAGAACACATATATGTTTCTGGAACGCACCTCTTCATTCACCTGAGGAAGGAGCAGTGCTCCGAAAGCTAGTGTTTGAAACAAACCTGTTGTTAACCTGGTGTTGTAAGACTTCTTAAATATATTCAATGATAGAATAACTATAACCCTCTTGACGTAGAGAACTCTAAGGATTCACAACTCTTTGAGTGACGTAATTTCTCCTTATCTCAGCTCTAATTGATTTGCTCCTTATCCTGAAACAATCCTGGAAACAATCTCTCAGCATCTACTCTACCAGGTTCCTTCCGGATCTTGTAGGTTTCAATCAGACTATCTCTCTATCTTCCAAACTCCGGGGAATACGGGATCAATTTACTCAGCCTCTCCTCAATGGACGAGCCCCTCAACTCAGGGACCAAATTAGTGAACCTTTGCTGTATCATCTCCAAGGCAAGTATATCCTTTCTTAAATGTGGAGATCCAAACTGAACACAATATTCCCGGTGCGGTGTCACCAAAACCCTGTAGCAGGACCTCTTTATTCCTGTGCTCCAATAACCTGCCAATAAAGGTCAATATACCTTCCTAATTGCTTGCGATAGTTGCGTGCTGACTTTCTGTGTTCCTTAGATGCAAGCACACCCAAGTCTCTGAACATCAACACTAACAAGTTTCTCACATTATAAAAATCTTATGCTTTTCTATTCTTACGGTTAAAGTGAATGAGCGTGATCGAACGGCCTGGTTGCGCCCAACTCGGTGACTCGATGAGGCCATTAAATCTTGCTGGAGGCCTCTCGTGAAATTTGTGACTCTCGGAACATCTCGCAGGATCTAACGAGATTTTGCGAGACGTCGCGATCTGGTTCTCACCTTCGCTGGACGAGATCCAGATTAACATATTTAAGTGAGCCATCAGGCTCATTTAAATATGTCACCACCCGATTCCCCCGCGTCTGGGTACAAACGGTCACGCCTCGGAGCCCTCGCCCTGGCACTGTTTAGCACTGTTCCACTCAAATGTGAATCAGGCAAAAACAGCACCTGGGGGAGGGTCTCCCAGGCCATCGGTGGTCGGGCTCTGGGCAGTGTGGTACCCTGGCACTCCCGTTGCCACCCAGGCACCTTGGCACTGCCAGCCTGGCACCTGAGCTTGTCAGTGCAGGAAGTGAGGTAAGTGCCCCTCGGTGGGACGTTCCTAGCCGATGCCAAGAAAAAGAGTCCCGTTTGATAGTAAATAGCTGAGACCCCAGCACTGATCCTTACAGCTCTCCATCATTCACTGTCAATTTGGAAATGCCCCATTTATGCCTAATGGTTCGCTTTTTATTTACTTTCGTACTCTTTTCATTCTGAAATACTTCTAAAAGCTCTTACAATCTGTTTTATATTTCTGGCTAGTTTGCACCCATAGGTGGGATTTACCCGCCATGTGTTTCTCAATAGCGGGAGGCAGGCGGCCATTCGCCACCATTGGTATCTTCTGGTCCCGCCTTGCCAATGAGGTTTCCCATTAAATGCATCCCTTGCCGCCCTGAAAGCCGTGATGAGGGTGCGCAAAGTTCCGGCTACATTCTAATTTTTCCCAGTTTGTCAACTTTCCATTTGCTAGTTCCTAAAACATTCTTAATCCTCAGACCTGTTGCTACTTCTTGCAAGATTAGAAGCCTCTTTTTTTCAATCTAACACTACCATTATCTATCTGAGTGAGCCACAGATGGATCTTTCTTGCTGAGTTTATGGTTATCAATGGTTTGTATTTTTGTTGGACTATTTGAATTGTTTCTTTAAAAGTTTCCCATCGTTCATTTACTGCTTTAGTCTATTTACCCAATTATCCATAGCCAGCACCCCCCTCCCAACTCCCCCCCCCCTCACCCCCCCCCCCCCCCCCCCACACACACACACACCTGTGTAATTGGCTTTGTTTAGTTTAAGTTTCTTCTTCGTGATTGAAGGATGTCATTTTCAGATTTAACCTGGAGTTCAATGATATTATGATCACCATTTCCCAGCAGATTTTTTACTGTGACATTATTAATTAACCCTGTTTCGTTACACAATACTAGACCTAAGATAGCTTTATCCCTGGTTGGTTCCACAATTTATGCCCCCAAAAAGCGTCACAGAAATTTTCCACAAACTTATCTTCAAGACCACTCTTGCCAATTTCATTATCCCAGTCTATCTGACGATTAAAGTCCCCCCTAAATTAATACATTTCCTTTGATATAAGCTCCAATTACGTCTTGTTTAATGCTCTGCTAACAGAGGCCATTAAACTGTTTCCACCAGTATTTTCTGAATCTTCTTTTTCCTCATTTCGACCCAAACTGATTCAACTTTATGATCTTCTGAGGCCAGACCCTTTCTCACTAATCTCCTTATGTCATCCTTTACTATCAAGGCTAACCCTCTGCCTTTCCATTCTGTCTGTTGTTCTGAAATATTGTGTACCCCGGAATATTTATTTCCCTCCCTTGAACATCTTGTAACTATGTTTTTAATGGCGATTAAATCAAAATCATTTGTGCCACTCGTTGATCATGCTTGTTGCAGATTATTTGTGTATTCCAGATAAAGAGCCTTTAATTTCCCTTTTTTTTTTACTTCTATTCCCTGTAATGACTTTACTCGTAGATGTGTAATTTTTGTTGAACTCCCTGTCCCTTCCTGTCCCATTTTGCTAACCTTTTTACCCACATCACCCTATTGTCCCGATGACTCAACATTTTTTTGTGGATTTCCCAATCTGCCTTCACCCAAACCCTCACCCCTTTCATTAAAGCCCCGTCCACAGTCCTAGTTATATGACTGGCCAGGACACTGGTCCCAGCCCGACTTAAGTGAAGCCCGTCCCCACGCAGCTCACTCTTCCCTGAGTACTGATACCAGTGGCCCATAAACTGAAACCCCTTCTTTCCACACCATTCTTTGAGCCACTGTTTAATTACCTAATAAGCCTGACCCTATGCCAATTGGTATGAGGCTTGGGTTGCAATCCAGAGGTGATTACCTTTGATGTTCTCCATTTTAATTTGATCCCTAACTCCTCAAATCCTCTTGCAAGAACATCATTCCAAGTTCTATGTCTCTGATTTCCACGTGGGCCACAAAAGTTGAACTCTCTTCCCCCCCCCCTCCCCTCAACCACTCCAAGTTCCTCCCCAGCTGTGAGGAGATGTCCTTAGAATCATAGAATCTACAGTGCAGAAGAAGGCCATTCAGCTCATCGAGTCTTGGAAAGAACACCCCACTCAAGCCCACACTTCCACCCAATCTCTGTAACCCAACCTAACCTATTTGGACACTAAGGGTAATGTAGCATGGCCAATCCACCTAACCTGCACAACTTTGGACTGTGAGAGGGAACCCACGCAGACACGGGGAGAATGTGCAGACTCCGCACAGACAGTGGCCCAAGCCGGGAATCGAACCAGGGACCCTGGAGCTGTGAAGCAACAGTGCTAACCATTGTACTACCCTGCCGCCCCTCAGAAAAAATGATCCCGGCACCAGGCAGACAACTGTTGGAACTCCGGCCGTGGCTGAGGAGACCTGATCCTTCCATGCTCCACACTTCTCCATCTCTGTAACCTCCTCTAATCTGACAACCCCTGCCTTCTTAACTCTGGCCACTTGCCCAGCCTCTCTCTTTCCTTCACCCTATCGTTGGAAGCTGACATGGTCCCACACTCTGGAAATCCTTCCTCGAACCTAGCATCCTCTCTAACTCACTCTCCTGCTTTAACTATCTCTTTACAAACCACCTATTTGACCAAACCTCTGACCACACTTCCCAGTTTCTCCTTCTTTGCTCAGCACCCATTTTTGCCATAAGCCTCCGAAGTGTCTTGGGTTGCTTTACTCCCATGCTGAATGTGTTATATAAATGCTATTGACAACAATGGCTGCAATCCGCAAACCAATAGCCATTATCCTTCTGCTCACATGCACTACTGCAGTGATGCTTCAAGTTACTGCCCTTTCTTTCACTCAGCAATTCATGATCCAACATTGAGGTAAACCTTCACTGCACATGTGACTCTGTGCAATCCTGTATGCATTCATTATTAACAAAAGATTATAATTGGCTGCTTCGCTCCTTCCGCTTTTTTTTCTCTTGAGATAAGAACTTTTCGAGCAGTGTGGGATTTTCACTTTCTGCTGACAGTTCACCTCTCCTAACGCTTGCTTACTCTTTAAACTGAGATCATTAAACTGAAATATACCACGCCCTGGCTGAGGACAGGATCCGTTACCGTTTGAATGCCCTGCGACCCAATCCCAATTAGAGGAGATATTGGTTAGTGCCTGTGGAACAATGGCCCAGCAAGGAAACATGTTTGGGAATGTTCCATACACCGTGTAGCAATGTTTTTTTTAAATTTAGAGTATCCAATTCATTTTTTCCAATTAAGGGGCAATTTAGCGTGGCCAAACCACCTAACCTGCACATCTTTGGCTTGTGGGGGCGAAACCCATGCAGACACGGGGAGAATGTGCAAACTCCACACGGACAGTGACCCAGAGCTGGGATCGAACCCAGGACCTCGGCTCTGTGAGGCAGCAGGGCCAACCCACTGCGCCACCCTGCTGCCCTTCCGTGTAACAATGTTGAGTGACTCAAAGTGCCCATCAGATGGATCATATTTATATTATTTTCAATAATATTTTATGTTACTACTTACACAATTAATAAATTATATTAATTTCAGAACACCATATTACAAGTGCGATCTTATAGAACACACAAAAAAATTAAACAACTCACTAATAGGAGGCTGTGACTTTGTAGGTACAGAATTCAGTGTATACTCCACCATTTACCTTCAGAATAAGGCAAGGCGAAAGTTGTAAGATGTATTGAGAGAATGTGCAGAAAGAAGGTTTCAGTGGGCTTGAGCATACATATGAACATACAAGTTATAAGCAAGGGTGAGCCATTCAGCCCCTCGAGCCTGCACGACCATCCAATAACATCATGGTGGATCTGATTTTGGTCTCAATGCCACTTTCCTGCCCACTCCCAAAGCCGTTTGACTATCCTGTCCGTCTAGAATCTATCTACCTCCGTTTTAAAATAGCCAATGACCTTGCCTCTACCACTTTCTGGGAAAGAGAGTTCCACAGACTCACTTCCCTTTCAGGGGAAAATTTCTCTTCATTTTCTTTTCAAATGGGAGACCCATTTAAACCATGTCTCCTAGTTCTGGTTTCTCCCAAAAGGGGAGACATCCTTTCAGGTCACCTCAGGATCTTTTCAATAATCTTCTCCTTCTTCTAAGCTCCAATGATTACAGGCCCAACCGTTCCTCAAAGAAGGTAAACCCCCATCACCCCAGCATTCAGCTAGGTGAACCTTCTCTGAACTGATGTCCTTTCCCTGGGGGTATGTTGCAGGAGGGAGTTGTAGCAAAATTGCAAGCAGTGCTTGAAGACGAAAACGCAACCCAGCTTCTCAGGGAAAGCAGAGATGGACAATAAATGCCAGCCTTGCCCGTGACACACACTGTGCAAGAATTAATTTTTAAATACCAAAACACACTTTCCCACATCGCTGTGTCTCAGCGTAGCTCAGTCAGTAGCTCCTTCAACATCAGATCAAAAAGCCATGAGTTGGAGCTGCCTGTAATAAAGATGGTGAAGGGGCAATTTGACAGAGGTCTTAGTATTCTCCAAGGAGGTTGTATGCAACTCTTCAATAAAGACCTGTAGATGTTGTATCACTGAATAATTTTAAATGGGATTGATATTTCTTTTTCTGGACAAGGGTATTAAATTATTATGAAGCCAAGGTGGATGGATGGAGATAGGATACGGGTCAGAGTCATAGGCTTTTGATTAGGTCCCACATGGGAGACTGATAGCGACGCTAGGAGCCCACAGGATCCAAGGACATTTGGCAAACTGGATCGAAAATTGGCTGAATGGCAGGAAGTAGAGGGTGATGTACAGTGGTGTCCTGCAGGGATCAGTGTTGGGACCTTTGCTTTTTGTTGTTTATATAAATGATTTAGATATGAATGTAAGAGGGTTGATCAGTAAATTCGCAGGTGATATGAAAATTGGTGGGGTGGTAAATAGTGAGGAGGAGAGCCTTAGATTACAGGAGGATATCGTTTATGCTGGAACTGTATAAAACGTTGGTTAGGCCACAGCTACAATATTGTGTGCAGTTCTGGAACTCACATTATAGGAAAGATGTGATAGCCCTGGAAAGGGTGCAGAGGAGATTTGCCAGGATGTTGTAGGCCTGAAGAATGTTAGTTATGAAGAGAGGTTGGATACAGTGGGCTTGTTTGCCTTGGAGCAGAGGAGACTGAAGGATGACATGATTGAGATGTATAAAATTATAAGGGGCATAGATAGAGTAGACTGGAAGAAACTTTACCCGTTGGTGGAGGGGTCAATGACCAGGGGACTTGGATTTAAGGTAAGGGGCGGGAGGTTTAGAGGAGATATGAGGAAAACCTTTATCACCCAAAGGGTGGTGGGAGTCTGGAACTCTCTGCCTGGAAGGGTGTTGGAGGCAGAGACCCTCATAACATTGAAGAAGTATTGAGATCTGCACTTGCGATGCCAGGGCAGACAAGGCTATGGGCCAAATGCTGGAAAATGGGATTAGAACAGTTAGGTGGTTGCTTTTGACCAGCACAGATGCGATGGGCCAAGGGGCCTATTCTGTGCTGTGGACCTCTATGACATTAAACTGAGGCCTTTCAGTTCAATCCACTGACTCCATTGGCTGCTAAAGGTGTGAGGTACTATTGGAAGAACAGGAAGGTACTTCCTGCATCCTGATCAACATTCCTCAGCAAATCCCACTGCCCTTTGCAAAACACCTGGTGTGCTTTTGCACCTCTCTGCTGTCTCTGTAAACCTGGAAGCTGACTGGAAAACCTCTCCTTCAATTGGCCTTTGGTGGCCGTTGATTAGTTTAATCAGCTTCTTGCTATTGTGGGCAGATAGCCCTGGAATCCCTCAATCCCTCCCCCTGGAAAATGGCCCAGGTAGAGGGAATTGGCACACTGGGGATTTCTAGAGGGCCAGTTTAGCTCACTTGGCTAGACAGCTGCGTTGTGATGTAGAGCAAAGGCCAACAGCACGGATTCAATTCCAATACTGGTTGAGGTTATTCTTCTCAACATTGCCCCTCGCCTGAGATGTGGTGGCATCAGGTTAAATCACCACCAGTCCATTCTCCCTCTCAAAGGGGAAAGCAGCTTATGGTCATCTGGGACTATGGCAACTTTACCTGCTATTTTTAGCACCTGCCTGCCTCTGTCCCCGATCGTCACGGCGCCGAGGTCCCGATTCGATCCCGGCTCCGGGTCACTGTCCGTGTGGAGTTCGCACATTCTCCCCGTGTCTGCGTGGGTCTCACCCCCACAACTCAAAAGATGTGCAGGGTAGGCGGATTGGCCGTGCTAAATTGCCTCTTAATTGGAAATGAAAATGAAAATCGCTTATTGTCACGAGTAGGCTTCAATGAAGTTACTGTGAAAAGCCCCTAGTCGCCACATTCCGGCGCCTGTCCGGGGAGGCTGGTACGGGAATAAAAAGAATATTAAAAATAATATATGTAATTTGGATTGTGGATTCTATGCCTTGTGAATGGTGTTATTATGATCACAATGTGTCCCATTAACACTGTATTACTATCTGAAGAAGCAAGTTAGAAATAGCCGAGGAATTGCAGAGTGTCCAAGAAACTAAACACCTCTAGTTTCCATGCTGTTTGATGAACCTCAGTGAGAGTGGAGGAGGAGGAGTAGGAGGGGGTGTTACTGTTCCATTTAATGAATTAACCAGACAGATATGAAAACGTCCCTTAAGGAGAATCAGCTGCCTATAATTTAAGTTTGTACTTTTTTCTGCTCATCTGTTCGACCTTCAAAAATCTATTTAAACGCTGAAGAGCATATCACAGTGGATTGCTAGTTGAATCATTGGTTGCGTCGTTCTCAATTCTCCATTATGCTTGCAGCGGCATATTCTAATTATATTTCCAGCAAATAGTGGTATAAATTTGCCACTGGAGGGTCAGCGAGCGCGGCAGACTACCTTGTGGCACTTGTCAGCAGTATTACCATTGCAGTGAAATCCAGGCCAACTTGTTACATTGCAGTCATCATCGGCTGCACCATCATTCGAGGACGTCGTCTACGCAGCAGTTCCAAAGGAGAGTCGTATTGGACTCGTAACGTTAACTCTCTCCACAGATGTTGCCAGATGCTGAGTTTTTCCAGCACCTTCTGTTTGTATTTCAGATTTCCAATGTCAGCAGTCTTTCACTTTTATCCACCTAGCTGTACCAGGCTTGTGGTTTGTACATTTATTTAAGGTCATATCACTCGAGTTACCCACAGAACCTATGTTATACTCTCGGCCTGTTCCCTCACCCCTCACCCTTCACTTCCTCGTTTATCTCTCCTCTCTGCTATTTTCCCTTCTCTCACCCTCCGTATTTGTCCCCTCTCCCTCTTCCCCGTGTACTCTCCTTCCATCCTTTTCTTTTACCCCCGGTACAGTCTGTGTTGCTACACCTGGTACAATTGGCATCATTAAATTCCACAAAGTGTACAGCTCCAGGAAGCATAGCTTCCAGCTCGCCCCTGCAACACACTAAGACATTTGGGTGATCACGTTGAAAACTGTCCCTTGAATAATACTCCACCCATCCATTCCAATTCTCTTCCCGCACCCAGTCTGTTTCCATAGCTAGTAATTCCCAGAACAGGTTGCTCATCTGTCGCCAGAGGCTTATAGATTGAGGGACACCATTCCATATCAAACATGGCTGACAAGGAGTCTCTTCTGCTCTTACCGCAAGTTTTTGGCGTGTGTTGGAAAGATGTACAAGTTGACAATCAGCCTGCTTGACCGCACTGTGAATGCACCTTCCTTGGTCATCAGGTCCGAGAGTGGGACTCGAATCCAGAGATTCTGGCTCAGGGGCAGGGATGCTACCCACTGAGCTTCAAGACCTCCCGTCCTACTATGCATTGTACATGTCGATACTTTAAATTCTTGGCCCTGTCAATGTTCCAATCTTGGAAATTTGATGGAACAGTAAGCAACGGGAAAGTCCAATAGTGCTCAACAACAGCAGGGTCGGTGCACTTGATCCATAGGTGAGAAGAGAGAAGCCTGGGAAATGCCATGAATGTGTCGTCTGGTCCCACTGGGTCTAGAGTCCAGAATGTATTCCTTCCGAGGTTGCAACTATTGCAGGGTGATCTGTGTTTCCAGAAGCGAGGACTTTGAAGGCACGGAAGAAGATGCGCAGAGATGAATTAGTCTTACAGGAACTGATACAGGAATCCCTAAGTTCCGGTAATACACACGATAGATAAGAGTCGGGCAATTTACCTGGACAGAGATCTTTATGTTGCTACTTGTTGGGTGGTAAATGGTAGACTATTTGGATTCCGTCCGTTCACAAAATAAAATAATAATTTTAGAAAGTAGCTGGGTTGACGTAGATATATTTATATATATATTTCGCCTCCTGTCTTCTGGATGGATGGGACACAGTATTGGAATCAGGCCTTGGCATATTTCAGGCAAGCACCAGGCCACATTAAAAAAAAAGGCCCTGATGATTTTGGCAGCATGTGCAAATTGGCCCAGAATCAAACTCTGCTAAATTTGTTATTGTTGCCTGTTGATAATCCACAAACAGGACGCAATGATGTTGAATTAATGGTCCTGGAAATCCCACACAGAGGTAGTGTGCTGATTTTAATACTGCCACTTTAACCAAACCTCGTCAATTATTTAAACTTCCAATAGCACTATATGAAACCTTAATCCATTAAACGTAACCTAATGGGATGACGTTGCGTCCCATTATGTGAAGCGCACATTTTATTATTTCAATTAATTCTGACAGCAATATTATCCCCCTCCTGATAACGTCCAGACGGGGCATTAACTCACAAGAAGATGAATGATTTTCTCATGAGAGCCAGTGACCTGGAAGTACAGAGTCAGTTTGTGTCTGATGTTGACTCTAATCCATTATAAACAAAAGACAGGTTTCACAGTCCATTGAGGTTTTAGTTTATACAGCAGTCAGTCAATCTTCCTTCTCAACCTCCATCCCAAACACCAGATTAAAAGCCCTGAAGCGCGCCTGACTCCTCCCACAAGCCTCAACTCACTACAGGTAGCAGGGGGAAGGCCCGCTCCAATGTCTGCACAGGGCACCCCCAGCCCAGTCTCCACCACATGAAAAATGCCAGCTTGGCAGTGCCAACCTGGTACCCTGGCAGCATTCCTGCAAGCTGACACTGCTGCCTGGGCACCTTTGCAGTGCCAGACTGTCACCCAGATGGCACTGCCAGGGTACCACCCTGCCCAGAGGGCAAGCACCTGGGGGCCTCCAGGCCCCGAGGAGACCCCCACAATTGCCGCTCCATCTGGTCCACATTTGTGGAGACCAATACTGAACAGCGCTCACCCAAGGTATCTGATGCAAAGGGTAGATCCCAAAGCCTCAGGTCCCTCAGCAAACTGCAGATTAAGCCACTGAATACATTCAAGGCTGAGTTAGGCAGATTTTTGATCCAAAGGACTGACAGGAAAGAGCACACTCAGACCTGCCACGATCTTATTGAATGGCAGGACAGACCCAATCGGCCAAGTGGCCTATGCCTGCTCTCGCTTCTTCTGATCTTATGTGTTGAGAGAGGATTACTTTGCAGCCAGTCACGTTCACTCTGACCTGGGAGTGCTTGATGCTGACACTGGAGGGGAAAAAAATAGAACAATGTTCCACTCCCCAGCACTAACATCTCTCACCTTGAAAAGTGTCGAAATTCATCATATGTTTCTAAAAATATGTGCAAGTGGTGACGTGTAGCAGATTTATACTGCCTGCTTTTTGGTTTCAGAGTGAGTAGTGTAAAAGGAGCAACGTGCCACCCTGGTCGTTCTGCTCCTTTGTGCCATTGTAAGTGCCGACCAGGAATTTAAATTTACAAAATGACCAGTCCTTTTTTAAAAAAAAACTTGGTTCAGGCCAGTGAAAATGGATAAAAATAGGGGGCAGACATTTTCTTTCCAAAATAAATGACCTTTTACTCTGATTCCTGAAGGTGTAGAGATCTTTGGCTTATGAAACCATGAAGGCAGACAGCAACTTTGCATCTCAATGATCCCTCATTCACAAAATGGACAGCCGCCTCTGTCATAATATCCTCTCATGTATATCATGTGATGCAGACAGGCAATGATTGACACACAGGATAACCAATGAACACACACGACACAGAACAACCAATCACCAGACAGGACACCACCACTATAAAGCCCACAGGGCATTAAGGCTCTCCCTCTCTCACAGGACACGGCTAGAGAGATAGTCACAGTGCACAGGCCAATGAACATCATCACCATGTGATAGAGAGCTAGTCTGGTCAAGCCAGTAGGAGGTTATCAGTTAGAGGAATAGAGTGTCAACCCACAGCAGATTATATACAGCAATCAGCAGGTTCAATAAAACAGTGTTGGGCCATCTCCTGTGTCGGAAGCCTGTTTCTCGTTTCACTGCATCCAATTGCAGTTGATGTTAGACCAACACAGATAACACATCAGCCAACACTTACAATGTACCTTTCACACTGCAAAAAGTGCTTTGATACCTAACGGTCACTGATGTGTGGCATGAACCTCGCCAAGAAGGCAAGAGATCGGGGGAGTGACTGAAAACACAATCACGGAGATTAATACTGTATTGAGAGAGGATTTCAAATCCTGGAAGAGCAAAGATATGTGGGAAGATAAATCCGCAGCACTGAGAATCAGGCAGGGTTTGTCACATTTGCTGCAACAAAGTGGGGGAGGGTGAACAAGTGGTTGGCCCAAGATTGAACAGCAGAAGGTGCGTGGTGGGACATACAGCCAGGGAAGATTTCTGCGATACTGCACAGCTTAAATCCACAGGAAGTAACATCTCATCCTGCAACCCACTGCTGAGTAGTAACCATTCAAATCTATTTTTAAACACATATACACAAAGTCCCCAGGGACAAAGCTATTTAAAAAATCCAGTCTTTTCACTGCCAGTCAAACATACAACACAACTGTTCATTATAATAAATATATTTATCACCCAGTTTAAAGCCTGTAATTAAAATAACAATGTATATTTTGCACTGATGGTTGTCCAATGTGAAAATCCAGAGTACAGAGTAACGACAAGCACGATTCAACTAAATGGGAACAAAGTCCCATAGCGAGCACGTTTAGCCGCGTGTTTCCCGGCCCTCGTAGCGGCGAGAAATACATGGCTATACAATGCCACTCACTTTAAATAAGGGGCGTCAATAGGGAATGCTTGGCCAAAACCGCACATAGCCACGTTTTCTACATCGAGAAGCTCCGCTCGGAGGAACTCCTCCGTGTCGCGAAAGATCGGGATGCCATTTTGAAATAGTGTCCCGATCTCCGAAGCACCCGACTTGGCCCCTGACCCTCCCAAGCCCCAACATACAATGGGAGGATCCCCGGCCTCGCCTGCACCCCCCAACACCAGTGCAGGGCACCCCAGCCTGATTGCCAGCACACATAAAATGCCAGCTTGATGCCTTGGCAGTGCCAACCTGGCACCCTAGCAGTACCCCAGCTAGCTGACAGTTCCACTTGGGCACCTTGGCATGGCAAGCCAGGTGGCACTGCCAGGGTGCCCTGGTGGCACCAGCAGGATACCAGCCTTCCCAAGGGCATGCACCTGGGGGCCTCCGATCCCCTGAGAAACCCTCACGAGTGCTGTTCCATCTGGTTCCCATTCGTGGCGACCATGGAATCATAGAAAAGTTACAGCACAGAAGGAGGCCATGCGGCCAATCTTGCCCATGCCAGGCCGAGGCATCTCAGGTGCCCGTTCTAATCCCACCTTCCTGCACCCGGTTCATAGCCCTGTAGAGCACCTAAGGTGCAGATCCAGGAACCCTTCAAAATAATTTAGGGTCTCTGCCTCCACCACCAACTCGGGCAGCGAATTCCAGACACCCTCTACCCTCTGCGTAAAAAGGTTCTTCCTCGTGTTCCCTCTACACCTTCTGCCTCTTATCTTGAATCTATGTCCCCTAGTTCTAAAATTCTCCACCAAGGGAAACAATTTTATTCTGTCCACTCTATCTCTTCCCCTCGTAATTTTGTACACCTCAATTAAGTCACCCCTCAGCCTTCTTTGTTCCAAAGAAAATAACTCTAACCTATCTAATCTTGCCACGTACCTACACTTTCATAGCCCTGGCAAAATTCTTGTAAACCTCCTCTGCACTCTCTCCAGAGCAATGATATCCTTCCTGTAATGTGGTGGGCAAAAGACCCTGATGAGAATTATGTACAGGTCCCCAAGCAACAGTCAGACTGTGGTGCAGAAAATAAATCAGGAGATAGGAAAGGCATATAAGAAAGGCAATGTTACAATAATCACGATGGACTTCAATATGCAGGTGGACTGGGAAAATCAGGTTGGTAGCGAATCCCCAAAAGAGGGAATTTGTGAGAAGCACGGTGGCACAGTGGTTAACACTGCTGCCTCACGGCGCCGAGGTCCCAGGTTCAATCCCAGCTCTGGTTCACTGTCCGTGTGGAGTTCGCACATTCTCCCCGTGTTTGCCTGGGTTTCGGCCCCACAACCCAAAGATGTGCAGGCTAGGTGGATTGGCTACGTAAATTGCCCCTTAATTGGTAAAAATGAATTGGGTACTCTAAATTTATTTTTTTAAAATTAATTTGTGAAATGTTTTTTGGAGCAGCTTGTGGTAGAGACAACTAGCGAACAGGCAATTCTGGATTTGATGGTGTGTAATGAGGCAGACTTGTTTCGGTAATTTAAGGTGAAGGAACCCTTAGGGAGCAATGACCACAATATGATAAAATTAACCTAATTGTTTGAGAAGGCGAAACTACGGTATTACAATTAAATAAGGGTAACTACAAAGATATGAGGGAGGAGCTGGCCAGAGTTGATTGGAGAAGGAGCCGAGCAGGGAACAGCAATGGCATGAATTTTGGGGAATTATTTGGGAGGCAGAAATTCATCCAAAGGAGGAGGAAACATGCTAAGGAGTGGACAAGGCAACCATGGCTGCCAAGGGAAGTCAAGAATAAAAGCAAAGGAAAAGGCACATAATATGGTGAAGATTAGTGGGAAGCCAGAGGATTGGGAAGCCTTTAAAAGCAAAGGAAAGGACAACTAAAAAAACAATAGGGGGGGGGGATAAAATATGAGTGTAAGCGAGCTAATAATGTGGAAGAACATTGCAAGAGGTTTTTTCCCGATATACAAAGGTAAGAGAGAGGCAAGAATGGACTTTAGACAACTGGAAAATGGAGACGGAGTAATAGGGAACAAAGAAATGGCAGAGGAACCGAATCGGTACTTTGCAGCAGTCTTCACAGAGGAAGACACCATTGGCATACCAGAACATAGAACATAGAATTTACAGTGCAGAAGGAGGCCATTCGGCCCATCTAGCCTGCACCGGCCCTTGGAAAGAGCACCCTACTTAAGCCCACAACTCTGCCCCGTACCTGTAACCCAGCAACCCCACCCAACCCCTTTGGACACTGAGGGCAATTTAGCATGGCCAATCGACCTAACCTGCACGTCTTTGGATCTTCAAGAGAGTCAGGGGGCAGAGGTGAGTGTAGTGGCCATCACTAAGGAGAAGGTTCTGGGCAAACTGCAAGGTCTAAAGATGGATAAATCACCTGGACTGGATGGACTACACTCCAGGATTCTGAAGAAGATAGCTGAAGAGGTTGTGGAGGTATTGGCAGTGATCTTTCATGAATCACTAGAGGCAGGGAGGGTCCCAGAGGATTGTAAAATGGCTAATGTAACAGCCTGTTTAAGAAGGGAGGCAGTTTTGTTACAATTGTGCCCATCCAGGCAAATGGAAAGGATTCCATCACACTCCTAACTTGTCTTGTAGGTGATGGATTAAGGCTTTGAGGAATCAGGAAATGAGTCACACGCCACACAATACCCAGCCTCTGACCTACTCTTATAAAGGAAGGTGAAGGAAATTCTCAGTGAATATAAAACGCAGCTGCAGGAATTACTTCAAGGTATTTGTTGGATGGAGTCTATCAATGTAAACATCCTTCCTGCTTTACGAGGAGATCATCAATAACATTTTTCATCTCCCAAAGCATGGGGTGGAACTGCAACAAGCCCTCAGCGTCAGTCTGAGATAAACATAGGGCTTGTTTTTGTTTAAACATCATCAAGGGAACTGGTTTACTGAATCCTAACAGGATGAGGAAGTGAATGAAGATCAGTAAAGCCACAGTCAGCAGTCTGAGGCACTTTGGGGAATTGTCATTTCAGCTGCATCTGATAAATCAGTTCCCTGTGCTCCCAGGCTGAATGCTTCCACCAAAACCATTTTCCTTAGTCCTGACTATTCAAACAGCTCTTCTCAACAACAAAAAAGTAACTGAGAGAAAAACACAAAAAGGATGTTAAAATTAGAAGGAGAAATTACGTAATTGAATACATGTAAGGGGTCTAATCCTAACGGAGCAAGCTTCATGTCCGCTGCAGAATCCGCCGGGAGCGATAACAGAAATGCACAGAGAATAGGAATGACAAAGGTTTATTACAGTATACGCAAAATCACAAAGCTACAACTCCTCTCCCCCGAACGGTCACCCTCCCTGACCCACACCCAGGTCAGGGTTTTTACACTGAGTTGTTCCCCCTTGTTAAGGGGAAACCCCGCCCTGAATTACCACGAGAGTTCATACTCTGAGGGCAATGGGGGGAATCATATAGAGCACGGTCCTTGGCCCCCTAAGGGGTCATAACACTTACTCTGTGTTTTATTACAGGGATGTAATATATATATTACTTGTCTGACTTGCCGAGTTGTATTTAACTTGATGATAAACAGTCAAAGTCTTCCAGTTGATGACAAATTATTTATTGAAAACAAAATAATATACTTGTGAGTTCTTTTACTTTAATACTTTGACCAGTAATAGAATTAACTAAGATTAGATTAAATTAGCAATTAATATAATACACTACACTCTGAGCTGATCACTTCTATCCTTTAGCTGCAATACACACTAACCTAAAGAAAGAGCGGGAAACTCCTTATATAGTTCCTGTTAGTATTGCCATCTAGTGATCATTTGACTGTACTGACAACACATTAACTAATCATGTATTAACATATACAGAGATCACTACACTCTGTGCTCAGATCACTCAATAGGATATCGTTGCTCCGAAAAGAGGTGCTGGGAAGAGAATTTGACAACAAGAGTCAGTAGAGGAGTGGTTTGAGAGTCAGGGAGAGGGTGCAGGCTCAGATTTTAGTGTTGAATTCCTTGCGCGAAGTGCAGACAGTCACAATGGGCCGAGTGGCCCCCTTCTGGACTGACTGGCTCTACCAAATGGCCAATGAGAGGTGCACTAATTTACTGTCAGCAGGAAGCGGCAAAACAAAATGAGCATTCAACTTCAGCAGCCTAACCCTTGCCAAAATGGTGGAACTTCACAGTGGAGTTTTCCCAGCAGGTTGTTCCTACATAGAATCCCCACAGTGCAGAAGGAGGCCATTCGGTCCATCGAGTCTGCACCGACCCTCTGAAAGAGCACTCTACCCACTCCCCGTAACCCCACCTAATCTGCACATCCTGGACACTAAGGGGCAATGTTATCATGGCCAATCCACTTAACCTTCACATCTTTTGAACTTGAAGATTGCCACATTCTCTGTTCCTTCAAGATGGTCCTTTTTTAAAAAGCGATACGTACACCAGAGTACAACAGTGAATTGTTACAGCCTCAATCAGATATCAAATGAACCCCTTTCATTGATGAATCAGATCTTGAACCTACCTTGCGAAGAGCGTCCGATGCTGTAAAGGTGAGTAATGCTGGGGTAGTTCAAGTGAATACACTTGAGGAATGTTTGCAGTGCACTGAAGCTGTGATAGATGTAGCCATCAAAGCAGGTGCTGGGGGTCAGGATAAAATCCACAGTCTGGGCCACGAACTGTATTCTCAACGGTAACTGTCTTTGAGACTGGGAGATAGCCTGGGGCACTGACCTGCAAAGACAAATCACCAGCCTGCGTCTAGATACAAGTCTTTCAATTTAAGTGAGCCATTTTAAAACAGTAAAATCAAATGAAAAGAGATTGTTTCGAAGGGACCCTTCCAACCTTCGACAAATAAAACCCAGTAACATCCAGCACCAATTCATCGCACACTAGAAAGGGCGGGAGCTGTAAGACACTGGATAAATGTGGGTGTCATACTCCCGAGGTGAGGAGGCAAAGGGGTGATCTGACCTTCTTTGTAGGGAGTTGTGGTGGACAGGGAAAGACGTTTCTCGGAAGGCGTGAGGAAAACAGGAAATGCTGAAAGTGTTGGTCACTGGAGACAGAGAGGCAAAACCTTGATCAAAGGTATAAACAAAAATATTGTAGCTGGGAGGAAAAAGAGGAAAGGAAACAGCAAACAAACCCACGATATGTCAATGACAATAACCACAGTAAACAGTAATATTACTGAACCAGTAATCCCAGAGTAGGCGAATGAGGCCAAGACTAATGCTCTGGAGATAGGGGTTCAAATCCCACATGGCAGCTGCAGGAATTTAAATTCACTTAATTAATAAATGAAATAAAATGCTAGTCTCATTAATAATGATCAGAAAACAACCAGATTATCCTACAAACCCATCTGGTTCATTAATACCCTTCAGGGCTGGAAATCTGCCCTCCTTACCCGGCCTACTCATAACTCCAGACCCACACCATGTAGTTGATTTTTCACTGCCTTCCGTAAAAGCTTAGCAAGCTTGAAGGTGCCTGAAGGGCAGTCAGGGATGGGCAATAAATGCTGGCCTTACCAGCAAAGCACCCGCTCAAGAACAAACAAAATAAAACACAATGAAATGAAAAATGCTTATTGTCACGAGTAGGCTTCAATGAAATTACTGTGAAAAGCCCCTAGTCGCCACATTCCAGCGCCTGTTCAGGGAGGCTGGTAGGGGAATTGAACCGTGCTGGGCCTGCTTGTATGGCAAATGGAATTCCAAAAGATAGATTGCCAGGGTGAACAAACACAATTCCCCTTAATAGATTTATTAAAACTTACATTTTTCACTTTAAATCTCTTGCAAGTTCTCTCCATGTTCACTTGCACCCCTCGATAATGTATTTGTGTACCTTGTTGTTTTTTTAATCACTCTCTTAATCTTCCCCATTTTTTTTTACGTTCCATTAGTATAAGCCTTTTCTGTTAGTTTGATATTTCCCCTTACTGTGTTCAGCGGCCAGAGTTGCTTAACTACCCAGCCGGAGCATTTATGTTTCAAGGATATGTTATACTTCTATTGTACCAAAAATGTCTTTGTACTTCCCAATGTTTGGCTGTAGATTAAACTATTAATAACGGCCCAGTTTACAGCAGTCAATTTATTTTCCGTAACGTTAAAGTTCTCTTCACTGAAGTATGAATACATTGGGCAGAATCCGCCAGCGGGTTCAGTGGTGGGCGTGGTGGTGGGGGGGGGGGGGGGGGGGGGGGGGAGAGGGGGGAGGGGGGGGGAGGGGGGGGGGGAGACAATACGACGGGAGGGTGAGAAATCGGTTTCACATCAGCATGAATTTACAGCGGGATTTCTGGTGCCTGCCATGGAGGATCGGAAAATACGCCAGAGGCCGGCGTGAACCTCATTTGCATTCCGTTAATGGGATGCAGATGAAGGTCCGCTGTCCCCCCTCCCCAGGATTTGGTGTCTTGTAGAAGGTCTATCATCCGGTCTCAGAGTGCTCCCAGAGATCTACCTTCACCTTCATTAGTTAGGAGGCCCACTTTCGTCCTTCAAAGTTGGGTCAGTGGTGTTGGGCGGCTTTTCAATATGACACCCGGACACAGAATCATATAATCATAGAATTTACAGTGCTGAAGGAGGCCACTCCGCCCACCAAGTCTGCACTGGCCCTTGGAAAGAGCACCCTACCTAAGCCCACACCGCCTCCGTAACCCATTACAATGAACCTTGAGCGCGATTCTCCCGAGTTACGAAAACTCGGGAAGCTGGCGTCAAAAACGGGCGCGTTTGACGCCAGCCTCCGCCGCCCCAACCGGGAACCGATTCATCTCCCCGGTCGGGGCTAGCATCGCGCGGCCGTGAACTCCGGCATCGCGGGCTTAACGAATTTCGTTAAGCCCGCTAGCCAGTGTTAGCGACGGCTGACGCGTCAGATGACGTCAGCCACGCATGCGCGGATTGGACGACTCCAACCCGCGTATGCGCGGATGACATCATCGCGCTTGTGCGTGAAACCCGCACATGCGTGGGCCGTTATGCCCCGCAGAAGCCCCGCGGCTGGATCCATCGGGGCGGCGGAGGGAGAAAGAGTGCGTGGGGTAAGTACCCGCTGCCCGCCATCGGTGGGCACCGATCGTGGGCCCGTGGCACCCTTGGCACTGCCGTGGTACGGCCGTGCCAATCGGTGCCATGGTTCCCGAGAACGGTACTTTTACGCTTGTAAAAACGGCCGTAAAGGCCTTGGAAATCGGCCCATCGGCCAGGAGAGAATCGCTGCTCGCCGTAAAAAAACGGCGGGCAGCGATTCATGTCGGGTGGGGGGAGAATAGCGGGAGGGCATCGGACCAGTGTGTCCGTAAAAATTTACGCTGCCCGCTATTCTCCGAATTTTCGTGAGAGCGGAGAATTGCGCCCCTTGTACCTTAATCTGATAGTTGCCAGCGACGAGCATTCTAAAGTATTCTCCTTCCTTATATGTGTTTTAGGCTTTTAAGTTTGTCCGACCAGTAATATGTACTGATGCTCCAGGGATAGATTATCCATTTAATGACGTTACTCGACCTTTAATACCTATTGACAAATTTAGAAAATCAGAGAAAAATTACAAATGGGAAACAAGATTTTCACAGCTTCTTTGCACAGGCACTAAATAAACATTTAAATTCCAAAGCGTAAAGTTTCTACTTTGGAAGCAAAATTAGAATAGATCTGAATACTGGTTTCAGCACAAAAAGAGGCCATTTGGCCTGTCATACAAAGGCTAGCACTCTGAAAGAGCAATTTAGCAAGAGCCACTCTCAACCTGCATCCTATAGCCCAACAATTATTTCCTCCTGGGGGGGGGGGGGGGGGGGGGGAGACAGACTTGGTTGAGGGTGGTGGGCCGCCATCGTTGGGGGGAGGCGTTGACCATGGGCTGAGGGGGGGAGGGCCTCAGTGCCCATGGGTCTGCCATGCCACCCCCTGGATCGTGTATACCCATAATGGGGGCAGCTCCCGCTGCTGCCTGTCTGTCCCACCTGCCATGGGCCAGGGTTTAGAGAACCCCAAAGTGTATCATGGAATTCACCTGACCCACAACTTTTAATAGATTGTGGTATGGGGAGCATACGGCCCACTCTACAGGTGTGGTACAGCAGAAATGGAAAAGTATTTTTTAAAGCAAAACAATGTTTATTCTATGAACTCAAATTAACCTTTTTAAAACATATAGTGAACACCTTAGCAACCATTAATTCAAATTAAACCCACCAAAGACTACAACACTAAGTCATCCTTAATAACTTCCCAAACAACATCTAGAAGACAAAAGAAACACCTTTCAACAGA
The DNA here is from genome assembly GCF_902713615.1 of Scyliorhinus canicula. Lineage (NCBI taxonomy): Eukaryota > Metazoa > Chordata > Chondrichthyes > Carcharhiniformes > Scyliorhinidae > Scyliorhinus > Scyliorhinus canicula. The sequence goes on along the minus strand of NC_052157.1, from coordinate 149,952,237 downwards.
AGCACATCAGGTTTACATTCACTACTGAGAACATTTATAATTCTGAATTGACTAAATGATCAAGAGATAGTCTTTTCATGGCAGAGAGAACAGCAGTACATCTGTTTTGTCTGGCTTCAGCTCCAACACTGCATACAAAGACACACCCAAGCTTTTCTCAAAGTGAAACTAAAAAACAGAGCCAGAGCTCAGGTCCACCCACACTCTGACATCACTGTAGTAACATGAGCAGCCAAACATTTCTTAAAGTGACATTCACGTGGCACCTCCCCCCCAAAAAAAACCCATCAACTTCAAGATGGTTTCATTTTTCACTTTCTCACTATCCTTTAAGATAGGCAGGAATGTTCCATTCCAGTTGGGGAACACTTCAGCAGTCAAGGGCATTCAGCCTCTGATCTCCGGGTAAGCGTTCTCCAAGGCAGCCTTCAGGACGCGGGACAACGCAGAATCGCCGAGCAGAAACCTATTGTCAAGTTCCGCACACATGAGTCAGGACCTGGGATTCATGTTGCATTACATTCACCCCCCCCCCCAATCTGACCTGGGCTTGCGAAATCCTATCAACTGTCCTGGTTTGAGACAATTCACACTTCTTTCACCTGTGGTTATCCCTCTCTCTGGATCTGTAAAGACTTAATTACCTGCAAAGACTCGTATTCAAAGTATCGTCTTGCATCCTTGACTTTATCTGTATGTATGTGTTTCTGGAACATATCTCTTCATTCACCTGAGGAAGGAGCAGTGCTTCGATAAGCTAGTGATTCAAAACAAACCTGTTGGACTTTAACCTGGTGTTGTAATACTTCTTACGTATGTTTACTGGCAACCCACAGGGAAACTCAGATACATCCAGGAAGGAAAAAAAACATAAAAACGGGAAAATAAGAATACTCGTGTGAATTGGTCTCGTATACATTAAAATGGAACACCAGTAAAAAGCTGGGAGACAGAATGCTGGTCCGAACTGTTTTTTCCTATTGGGTGAATTTTGTAGACCACCCAGGCTAGTCAAATGCATTTTCACAAATGGTCTTTGAGCCTTGGTACATAAAGCTGCACATTCTGCTGGTGAATTATTTAACCCTACATTTACATTGGTTTAAGAGGCTCATTCGCTGCATTAGGTTATCGTCAGTGTTGAAATAACGCCACTAGGAAAATCTAGGCTTTCAAATCCATGCAGAGTTACTGAGGAAAAAGGGAAATCTGGCCTAAAACTCAGCATTATAGGCGAAATATTTCACATTCAGGAGGGTCTCTGCCAGACTAGATTGGACAATGAGTGCAATGCAATTAATAGAAAATAATGAATTATATGCAACAGCAATGGGAACATGCTGGTTTAAATATGTGCATTAAATACCCTCAAAAATGATACTACAATGTTTCTGAAATACATAGGGAGAGACAGTGTTGTTCTAAAGCCAGAAATACAACGAGCATTTCTGGGCACATTTCCATCGGTACTCTGCTGAGTCAGTAAACTGTGTTCCTTGTATACAAAGTAGGGAAGGCATGTCAGGCTATCAGTAAATTACACAGAGAACAATGGGTAGCATAGAGTCATTACAAAGAGATAACCGTAATCTCAGGGTTCAGGCACGGTCATAAACTGCAGCAATGAAGCTCGAGTGGTTTATTGTAGTCATCTGTACCCCCAGATTAGATTGTTGCTGTCTCCCACACGATCCTCTGTAATGTGCTGAGTTTGGCAGCTTCAAGCAATGATTTATCTCCTGCTGCTATGTGCTTTCCGGCTGCTGGGTTAAAACCGACCAAAGCGCCTATAAATTACACTGTCCCAAATCGCCTCTATCCACCTGCTTAGCCTGCATCATATCTACTGCTACTGCTTCACTGTGTCTACCAATCATTTGAAATCCTCCCGTTGCAGGGACGATAGCATTTTGAATGAATTACATTATTTTAAAGAAGTACGAGGGTCTAAAAATGAGGGGTTTCGCATCTGTCAAAAGTCCTTTTGGGTATTTCCCTCAAACTTCTTCCGTCCACCAATTCTCCAGTAAAGTATCACAGGCTATTTCACTCTGTGAAATGTTCCAAGACTATCGACGTCGCTAGCTTTCTCTGAGAAGGTCATATTTGAGGACAGTCACTGAGTTTAATCTTCTTTTGCAATAGGCTCTGCAGCACAATCACATAATATTCACTTGTGCTAATCTGGACAATGGATATGAAGTGGGAGAGCATGGGACATTTTAATAAAAGACTGAGACTGCAAATGAATCCCGACTCTCTGCAGTCAGCCACCTGTTCAGGAGCCTCTTTTGCCTCACCCCCTCCCTATCTCTATACCCTCCACCGGCCTTCCAATCCTGCCAGCACTCTGTTTTTCTCCAATTCTAACCTCTTGCATCCTCCACACTTTTCACCGAGACCATTGATGCTTATCCCTTCAACTATCGAGGCTCCATGCTCTGAATTCCCTCCCCCAAAACCTCTGACTCTTTCACATATTTAAAATGCTCCTTAAAATCTATGGTCCATGATTGACTGAGCTTTTTTCCATCAGTCCTAATATCTCCATATTTGGTTGGCCTCAATCTTTGGTTGCTTCCCATTCTGTGACGCACCTTGGAATGTTTTCTGATGTTAATGGCATCAATGCAGATGTCATGATTAGTCTCTCTGGTGCGGGTTTACGGTTCTTGGAAGATGGTAGAGAAAGGGAACTGTTGATGATGCCAGCTGTGGCTTTGTTGGTAGCACTCTAGATTCTGAAGGTTACAGGTTCAAGTCCCACTCCTGGAAGTGAGCACAACAATCAAGGCTGACACTTGCAGTGCAGTACTGAGGGAGTGCTACACTGTTGAAGGTGCTGTCTCTCAGCTGAGGTTAAACCGATGCCCTCTCAGGTGGATATAAAAGATCCCATGGCAAATATTAATTCTTCGATCAACATCGCAAAAACATGATTGTAATCACACTGCTGGGTGTGGGAACTTTCTATGTGCAAACTGGCTGCAGCCTTTCTTACATCACAGCAGCGACTACAGTTCAAAAGTGTTTCATTGGTGGGAATGAACTTTGGAACGTCCTGTGAAAGGCACCATATAAATGCATGTCGTCTTTTAACAAAGATGTTTCCGCGCTCCAGCATTGGTCCACTGATCAGTTGCAGAAGACAGCATGGCTGTGGCGAGGCCAAAATGGAGTGGGGAAAATATTTTCCATAGTAGGGACAGATTTAACTTAAAACTATGGCCTAAATCTTGCTGTTGACACAGTTGGAAAGTGCACGATACAATGTGGAATGGAGCCAGCAATTACTCAAGCCCAAGCAGCAGTCAGCTGCCCTGTGCCAAGCTGTTCTTGACCAATCGAGAGGTTTTTGTTAGTTAAGGGATATGGGTTAAAGGTGGATATCTGGAATTAAGTTGCAGCCAGGTTCGTAATCAAAGACAGAACAGGTTTCGGGGGCTGAATGGCCCACTCTTGTTCCTATGCTTCTGTGCACCTGTTCCTGTTCCTGCTTGAAAGTGTATTCCCTCTGTATATTGTGTAAGGAAAAAGATTGGATTCACTGATAATGCCCCCCATTGTCCAATAGCCCACAGGATAGCAACTTGGACAAAGAAGACAGCAATACCCACAAACACATAACCCAACCAGGCTCAATGCCTTCAGGTGAAGAGGAGAGAAATCTGGTTTGATGAGCAGACTATCAATTAGAAAGATTGGGGTTAATATCATAGAATTTACAGTGCAGAAGGAGGCCATTCAGCCCATTGAGTTTGCACCGGCCCTTGGAAAGAGCACCCTACTTAAGCCCACACCCGCCATCCTATCCCCGTAACCCAGTAACCCCACCTAACCTTTTTGGACGCTAAGGGCAATTTAGCATGGCCAATCCACCTAACCTTCACATCTTTGGACTGCGGGAGGAAACCGGAGCGCCTGGAGGAAACCCACGCAGACACTGGAAGAACGTGCAGACTCCGCACAGGCAGTGACCCAAGTCGGGAATCGAACCTGGGACCCTGGAGCTGTGAAGCCACTGTGCTAACCACTCTGTTACCGTGCTGTATTTATATATATATATATATATAAATACATCCCTCCTTTGGCTGTAGGAAGAGTGACATTTCAGCAACCAGCACTATCTTACTTCTGAACTTTCTACTCACCATTCAACACCTTCTGTAAAAGCAAATTGACAGTGTCCCTGAGGGAAATGGGAGTGTGTTTCCCAGATTTGGTGCAGGTTTTGACAGGCAAACAAGCTCCATTGAAAGGCAATGTTGGCCTGCAGCAGAAATGGCTGAGAGTGAATTCTCTAACACTCACCCATCTCCATTTGCTTTTGTCGATGGTGACTGCGGTGCTCTGGGACTTTATGTCACTGACACAGCTGGAGGATTCCTAGTGAACTTCAAGAGAAATTAATTCATTTCAAGGAATGTCTAAATATACATCTGCCACAACCCAAAGGAGAGTGATTGAGTTTGACACAGCCAGTGTCGGACTATTTTAGGGATTATTATATTCCGAGATTAAATAGGAAAAAGATATATTTACTGATACTGTTTTATATCTGGCAATATGTGGCCGCTACTTCTACGATACAAACTCGATGTTGGAGATTGTGATTGATATCCAATTCTACCTGAAATTGACTAATTCATGTATGGTTAGATGATTGTTAAGGGAGTAGGTATAAATGACAATCAAACTGACAACAAGTGCTGCTATTTAACATCTGAAAATGCTTGAGTTATATTATTATGCAACAATCCTACATTTCACTCGAAAATTCAAATAGTTTGATTTCGTTACAAATGGTATTTCTACAATAGGGAAAGAAAAAAATCATTTTCATTTGTATAGCGACTATCATGACTTCCACACCTTTCATTTTTAGATATGGGATGTGGGCATCGCTGGAAAGGCTAACATTTGTTCCTCATCCCTTGGGAATGGTTAAGAATCAGCCATATTGAAGGGGTCTGGAGTCATGTGCAGACCAGATCAGGTAAAGGATTTTCATGAACCAGATGGGTTTATCTGACAATCAATGATAGTTTCATGGTCTCCATTACTGAGACTGTCTTTCAATTACAGGGCCGGGATTCTCCCCTACACGACGGGGCGGGGGGTCCCGGCGTGTCGGAGTGGCATGAACCACTCCAGCGCGGGCCGCCCCAAAGGTGCGGAATTCTCCACACCTTTAGGGGTCAAGCCCTCACATTGAGGGGCTAGGCCCGCGCCGGAGTGGTTCCCACTCTGCCGGCTGGCGTGAACGGCATTTGGCGCCACGCCAACCAGGGCCGAAAGTTCTTCGCTGGCCGACGTAAGTCCGCGCATGCGCCGGAGCGTCTGCGGCTGCTGACATCATACCGCCGCATGCGCAGGGGAAGACCATGGCAAAGGCAGAAGCAAATGAGTGCCCCCACGGCACAGGCCCGCCTGCCGATCGGTGGGCCCTGATCGCGGGCCAGGCCACGTGGGAGCACCCCCCGGGGTCAGATCACCCCGCGCCCCCCCCCCCCCCCCAAGGACCCCGGATCCCTCCCGCACCGCCAATCCCACCGGTCAGGTCGGTGGGTTAAGCCACGCCGGTGGGAGAGGCCTGTCAGCGGCGGGACTTTGGCCCATCGCGGGCCGGAGAATCGCCGTGGGGGGCCCGCCAACCGGCACACCGCGATTCCTGCCCCCGCCGAATCTCGGTGGGCGGAGAATTTGGGACACGGCGGGGGCAGGATTGATGCCGGCCCCGGGTGATTCTCCGACCTGGTGAGGGGGGTCGGAGAATCCCGCCCATGGTCTCCATTACTGAGACTGGCTGTCAATTCCAGATGTTTTTTCCAATTAATTTAATTTATAAATTAAATTAAATCCCAGTAGCTGCTGTGGTGGGATTTAAACCCGTGTCCCCAAAGCATCTGTCTAGCCCTCTGGATTACTAGAGATATTACCACTATACCAACACCTCTCCCAACTTCTGCGTGCCTAACAAAGGATTGCTTGGAACGTGGTCCAGGAAAAGTGGCAGCCAATTTCTGGTCTGCAGTGTGGTCCCACAAACAGCAATGAAATAAAAAAAACAGCTAATCTCTTATCGTGAGGTTGATTGAGGAATAAATATTGCCCAAGAGACCAGGGTGAACTGTCTAGTTATCTTCCAATAGTACTCTGAGAACTTTAGGGTGGAATTTATCAGTCATTCCCGCCAACGGCAACATCTCACCGTGGGTTCCTGGCAGCGCAGGGTGCGAACAACAGGAAACCTCATTGATAGCGGTGGGACTGGAAGATGCCACCACTGGCCAATCACAGGCCATCTCCATTGCTGCAAAATGTGCCATTGGTGGGGGAGAGGGGGATCGCACCCTTAATGTTCCCCTGTGGGCAGGTGGAATCTCAGCTTAACATCACATTTGAAAGATGGCATCTGCAACTGTGCAGCAGCCTCTCATTACCGCACAGAAGTGTCAAGCTTAATCCCACAACCTTCTAACTCAATGGAGAGGGTGCTACCACTGACCTAAGTCTGACATGAATAGTCAGGATGATCGAATGATCAGCCACTTACAATGGAGAACAGGGGCTTATCGGGAGCACTAGTAAGTCGCAGGTTAAACCCAACACACTTTGGATAAATGGCAAAGAAATGTAATGGAGGCTAATTAGGTGAGGACTTTATATCAGCTGCTCTCGGTACGCACATCCAGCAGAATTAAAAATGGTTGAAAATCAGGAGCAGTGCGTGTCTATCAGATGATGCATGTCGCATCCTTATTGGTACCATTGAACCAACAAACTGTTCCAATTTCTTCCCTGGTAAGATTCGGTTCTGTCTTGTAATACTTGTTTCAGAAAGAATATACTACAATTCCAGTTTAGTTTCAGTTAACATCCATAGCAGTAATTTCTGCTGATAGTTCAATGTGTTCCTGAGCCTGGCCCGCTGGAATCAACTTGTAACCTTGGTTGGGTAACAGTTTAGAGCCACATGTGCAAAGAGCAACAGCTTCTTGAAAAACTGTTTGGCAAAACTTTTTTTTAACATAGTTCCTTGTTTAAAGGCACAAATCATGTCAGACTGCATCATCATATCACATTGAGGCAGCATGGTGGTGCAGTGGTTAGCACTGCTGCCTCACGGCGCCGAGGACCGTGTTCGATCCAAGCCTGGGTCACTATCCGTGTGGAATCATAGCACAATAGAATCCACAATGCAGAAGGAGGCCATTGGGCCCATCAGGTCTGGACCAGCCCTTGAAAAGAGCACCGCACCCAAGCCCACACCTCCACCCCACCCCCACAACCCAGCAACTCCACCTGACCTTTCTGGACACCAAGGGCAATTCAGTATGACCTATCCACCTAACCTTCACATCTTTGGAGCATGGGAGGAAACCGGAGCACCCGGAGGAAACCAACGCAGACACGAGGAGAACGTGCAGACTCCGCACAGACAGTGACTGTGGTGGTATGGATAGGAGCACTGCCATTGGTGCAGAGCACTGGTTTCCCATTGGCTCTGGCTGGTCATGTGCCTCTCGGTTGATTGGCTGGGACTAGTCATATGACTGCTCACCAATTGGTCGAGAGGCAAGTAGACCCCGCCTCCGAGGTGGGGTATAAGTACCCAGAGTTCCCGGCGGTCGGCCTTTCTCTGTAGTCGACCACCGGGCTAACATCTAGCTGATTAAAGCCTAAGTTTGGATCTTCATCGTGCCTCGCGTCCAATTGATGGTACATCAATTTAATCAGCTAGAATTTTGAAATGGAGCTACGCATCAAGCCTGACTGCCTCCGTATCAGCCCACATGCTTCGAATGCGCCTGCAACCTTTAAACATTGGCTGGCATGTTTCAACAGTTACCTGACGACTGCAGCCAGCAAGCCCACCAAGGAGCAGAAACTCCACATCCTCCACTCGTGCGTGGGCACAGCGGTATACTCAATGATTGAGGACGAAAACGATTATGAAACGGCCATGGATCTCCTAAGAGGACACTTTCTCCGCCGGTCAACAAAGTATATGCACGGCATCTCCTGACTACTAGACAACACTTCCCTAGGAAGTCGTCCTCAGGATCCCCTCTCCCGACCTGGCTGGCCGACCCCGGTCCCATCTTGCTCCGGAAGCATGTGCGGGTGCACAAGTCCGACCCGTTGGTTGAGCAAGTCCAGTTGCTCCACGCCAATCCGCAGTATGCGTACGTGGAGTATTCCGACGGTCGGCAGGATACGGTCTCACTCCGGGACCTGGCACCCGCCGGTGTGCGGCCTCCCCCCCCCTACATCAACACCTCCCCCCCCCAACCCCGATTCCCCCCAGCGCCCCCTGCGCCCCCATGACCCAGCGCACAGACACCCCATTCCCCGATCACAGCATCTCCACCACTGGCCCGGGATACGGAGACACATCTACGACCAACGCTCCCGGATTCAAGGATGACCACCGGCCCGACGTCACCGGCTCCACTGCTACGGTCCAGCAGAACACCACGGGCACCCGACAGGCTGATCGTGTCCATCTGATGCAACCATGGGACTTAATTGGACTCTATTGTAATTTTTTTTGCATCAAACTGTAATCGTTTTGTTCATTCTTGCCACAAGCCAGTGGGCAGCCCCCATCTTCTCGATTGTCTCTACTCATACCACCAGTCCTCGGCCCCCCCCCCTCTATCTCTTCCCCTTGCAACACCCCCCCACCCCGGCTTCTTTCTCCACAAGGGGTGAATGTGGTGTATTGATAGGAGCACTGCCATTGGTGCAGAGCACTGGTTTCCCATTGGCTCTGGCTGGTCATGTGCCTCTCAGTTGATTGGCTGGGACTAGTCATGAGACTGCACACCAATTGGTCGAGAGGCAAGTAGACCCCGCCTCTGAGGCGGGGTATAAGTACCCAGAGTTCCCGGCGGTCGGCCTTTCTCTGTAGTCGACCACCGGGCTAACATCTAGCTGATTAAAGCCTAAGTTTGGACCTTCATTGTGCCTCATGTCCAATTGATGGTACATCAGTAACCAAAGCCAGGAATCGAACCTGGGACCCTGGAGCTGTGAAGCAACAGTGCTAACCACTGTGCTACCGTGCTGAGTTTGCACATTCTCCCCGTGTCTGCGAGGTTCTCACTCCCACAACCCAAAGATATGCAGGGTAGGTAGATTGGCCACGCTAAATTGCGCCTCAATTGGAAAAAAGAGTTGGGCACTCTAAATTAAAAATAAAATAAAATCACATTACGATAATGAGTTTGAGCCAAATAACTCACTTCTCTCTCCCTAAAGCAAAACAGAAGTTTTTAAACATGATTCCACAAGATATTATCCCTTTGAATATTATACTCTGGCGAAGGGAATGATATATCACTGATTTGTTCAAACAGCTGTTGCCGGATAGTCTCTCCGCTGAACTTGCGTTGTCACATTATCTGATCAGAAAGAACTTATTTGATTTCTGTAGTAGGTAATGCACTGTTCATTTTCAGTAGTGACAGTTTACTGTATAGAATCAGCTGCAGTTGCCATACGTGGCGCAGAATCTGTTACAGAGAATGTACCACAGAGGCAGCTTGCTCTATGGAGCCAGGATAATGATTGAGTGTATATAATCTGTCACAGTAACAGTTTATTCCAAAGGGTTTGCACTCTTACTGTGTAGAATTTACACAGTTTACTGTACAAAATCTGCTGAGTTTATCGCACAGAATCCATCATAGTTAGATGCACAGATTCTGCCACAGTAACAGTTTTACAAGACGCAGTCTGTCATAGCGACACTTTACAATACATATTCTGCTAAAGTAATGCATGAGCAAAGCACGGATAATGCTGGAAATCGCAAATAAAACAGAAAATACTAGAAATGCTCAGCAGGTCTGGCAGCATCTGGGAAGAGGGAAACAGAGTTTGAGTCAGCGACCCCCACATCAAAGCTGGGAGTGTTTTGTGATGTAACAGTTGTCTACTGGGCAGGAAGAAGGTGGGAGGGGGCGGATGATGATAAAACAAAGACAAGCACTGTGATGGTTGACTGGAGTAACTAAGGGATGGTAGTGCAAGGCAAAAAGAGTACTGAGACAAATGAAGAAACAAAGGACGTGTCTACAGGAGATGTCAATGTAAAAAGCAAAGGTTGTCATTTGAAATTGGTGGACTCTTTGTTGAGCCCAGAAGGCTGTAAAATGCCTATGAGATGGTGTTCCTCGGGTGCTGAGCTTCATTAGAATGAGTGTAGGAGACTAAGACCAGGAAAGTGTCCCCATGCTTCTACTGCCCTTGTCCTTCTGGATGGTAGAGATGGTTGAGATTGTGTGTTTAGAGGGTGCTGTCTGAGGAGCATTGGCGAGTCCCTGCTGTGCATCTTGTTGATGGTACAAACTTCTGCCACAATGATGTGCTAGATGGAGTGAGTGTTTAAGAGGTGAATAGGATGCCAATCAAGCGAGCTGCTTTGCCCTGGATGGTGTCAACTTTCCTGCGAGTTGTTGGAGCTGCACTCATCCAGGTAAGGGGAGAGTATTTCATCACAGTCCTGACTTATATCAAAGGGAGATGATTAGATTCTCTCATGTAGGAGATGATCATTGCCTTGTACCTGAGTGGTGTGAATGCTATTTCCCCTTTATCAGTCTAAGCCTGAATGTTGTTCAGGTCTTGCTGCATTTGGACATGGACTGCCTCAGTATCTGAGGAGTTGCGAATGGTGCTGAACATTGTGCAATTATCAAGGAACATCTTCACTTATGAACTTATGATGGAAGGAATGTCATTGATGAAGCAGCTGAAGATGGTTGGGCCTAGGACACTACCCCGAGGAATCCTACAGTGATGTTCCGAAACTGAGATGATTGATCTCCAACAAGCACAACTATCTTGCTTTGAGCTCAGTATGGCTCCAACCGGTGGAAAGTTTTGTCCCTGATTCCCATTGACTCAAGTTTTGCGAGGACCCCTTGACGCTAGACTCGGTCAAATGTTGCCTTGCCGTCAAGGGCAGCCACTTTCACCTCATCTCTTGAGTTCAGCTCTTATGTCCATATTTGGACCACGTCTGTGAAGAGGGAAGGAGCTGAGCAGCCCTAGTAGAACCCAAACTGAGCGTCAGTAGGCAAGTTATTGCTGACTAAATGCTGCTTGATAGCCCTGTCACTGATACCTTCCATCACTTTGCTGATGATCAAGACTAGCCTAAGGAAGCAGTAATTGGCTGGGTTGGATTTGTCCTGCTTTTTGTGGACAGAACATAACTGGGCAATTTTACCACATTGTTCGGTAGATGCTAGTGTTGTAGTTGGCTAGAGGTGTAGATAGTTATGGAACACATATCTTCAGTACTATTGCCGGAATGTTGTCAGGATCCATTGTCTTTGCAGTATCCAGTGCCTTCAGCTATTTCCTGATATCACGTAGAGTGAATCAAATGAGCTGAAGACTGACATCTGTGATGCTGGACACTTCAAGAGGAGATCAAAATGGATCATCCACTTGGCACTCCTGGCTGAAGATGTTTGCAAATGCCTCGTCTGCTGCACTGATCTGCTGGGCTCCCCAACCAATGAAGATGGGACATTAGTTAGTTGCTTAATTGCCCACCGCCATTCACAACTGGATGTGACTGGACTGCAGAGCTTGGATCTGATCCGTTGTTTTTGGGAATCACTTAGCTCTGTCTGTTAATAATAATAATCTTTATTAGTGGCACAAGTATGCTTACATTAACAGTACAATGAGGTCACTGTGAAAATCCCTTAGTTGCCACACTCCGGCGCCTGTTCGGGTACACGGAGGGAGAATTCAGAATGTCCAATTCACCTAACATCACGTCTTTCGGGGCTTGTGAGAGGAAACCCACACAGACACAAGGAGAAAGTGCAGACTCCGAACAGACTGTGACCCAAGCCAGGAATCGAACCTGGAACCCTGGCGCTGTGAAGCAACAGTACTGACCACTGTACTACCGTGCCACTCGGTTAGGCTGTTGCTTGACTAGTATGTGAGACAGCTCTCTCAATGTTGGCACAGGTAAGGATGGCAGATCTCCTTCCCCAAAGGGCATTAGTGAAGCAGATGGGTTTTTTACTACAATCGACGATTACTGAATCACCATTACTGAGACCAGCTTTTTACCTCCAGGATTTTATTACTTGAATTCAAACTCCACCCGCTGCCTAGGTGGCATTTGAACCAGTGCCCTAGAGCCTGGGCGTCTAGATTACTGTTCCAGTGACAATACCACAAACCATGGCCTTCTCTCAATCTGTGTTTGTTCTCCTGGCTATTGTTTGTAGTATAGAATCTGTCATGGTGATAGATTGATCTCCAAAATCAATCATGGCCAGAGTTAAATGTTGAGCAGATTCCTTCATATTCGCTGTGTTAAAATTCTGGAACTGGTTACTGTACAGCACTTATGGATACATCTGTGCCATTCGTCGCGAATCAGCTCTCAAAGAGAAGAGCAGCCTGTGGTCCCCTGGGGCTGTGGCAACATTTACAATCACATTTTATTTTTTACCATACGGACTGCAGGAGGTCAAGGCAACTCATTACCACATTCTCAAGGACAATTAGGAGTTTTGTGCTTTGATCGCCACATTGATGAGTAGTCAGATCTCTCTTCGGGTAGCTTGTGGATTAATCAGTATTAGAAAGGTTTCCTCTGCTCATGAGTGACTGGGTCTGACTCAGGCAGGTTTCTTGAAAACGACTTGATTTACACTGTATATAACAGAAGTTTCTGGGTAAGTACATCTGCCTCATATATAGATTATTCACTCTTTCTACAGAGTCTTCAGCAAATGACTGCTGGTGACACTGGTACATCATGGTGCACGCCATTATCTCGTCACCATAATTATTAACCCGTTGGGAACAATTTTGGAGCTTTTTTTCATCACTACAACCCCTCACTCTGGTCAACCTTTACTAAGTCAGGATGGCGCGTAGCTTGGAAGGAGTCTTGCAGCTGGCGCTGCCCTTATGCACCTGCTGCCCTTTTCCAGGTGGTAGAGAGTGCGCAAAATGGTGTTGAAGGAGCCTTAGTGAGTTGCTGGGGTGCATCCTGTGGATGGTACACTTTCCAGCCATTGCTCACCAGCCGTGGAGCGAGTGAATGCTTAAAGCAATGGAGGATGGACGGCCAATCAAGTGGCTACAAGTGGTGTCGAACTAGAGGAGCTCCACTCGTCAAGTCAAGTGAAGGGCATTCCTTTTTACTAGCTGGTAAAGGAAGAACAAAAGGATATAGAGGTAGAATTATCATGAGGAATGAAGAGGGAACTTAAAAGGATTTTCATAAGATGGAGAATTATTGGAACCTGGAACTTATTTAATTAGCATCAAGAATTTGATGACTCCATCATTGGTGGCTATGCTTTCAGCTGCCTGGACTGTCATATTTGGAATTCCCTCCCGAAACCTCTTTGTCTCTCTTCTTCATTTAAGACACTACTTAAAGCCTATCTCAGGTAGGTTTAACCAAGCTTTTGGTCATCTGATCAAACATCACCTGACAAATTTTGTTTGATAGCACTTCTATGAAGTGCCTTGGGATGGTTTACTACATTAAAGGTGCTACATAAATGCAACTTGTTGTTTCATTGACTTGGATTATTTGGAAAGAAAGAATGAAAAGGAGCTGGCACCAGCACAGTGGGTCAAATGGCCTGCTTCTGGGTTGTATCATTCTCTGATTTAATGCTACAGAATGGCTGCAGGTAAGTTTGAAGACAGAGGTCCAGTTGACAAGCTCCGGGTGGTAGGGTTGCAACCTGCGCTGTAATTTCAATGTTTCTCATAGATACTTATAAATAAATAAAGTAAAGCTTGGTGCCATAACAACTCCACTAATCAAATTCTCACTTGGCAATTCAGATCTTGAATATTTTAGAGAAGAGAGACATGTTGTTGAAGCTTTTTGGCTTACACTCATCAGGACTAATGTAAGAATGCCGAATTTCAAATGATCGCAACAATTTATATTCTGGCTGATTGGTAGGAAAATGGACTCTGATTGGCTGAGGCATTGCCATGCAGAAGGTAACGGGAATCTATGGGGGGTGGGGGGGGTTCTCTGGCTTCCCAGCCACATGCTTCTTAGCGGTGGGAGGTGTAGCCATCTGAGATGGCCATCTGCAAGGGACCATGGGAATTATGGCCAACTCAAGATGCACTCAGAGTGTGTGTATTTGCAACCAAGATAGCTAGACGCGATCGAAACCCCCAGCCCGTTTGCATTCAAATGGCCCATTTCCCCAGAACAAAAGGACTGAACTCAGGTAACCGATACAGATGCAGACTAACCGGCGCCACTCCCTTTGCTAAGAAAGCCCAAACAGCCAAGGTCAATGACCGCTCAGGACATCCCAGCCATCAAGGCACCCGACCGTTATTGGCCACAATCGAAGGCAGTGATCGAAGCCTGTCGAATTATTGGGTCCAAAGCTAAGGACCACCCCAAAGAGTGTGAAATCCCAGAGGGATAAAAAGAGACACAGCCATGTGTTTGGTTTCTCTTGGCCCCGGCCTACGCCTAAAACCAAGTGTAGCATTACGACCAGAAGACAAGTTCAAGACCAACGATCGCTACCAGACGGATGAGCCCAGCAGAAACGAAGTCACTTCTACCCAGCCATACAAGATCCGAACAAAGGCCTTGTTCATCTGCAAAGGGCCGGTTGCCCTGAAGTTAAGTATCGGTTATTGTAGTTGTTAGGTGTAGTTTAACTTGTAGTGTTTTATGTTGCATGTCGAAGTAATTCTTGTGTATAAATAAACTATCTTTGAACTGAAACCGACTAACTGGTTGTTTGGTCTTTGATCGATATCGGTAAAGCCTTGTGGTGGTATCATTTGATACCTGGCGACTCTGAAAAGCAATATTCTCATTAATAACTGCCATATCTAGTTACTTTGGCAACATTATTGGTGACACTGGTGGGATAGTATTCTACTCATTAAAAAGAGCAACATTATTAATTGGTGACATTACTCGGGTGCCGAAAGAGCAACGGAGGTGACGCACCATTCACAGTGGCAGGACTCTCTGTTTCAGCCGCTGTCAATGGCAATTAGCGTTGAAGCCACCCCCTGCCACCCGACAACCCACGGGTGGGGGTGCCTTGTGGCGGGACCAGAGAACCCCGCTATCAGCGAACGGCAAGATAATTCCAGCCTATAGGTCATCCCCACCAATGAGATGTTCATAATGGTGGCTGATCATACCTGGATGTCATGTGACATAATAGGAGTAGCTTGGCACTCAGTACAATTACATTTCAAAAGATTAAAGTATTGTAGCTCCAAATTCCTGGCCCGTGCTGCCTGGCATTGCAGTTTCCTGGAGGGATTGCAGGAGCACAGAATTACCACTAAAGGGTGAAAATATCATCATCATCATGCATGGATAAAGAATGAACCACTCATAGAATAACTGGAGCACTCTGCTGTGCACTATCTAACTCCTGTTGATGTACAGAATGCAAACAGTTACCAAGGTGGACGAGTTTCATGTATTCCAGCAGTGATTGCTTGTTGTCCTGCCAGTACTGCTCTAGATCATTGCTGTTTGGATACAACACACAGGAAACCTCCAGAGTAACCTCCAGACACTGACCCCACACATAGTTATAGTCTTGCATTCCCCCTACAGAAGCACAAAAATGGAGCAGAGTAAATCCTTCAGACTGAGCACTAACTCAGATACGCATTAGCCTCTTTCACTGCATTGGTCTCTTTGTCATGTCCTGTGGCAGAAATTTCTGCCGAATGTTTAAGAAGCAAAGGGGCATGGATTGAGCGACACAATGGAATAAGTATTGACTTTGTGCAGTTGCTTGAAATGGGCAATCGCAAATTAGCAGCCTGTTTTACATCTTTCCCGATATCATTGGGAGTCAATGCAGCAAAGAATCGGGAGATATGTAAAACAATTCACCCTTGCCCATTTTTCACTGTCACACAAGATTTAAACATTGCTCTTTAACTTCCAATTGCCCTTTAATAATCTTATAATCCAGGCTGGACCAAGAATGAGCGAATCCGCTCTCTGAAGTTGTACGTTTCCACCAGAAATTGGTCGATGTGGACCTCACAACATTTATTTCTATACCGCTGGAGTCGCTGACTTACGCTGACAAAGTCAAATTCGATTTTCTGTGAGAACGAGCCTTCTGTGAGAATATCACGTTCCAGAGGACTGTTTTTCCAGATCCCAGGACTTCTGCTTTGCAGTGACCGAGTCAAACATCGTTTGGATTACCGCTTTTCCTCCGTAAAATTTTAAATTATTTTGAAATATTCAAGAAACAAATTTGCATTAAGCAAAATAAATATCCTGGCAAACTGGGACCGCAGCGCCAAAAAAAAAATGAATTATCAAGTGGAGTCAATTAAACGACTGAATTGACAGGCAACTAGGTTATAAAAGGCATTAGATGCTGACCTTTCAGCTCTGGGAGCTAGGTGTAAACCCAGGTCAGAGTGCTGAGATGGACGTTTCCTCTGTCTGCTGGTTACATGGCAGCGATGCGGAAAGCGTTTAAATGGTCTCAGTCCAGTGGACATGGGCCCACTGCACAAGAGCTAACAGCCTCACGCAGAGAGGTGACAGGAAGGAGTGGGATGAAGGAAGGGTACAATGCCAGTTTAGTACAGGGTGACCTCCTGGGTTTGGGGAAGAGGCACATTGTGGGGCAAGGTAGAGGAAGTATTACTCTGTATTTGGCTGTGTTATACCTCACCCCGAGTTCCTACACTGAAAAGGGAAAGTTTCCAGCCCACAGCACTAACATTCCCATCCTTGACGGGAAGAACGAGAAACCGTTTACTGCACCCTCTCCAAAAACCTTCCAGCCAGGATAACGGAAGAGGCCATCCCCATCAACATAGTTCAACATCTTTATCAAGAGTCCCTCGGGCAATAAAGCTGTCAAAAAGTGTTGAGAAGTAGCATTTCTCTCCCACGTACCTTTCAATTTATACCAGGCAGCACCATTAGTGCTCCCTGGGAAGGCATTAGCCTAGTGCATCTTCGGATGATTCTGGGCATAAACCAGACTGATGTGCCTGCATCAACAATCCAAAAATATAACCAAGGATTATAAGTGATCCACAATTCAGGTTTCAAGGAGAACAGTGTTGCAATGAATATTTAAATCTGAAATCATTGCCATACAATAAATATTCATGCAGGCACAGCACTGCAACAAGCCGTAGGTGGAGGACACCTGGACTCAGATCTCACTCTCACCAGGCAATCGTACATTATCCAGACAATGAGTTCCTTATCTTGGCTGATATATCAGATAAGGCAGAGTGGAGAAAAACTAGCTAAATGGCAGCAGTGACAAAACAACTTAGAACAGATCATAATTTTGTATACTTGTGTTTGGAAATAACAGAACTCCCATTGGCTAGTAACCAAACTTGAGTAAAATTGTGTTCTACTTTCCATGGGTCAGTGCACATTTAGGGGTGCTTTCTGGTTTCACTGGCATCACTTGCAAGGCCAGTATTCATTACCCATCCTTAGTGATTATAATAACCTGGTCAGTGTTTGAATCCAAACTAATATCCATACAATATGCTCATTAACACAAATTAGACTACAAACCTTGAATTGTGAAAGATATCTGTTGCTCCATTTCTTTTTTTTTTCTTTTTTCTTTAAATTTAGAGTACCCAATTATTTTTTTTCCCAATTAAGGGGTAATTTAGCATGGCCAATCCACCTACCCTGCACAATTTTTGGGTTGTGGGGGCGAAACACACGCAAACACGGGGAGAATGTGCAAACTCCACACGGACAGTGACCCAGGGCCGAGAATCGAACCCGGGTCCTCAGCGCCGTAGGCAGCAATGCTAACCATTGTGCTGCCCGTCTCCATTTCTATTTATACCAAGTTTTTCCATAATTTCCGAGTACCATAACCCTAATCCCTTCAATTTGTTTATGAATGCGCAGTCATTTGAGAGTGGATTTACAAAGTCAACAACAGCTGGCCTAACAATTTAATGTGCAGGAATGTAAGAAATTCCAAAGCAGGAAAAGGCCATTCAACCCATCAAGTCCACTCTATTCAGAGTCCATGTAAGATTAGGTGGCAGCAGGGTAGCATGGTGGTTAGCATAAATGCTTCACAGCTCCAGGGTCCCAGGTTCGATTCCCGGCTGGGTCATTGTCTGTGTGGAGTCTGCACGTCCTCCCCCTGTGTGCGTGGGTTTCCTCCGGGTGCTCCGGTTTCCTCCCACAGTCCAAAGATGTGCGGGTTAGGTGGATTGGCCATGCTAAATTGCCCGTAGTGTCCTAATAAAAGTAAGGTTAAGGGGGGGGGGTTGTTGGGTTACGGGTATAGGGTGGATACGTGGGTTTGAGTAGGGTGATCATGGCTCGGCACAACATTGAGGGCCGAAGGGCCTGTTCTGTGCTGTACTGTTCTATGTTCTATGTTCTATGTTCTATTAGTAATCTACTTCAAGGCACATTAAATTATCTCCTCTACCTGTCGTGAAAATAGTCAATTAATGTTATTACTATCTCTATAACTTTTCATTTTCTTTTTTGAGGAGATGCCATTCAGTTCTCTTCAACAACCATCTATATCCTACTTGAGTAGGGTGAAAACTGCATATCCTCCTTCAAAAGTGGACTCATCGCTAATGTTACAAGGGCAAGATTTTATATGATGATTATGTTTAAACTGTCTCTTTTAATTCAAGGTAAAGTGGAGCAATGGAGAGGGGAAGGTGATTCCATTGGTTTTGTCCAACGATACAGCAATGTGACCTGGCTGCCATTGCTACTGGGAGCCCAGGTCATATCCTGTTGAAACCCAAGTGTCAGCTTCCACAAAGGCAGAAGCAGCTGGTCTTTTATTTGCAGAGCACTGACTCAGAGACTTTAGAAAGAGAGTCTCCAAGAAAGAGAGAGAGATGGAAACAGAAGCTGTTGAGAAGACCAGGCAAAATAGTAGTGGAAGCTGGTTTTCTATTTAAAGAAATGAAAAATGAAATGAAATTCGCTTATTGTCACGAGTAGGCTTCAATGAAGTTACTGTGAAAAGCCCCTAGTCGCCACATTCCGGCGCCTGTCCGGGGAGGCTGGTACGGGAATCGAACCGTGCTGCTGGCCTGCTTGGTCTGCTGTAAAAGCCAGCGATTTAGCTGAGTGAGCTAAACCAAAGAGAAGGCATCTGCAGAGATCTAAGAACACTGAAACATTTGTTCTGGTTTGACTGAGAGAAAAATTGCTTGAGTGGGCCATGCTTCTGGAAGCCAGTTCCTAGATTCTCAAAAGATTGATCGAAATGATTTTTGATCAACACTGAAAGTTATCACTCAGTGAGATGAGGAGAAGGTTGGAAGGTGGGAGTAACTTTGGATGGTTCCTGTAAAGACTAGAATTCTACAAAGAATTAACTTTTAATTGATGTAACATTTTTTATGGCATGGGTTTGCTCTTTTTTCAGGAAGGGGGATATCTTTTCTGCAGTTTAGTGTATTAGTTGCCTACTAAATATTGTGTAGTCACTGTTGCTTTTTGTTTGTTGCAGTAAAAGTCTTAAAACATTATCTTGTTCTGTGATCCTTCGAAACGATCATTGGGAATTCAATTTGTTTTTAAGTTATCGGTCTTTACAGGGATTGTAACAGTAATAACAACAAGAACTTTCATTTATTAAACCTGTTTATCAAAATAATGCCGCCATACATATTACAGGCATGTGAAGAAAGTGGACTTACATTGAACGATCCAGTATCATAATAACCTATCCCAATCTGTAGTCCATGTGTTCTTTTTCAGTGGCCCCCGTGATGAGTACATCGCTTAAATATACGGCCATTTTGGGTAGCGCCTGAAGGATGCCTTCCCTCACCCTCTGAAAAATTGCACAGGCAGAAACAACCCTAAAGGGAAGGCGAGTATATTCGAACAGCCCCACGTGGGTATTTATAGTCACAAACGTCCACAGTGTGGTGTCTAATTCTCACTGAAGATATGTATGGCTCATACCCAGTTCGGAGAACGAGCAATCCCCAGTTTACCTTGAATCGGCACCACATTTGGGACCATGATGCTGTTCAGTTGCGTAATGTTTTCCTGCACAGGCAAGGCCCTGGCTTGAGGCTACTTCATTGTCTGTCCAGGGCAGCGCGTTCTCTGCCAATTCTGGCAGTCTTGGTTGCACGTATTTTATGCCCACAAGCCTGGCAATGTGCTGGAACTGCCCACGTATTCAGGCAAGGTGTCCTGCTGGTCCGTGGCGGCCCCTGAACATTGAGCCCAGACATGATGTTGTACCCTTGGTTGTCGTTTTGAAGGTGACTTGGCCATTCGAGCTCTCTCCTGGACAGTGCTGGAGTCTGGTATGGGTCGAGCAACCCTACGGACACAGTAGTCCATCGAGTCTTGGAATTCCTGAACTCCTTTTTCCGCATTTTCGCAGGGCAGTGCTAGCTCAATGGCTCTTTTTAAATCCAGCTTCTATTGTGTGGCCATGTTATTAATTTTGCATACCAGCCGTTCCCTCAGCATCTCGGAAAGGGATGGCCCAAATTTGCAATGCTTAACCAGCCATTGGAATCAAGTCAAGAAATCCATAACTGACTCCCCTGATGTCTGAACAGCCATGTTGAACGTGTGCTGTTATGATTACTGATGGTTTCGGGTCAGAATGGTCGGACATCAGCTCTACCAATGTATCAAACAATTTTGAATCCGGAGCAGCTGGGTGCGTGAGGCTTTTCATAGTGCCTAAGATTGGGGCCCCCCCCAGGCAGTCAGGACGGTTACCTCTCCAGCAATGTCCTCTCCAGCAATGTCGTTGGCCTAGAGAAAGTGCCTCATCTGCTCAGCATACTGAACCCAATCTTCCAGGCCTGTGTCAAAGGCCTCCAATTTCCCAAAAAGCAGCATATTTAAAAGTCAGTTCCACCTGTTGTTCTATGGCAATGTTCCGGAGCAGCTGAGATGTCTCGGATGGAGTTAAAATTTACTTTACCTCGTCATCAGTATGAAGACCCAGGAAGTCAAATGATAAGGTGAACACTGGTTTAATTAAGGTCACAAAAAGTTTGCCTATGGCAACAAATTATTTACACAGTATAGTTCCGTTATGAGGATTGGTTTGGGTAAGTGGAAAGAGGGAATCAGCTGAATGAATGGTTTCACCTCGAGTGGCAAAACAAGTTCATGAAATCAAAAGAGATTTGGGCCGACCTATATACTTGGTTCTTATGAGCCTTGGATGGGTAGGCCTCTGCCCACTGATGGGTTAGCTCATATTCCACAGATCCCACAGGGAGATCAATCAGGGTGTCCCTGTGAGGCTCGCGGGGGTTATTACATTACCCTATCACAAACTTTCCATTTTGTTCTTTTCTTTCCTTTTCCTGCTTCCATACCTGCTTAAAACCTGTTACATCTCCAACTATTCCAGCTCTGATGAAAGGTCATTGACCTGAAATATTAACTGCGTTTCTCTCTCCATAGATGCTGCCAAACCTGCTGAGTATTTCAGTCACTCCCTGTTTTTATTTTATTATCATATTCCTGCACATTGGTGGAAGGAATGGCTGTGCTGCAAAAGACCTTTTATTTAACACCTGCTCTACAGCGTTAAATAATAATCTTTATTAGTTTCACAAATAGGTTTACATGAACACTGCAATAAAGTTACTGTGAAAATCCCCTAGTCGGCACATTCCGGCGCCTGTTCAGGTACACAGAGGGAGCATTCAGAATGTCCAATTCACCTAACAGCACGTCTTTCGGGACTTGTGGGAGGAAAGCGGAGCGCCCAGACAAAAGCCATGCAGATACGGGGAGAGCGTGAAGATTCTGCACAGACAGTCACCCAACCTATTCGAACCCGGGCACCTGGCACTGTGAGGCAACTGTGCTAACTGCTGTGCTAC